>NC_134086.1:170039831-170639831 GCF_000715075.1 Nicotiana tabacum | reverse complement strand
CCAATGTCCCTTTCTCGTCTGTTTCATCATTCATTATACCATTCCCTATCTGCAATATAAAGAAATAATTTATGTCATGACATCTCAAAGAAAATAATACTGAGTATATGCTATACAGTAGTTTTACTTGTTATACCTCGTAAGGAACGTTAGATATAACTAAGTAATTAAAAATGTGTTATTTCAATATGCATGGTATTATAGCATATCTTGTGCTCTATTAATCTCGCTTCATAAAATAAAATAAAATAAAAAGTTCCACATGCTTGTTCGATAAATAGAAAGATAAAAGAATTAGGTCCGCACACGAAATAATATGTTAAGAATGTACTTGCAATTTTTGACGATGATGTTACACAACACAACAAAAGCTAGCTAGCCCTTTATAAGATTTTGCTTTACTTGTCTTCTCCTTATTTTTACATGAACAAATAATAGACCATGTGTTATAAGCATGAGCGTATGTAGTATACGCGTGACAGGTTCAACTGAATTTTTGATGCGGATTATAAATTTATGTGCAAAATCTACTGAAATTGCAACAAATAGTATATTTGAACTCATAACTTTGAAAATATAACAAGTTCAATGCTAAAATTTTTAGGGGATGAACTCAGATTAAATCCTAGATGCACATCTGATTATAAGATTGGACATTCATTCTCGGTGGCATAGTAGTTCGAGATGGTGTTTCATTATTCATCATCTCTATAGAATCTTGTGAACCAATCGAGTCTTACTAGGTATACAAGTAAGATTTAATAACAACAAAAGGTCAACAAATTAAATGATAGGAGCATATTACCATGATTCCTTTAAATTGGATGTTGAAGTTTGCGGTGGGCAACATGTTCCTCTTGACAATGATGTCTGCTAACTCTGGTACGTAGAATCCTGTGATGAGCAGTCACAGCAATATTAGCTGTCATGTTGACCATGACTTAGATATATACTACTTATATAAGATTGTATTACAAATATAGCCAAAATTTTTAATCAGAAATTAAAGCTCATTTCGGAATTTCTGTGAATGGTCAAAATATGCACAAGCTGTCTCTGATACAGTGGTCCTTAATTCTTACAAATTCTATTGGACAGAACCCAATAATGAGGGCTCTCACTACTAGAAGGATAATTCAAGAATATCAAAAGTTTTTGTTTTGTATTTTTTCGTTTGTTAATCACTGATACTGTACTAGATACCTGCATAGCTTTCTCCCATGATGTAGAAATCCCTGTCTCTGTAATGTGGAAACCTCTTGAACCAATTCACTAGAAACCTATATGCATCTTCAGCTGTCACCCAATAAAAAAAATATAGTTTAAGGAAAATAAATAAATAAATAATTGAATGTGATCGTTTAATGATAACTAAAAAAATCTCCTCTGATAAGAAAGACACCGCCTCTGCCTCACTTTAAGTGGGCGTTTCGACATAAGAACGTGAAATTCCGAAAATAAGTGAATATTTTATTCAAGTTGAAAATTAGAGTTGTTTTTGGACATGAATATAATTTAAGTTGTTTTTGAATTTTGTGAGTGCTTTCAAATGAAAATTTTGAAAAATAACTTTTTGTCATTTTTCGAATTCCGAAATATTTTCTAAATTTAACTTCAAGTAAATTTTGAAATTTTCATGGCCAAACATTGATTTCGAAAAAAGGTAAAAAAAAATTCGAAGTAAAAAAAATCTTTTTTTATGGCCAAACGGGCGTAAGTGACTCAAAAGATTTTCTCCAGTAGTATGACTACCAAATGCTAATAATGTACTAGCTGCTTTGACAATATTTTACTGAAGTTGAAGAAAAGAGAAATGTAAAGTTGAACTTGAAGAAAATTAGTATATAATTAAGAGTGAAATTCCATCATTTTGACTGTTAAACTAATTTTAGAAAAATAATAATGAAACTGACAATTGTTTCTACTATATTAACGAGATGAAGTAACTGTGTGTACCAGTCCTCTTATCGCCTGACTTTGCATAGTCGGAGGTAGTGTTGGAATAGGAGAAGCCAACCCCTGCCGGCGACTCCAGAAACATCACATTCGCAACTGTATACCCATCATTACATACGTAAATACATAAAAGAAAAAAAATACATACATAAACTATAAGTAGTTATATTCAGCAGCACAATGAATTTTTTTAACTACCAGTACAATGTCTCCATTCCGTTTTATGTGGCAAGTTACAGAGTACGAGGATCAAAATTCCTAATTTTGATCGTGTATTTAGATATAGATTCATCAAGTTTTTACACAAAAAAGCATTATAATTAAAAATATTTAAGAAAAACCGTGATAAAGAAGAACCTTTTTGACTTCCCAAAGAGTAATGTTGCCACATAAATAGAAACAGGTAGAGTATACGTTATTAGAAAAAATAATTGTCTTATTGAGAAATTAATTTCATTAATTATAAGTAGGTCAAGATTAGTTTAGCAAATGGAATATAATGTACCTTTGTTCCATGCAAATGTTCTGGAATAAAGGGTTTTACCATCAGGGTTTACACCAAAAGGCCCAAGCTCTAGCATGGCCCCAAATCCTAATGATGAACACCCGGGACCTGCACCCAATTATGCTTTTATTCGTCATCCAATAGTAGCTACATCTCTAATTCTTCTTCCTTTTTTTCTCTTCTACTTTAGTAAAGACGTAAAGAAAGAAAAAGAGTGAACAAAACGAATAAAGTGACCAATAATTCTCTGTTGCGCGTCCCCACTCCATTTGTCTATTAACCACTTTCTTGCAAATGAGCGGATATTAAATGTTCCTCGGACCATTTATACCTTTTGCGAAATTAAATTTTCAAATAATAGATCACTATATATTAAGAAATATCTAAAACATAACAAGAAAGATATTACTCCCTCTGTTTCATTTTACATGGTAATTAACGTTAGACTTGAATACAAAATTTAGGAAGAAAAAAGACTTCATAAACATCTATAGATATTTTTACTGTTGTATGAATATGTTATTAAGAATATATTATTAAGGGTAAAATAAGATGTTTAAGCTTAAATAGTATTCAATTATATAAATGTATCATTCTTTTTTAAATAGATTGAGAAGGAAAAAATGTTAAGTATATAAAGTGGAATACGGGGAGTAATACAAACAACAACAAAAACATATCAAATGTAATTCCATAAGTAGGGTCTGGAGAGGAATTGTGTACGCATACCTTACCCTTATATTGGGAAGGAACATGGACAGTAATTAACATTCAACTTAATTTGATAAGTTGGATAAAAACGAAACAAAATAAATGAGTACTTGATTAAATTAGGTGCATGGCAAGAGTATTAAGAGAAGATGAGTAAGTAATAAGACAGAATTAAGTTGAGACAGAATTAATCATCAACACATATAATTTACCTCCATTTAGCCAAAGAACAAGAGGTTTAGAAGAAGCATTTCCAGAAGAAGATTCAGCAAAGTAATAGAAAAGGCTTCTGCCATTCTTTTCATCAACATTAACATAGCCTGCATATTGCTTAAACATCACATTTGAAGGCTGCCCTGGAAGACCATCTTTAATAAGATCATCCTCCATATTCCCGACATGTTTTTCATCAGAAAATACTAAGTTTTCTGCCCATAATGTCTCATCCTCATGAGGACCATAAGTAGTTGTTGTCCGAGCATGCATTTTAGAACGACGCCAAGACATTAATGTACGTGCCTGATCCATTTGGAAGCCATGGCTAAGGCCATGAAAAGTTAATGTAACAAGAAAAAACAAGTTCAACTTTGAGAGAAACAAATAGTATTTGTGCTCCTTCTCCATTATTTGAGTTGATGTTATGGAGTGCGCACTTTTGGTTTTTGTTGGTGTTATTTGTTTAGTGACTTGGGGTACGTTATATATAGAAAGTTTTCAGACAGGTATGATCAGTAATTTGAATTGTCTTTTTTGAGGTATATAATCATACCTTATCTTTAACTCAATTATTCAAGATTCTCTTTTTTGCAGCCTCATACGATCTATATGATTATAAACACTTACTGTTGCAATTCAGTAAACGACTCAGCTGCTTCGTCATCATGCCAACTCAGCATCCTACATCAAACTTACAGCTCCATCTCATGATGAGAATTTTTACGATATTAAATTATCTAAAAGATATATAACTACACGTCATCGTTCATAAAAAATAAAAATAACCTCCTTTTTTACAATACCTAGAAGCTTTTCTAGACAAAGTTACAAACAAAAGAAATTCAATTAAACCTCCTTCGTTTATATTGCTGAAATGTGAGAAATAGCAATAATACTACTTTGGCCTTTCCTTGTTTTGTCCCCTTTTCCTTGGGGCGGCGTGACTAATTAAATTCCAGGATGTTGTGGAAATCTTGATCTTGGAGAGAGACTGGTTACTGAGCGGAGATGATTATACTTCGTTTTTACTTGAAATACTAAAAATAAATTTTTATTTTTACTTATCACTTTACACATATCAAGAGAAGATAAATTCTTTTTCATGTTATACCCATAGTATTTATTGCTCATCTCAAATCATTTTCTCAAATTCAATAAAATATGCATCAATTAATATGGGTATCATGATAAATTATGCACTTCATTTATTATTTCTTAAAGGGACGTGAAAAGTCAAAACGTGCCAAGTAAAAGTGAACGGAGGGAGTATATAGAGTTACATCGTTAACGATGAAAGTCGTAAAGTAATAAATAAAATACATCCGTTCAATTTAGATGAGGTAGTTTCACTCGACACGAAATTTAAGATTTTCTTTTTTGTAACTTGTGATAGTTTTAGTCTTTTAGGAGTAAAAACTTTGTGGGGCGCTCATGATATTTGTGTGATTATAGAAACTTCTCACTAAGGTTAAGATGGATAAAATGAAGAGTTAAACCCCATGCATATCTTTTTGCACACTGTGGTTCGAATATTGAAAAGAAAAATGCATGATGGTGGGTAAAAAAGTAAAAAATAAAAGGCGATCAGTTGTATTTTACTTGTCGAAATCTAAATGCATGTTTTCAATGTGATGACATACGAGTGTTATTTTCTACGACAACTTTTTTGCTTTTCCATGTAGTGGTGAGAAGGTTAAAAGAATAGCCCGTGTTTCACCAATTTGTAATTATTTCTAATGATGCGTCTATTAATCCAATTTTGACCCATGACAGAAGATAGTGGACTAGTCAGTCATACTTGGCTAATGATGGACATTTTAGCAATTATTGCTCAACCCCTCAACCAAATGAATCTGCACGTATTTGCATATAAAGTTTTAACGATTAAACATAATTAATTAATATGCATTCTTACTTTATTAAATCACTTAAATATAATAATCTAACATGCTTGATTTGATATAAACACCCCAATAAACTTCTGAACTATCTCGATACACACATAAGACGAAGAAGGAGAAGAAGAAAACTCTCTGAAAACGTAATATTGTCGAAGGCAAGATATCCACACAGAATTCAAATATTATTCGAGTATTCCAACAATAATTACGTAATATTTTATATTTCAACATTAATTTTATTTATGTGACATGGACCTTCGAAGTCACTTCGGTAATTTTGCGCTTTAAATAACAAGGAAAGAAGGTCGATGCAAGGATACAAATTTGAGCACATTGATTTCAGCGAAGGAATGAGAAAAGCAGATTTAGAGAAAGAACTTAATTTCCTACACCCATTTCTCATTTTTCCAATTAGTCTCTATCGACAAACAAAAAAACAAATGGAAAAACGATATGCTTGATGAATATTACGTAGTCATAATTATAGTCTCATTTTTCCTATTAACCCCCCCACAGACTATCAGCTTTTTTGGATAGTTGTTTCTTATTGTATCAGTATTGTATTGTTATTCAAAATAATATTTGTTTTGATTGTTTCGTTAAAATTAATTGTATTATATATTAAATTCATTGTTTCGAAATAATAAAAAGTTTTATTTTCTGAGACAACCAATTTGGTGTGGTGAGATTGTTTCCTATTTTTCTTTCCAATTATGTCCTAACTTATTACTTCATAATTTTATTTTACCCTTTACTTTTTTTTTTTAACTCTATATCTCCTAACCTATTTTCCCATACCCCACATATTGGGATCAAACCTGGGTTTGTTGTTGTATCTCCTAACCTATTGGTCCCTTCTTTTTTTTTACCTTATGCCACTTACTATTGCCAACTCCAACATCAAAGGTGTGGGTTTTTCTACTTTGATTTTTAACTCCAATTCTAATTAATTTATTTTTATCATCCTTCTTTATTATTATTTTTCTAATAATATCATCGTTCTTTATTTTTTCCCCTAATAATAGTTAATTTTTTTTCAAGTTTTTGCTCTTATTTTCAAGCGTACTTAATATTTTGTTTATTATTTTATTATTATTATGATCTAATTATGAATGGAGTGTACTTATTATTATTTTTAATATTATCAACATGTTCCCCTAATTTGATAGAATTTGCATGAATATAATTGCTTAATTTATATATAAGACATAATTGGTGATAAATTAGTAGAAATGGATTTTCATAAATTGTTTTTATGCATAATTTTTTTATAATTTAATGTTTAAAATAATTGAGGTATTTTAGAAAATTTATCAGTTATAATACAATACGATACAGTCAAACCAAACAACAAAATATTATTTAACAACATCAAACAATACAATCTATCCAAGTATTAATAAAACACACAATACAATACTCCCTCTGGTCCATAATAAGTGATTTTTCGGTCTTTTTTGTGGTCCAAAATATGTGATTTTTATATATTTCAAGAATGAATTAATTTTTTTTACCTACATTGCCCTTGAAGTAAATAGCGTTGGATTATGTGTTAGGAGTGTTTATGTCACGACCCGGATTTCCCACTCTCGGGGGTCGTGATGACGCCTACTAATAGGAGCTAGGCAAGCCAAACTTAATTACTTTTTCATTAGTAACATAATCCCTTTTAACAATTTTCGGCAATAATATAAAAGCAGCAGAATTAAATATTAAGCGGAAGTCTTAAATTATAGAAAACTGAATAGCAATGCGGAAAATTCAACATAAACCTCTACCCAAGACTGGTGTCACAATACTCACGAACTACTAAGATTTACTAAATACAATGTCTGAAAGAAAATGTAACTGTTTGTCCCGAATTCAAAAGACAACAGACTGAAATGAAAGATAAAGGAGATGTCGGGCCCGCGGACGCCTGCAAGGCTACCTCGGTGTCTCACTAGACTGAAGGCCTGCTCCCACGCTATTGTTGTTGCTGTCCAAATTATGGATTTGTGCAAAATAGCACATAGTGTAGTATCAGCACAACCGACCCCATGTGCTGGTAAGTGCCCAGCCTAATCTCGACAAAGTAGTGACGAGGCTAGGACCAGACTACTAAGTAAACATGTGCAGTTCGAATATATATATACAACGGAAAAGAAATACAGGAAGTAATCAATTAATAAAGGAAGGGGAGCATGCTGTGGGGAGATAACAGTTTCAAATAAGTAATCTCAAATAAAGAAAGAAACAACAAGGCTAGAATATCAATATGAATCAGAAATCACAAACTTGCACTGCATCACCCTTCGTGTTTTACTCCCGTCCTCACCAAATCAATCGTATCAATAATCATGTACACGGCATCACCCTTCGTGCTTTTACTCTCTTTCCTCATAGTATAATCAATGAATATTAGTACGGAATGGTACATCGTACGGCACAGCATCACCCTTCGTGCTTTACACTCTTTCCTCACAATATCAAGCAGTGCACGGCATCACCCTTCGTGCTTTACACTCTTTCCTCACCCAAACAACAATCACAAATAAGGGGCAAGGAAGTAAACTAATAATGATAGAAATCCCGACAATGGAATGCAATTAAACAGTTAAATCCGGACAAGGGAACAATATCAATAAATTTTCATAACCCGGCAAGGGAGAAAATCAACAAAACAACAAAACGTCCCGGCAAAGGAATAAACCAATAACTCTTTCTCTTTCTTTCACTTTCATCTCATAGTTCACATTATCACTTGATCCAATGCTACAAAGATTTAAATATCTCATATACCTTCACAATTTGTATTTCAACTCGAGCCAACGCTCCACGAAGTTTAAAGATCACAATTTCCTTTCACATACTCTCTACAACATATAGAAATCATCAATCAAGCATGAAAGTTATATTAAAACCAGGATATTCGCAATATAAGGACTCACGGTCATGCTAGACATCAATGTATAGATACTCGTCACCATGCCTATACACCGTACTCGACAATTAGCAAGTAGCAAATAAGACTCAACTTCTATTCCCTCAAGCTAAGGTTAGACCAAACACTTACCTCAACTTCCACGGCCAAATCAATCCACAACAACCGCTTTCCCTCTCGAATTCGGCTCCAACTCAATCAAGTCTATACAATAGTGACTTCATAATATCAATATATGCTAAACAAATCAAACCCAATGACTAATTATAGATTTCCAAGCTTTCTTCCCAAATTCCCAAAAATCGACCCCGGGCCCGCTTGGTCAAAACGCAAGGTTCGGACCAAATTCATATCTCCCATTCACCCACGAGCCCGAATATATAATTTATTTTCAAATTCGACCCCAAAACGAGGTGTAAATCAAGAAAAATCAAAAAGCCCTAACTCTACCCAAATCCCCAATTTTTTACCCTAAATTACACGTTGTAGGCTTAGGAATTCATGAGATGTTGAAGAAAATGGAAGGAAACAAGCAAGGATTACTAACCCACGAAATCTTTGGTGAAGGATAGCTTCAATAGACGCCTAAGGACCTTGGAGAAGAATGAGTTCGTGAAAACTTAATGAAATCCCGTAGCTACTGTTTCTGAAAATTAAAAATATAACTGGGCGAAATTGCCCTTCGCGTTCACGACAGGCTGGTCGCGTTCACGAAGGGTAGGGCCTAACAGACCATCGCGTTCGCGGAAGGAGGCACGCGAACGCGGAAACTAAAATGGTGAGGCCCTGAAATTGGTCTATGCGAACGCGGAAAGAGGCATGCGAACGCGAAGAGGAAATCCTGCAAAACTACGCGAACGCAAGTAGGCTTACGCGAATGCGATGAAGAAAAGGAGACTCAGCCCTCAGAGTCAAATAACCCTACGCGAACGCGAGGGTAGGGACGCGAACGCGAAGGAGGAAAAATTAGAGCATCGCGAACGCGAAAGGAACAATGCGAACGCGTAGAAGAAACTGGGTCTGCAACAACTGAAGCAAATCTGCAATTTTTCTAAGTTTGAAAACACTCCGAAACACTCCCGAGCCCTCGGGGCTCCTAGCCAAACACATACACTAACTCAACAACATTCTACGAACTTAACTGTGCGATCAAATCACCAAAATAACATCAAAACAACGAATCAAACCTCAAAATCACTAGTTTTTCTTCAAACTTCATAAACTTTCAAATTTAGAGTTTAAAGTCCGAAACACGTCAAACGACGTCCAATTTCAACCAAACTTCATAGAAATATCTTAAACCACATATAAGACCTGTACCGGGCGCCGGAACCAAAACACGGGCTCGATACCAACACGTTCTAACCAATTTTCATTTCAATTTTCTTTATAAATTTCAGAAAAACAATTTTACTCAAAAATTTATTTCTCAGGCTTGGGACCTCGGAATTCGATTCCGGGCATACGCCCAAGTCCCATATTTTCCTAAGGACCTTCCGGGACTGTCAAATCACAGTCCGGATCCGTTTACCCAAAATATTGACCGGAGTCAAATTTACTCATTTTAATATCAAATTTTAGCATTTTTCACAGAATTTCATATTTAAGCTTTCCGGCTACACGCCCGGACTGCGCACGTAAATCGAGGCGACTAAAAATGAGGTTTTCAAGGCATCGGAAGCACGAAATAGGTAAGAAAATAGGTGATGACCCCATTGGGTCGTCACAGTTTATGTGAGATAGTAAAAGTTAGTATGGTCAATTTAATTGAATGTTAAAAGGTAGATTCCTTAATCTATGTGAAAACAGTCAAAAAAATTATTTATTTTGGACCGGAGGGGGTACAATACATTATAACATGATAGGTAACAATGATCCAAACAAAGTGAAAATTAGAAAATATTTTTGATGAATATACAGTCTCATCTTTTTGACGCTTCTATCTTTGCATATTTTCGCTCTGGATACAAGAATCTTTTGCTTCTAAGAAGACTAGGCAATGATGGCCTGTGCTAGTGCAGGCCCAACGTGATTTTACTATGCGTGTTATCTAATTGTAATATAAATATAACTGGATACAGATTTTATTTGACTTGTATGAAACAAGTACCTGCAGTTACTTTTATGTTTATCATAGAGTTTTCTGGATTTGGGTGCTTTTGTCAGAAGCATATTTGATCCTACACAGAAGATGAAGGATCTAGCCGATGTGGGTTTTTTACTTCATTTTTACCTTTGTAATCGCTCTAATTCTTTCATTTGGTGAATAATCTAAGCATGGCCTGCTCTGACAAAATATTTCATACTAAGTGATACACACTTAATTTACATACATTTTGAGCAAAATATACGTTGTTTGCGTTCACGAGAGCATCACATTAAGGGATGCTTAAAGTGCCACAACAGTTACAACATGTATGATACAATTATTTACATATACGGTCTTTGGTATTCTTTGTGGTCCTTTTTCTTCACCAAAACATCTGCAACAAATAAATATGTTGTAAATTAGAAGGTTATCGCAAAATATCTCGATACATGGAAACAATATTTACTAAATTAGCAAAACTTGTAGTAGAACTCCTAAGAAATGAAGAAGACAGAAAAATGAATCAAAATGTGACCACAACATTACAACTTCATAGAACGTTGAGGTGAGACAATTAAGTATTGAACACATACCATATGCTATGAGATTGGAGAATAGAAAAAGGATGAAACTCAAATTAAATTCCACAAGCAATCTAGTAATTTATTTATAACCCTGCAGCTAATGCTTTCTATCATGAAATAAATTCAGATAAATACATTGTTCAACTTTTTTTTTTGGATCGGTACATATAGCTCGTCCCTTTGGGGACATCTGAATTATAATATAAAAAACACATATAGCTCAACTTTTATGTAAATTCTAAAAACTCATTGAGCTGAATAAATTATTGAAGTTAGGACTTAATGTTTGGATTACTTCATAAGAGAAGGGCAAATGCAAGACATCATATTCCTTTTCAGATACTCAATTTGAGGTTGTGTTGTAATTCTGTCATAGCCTTAATAAAATCCACGACATTTATTTTGATAAATTTCAACACAACAACAGTGCTGAAATGTCTACACTATAATTCCCTTCATTCTTTTTCAGAATCAACCTGTCTGCAAGATATCTGAGAGTTGAGAATACCGAAAGAAAGATCACACATGCTGATACAAAAATATATGTTTCAGCAAGCAGACAACAATCAATTTTATGGCTTGCTGCAATACAGAGAATATCTAGGCAAAACTATGTATAATACAGCCATGAAGTGAATAATAAAAAGAAGTCACAAAGATATATTGCCTGTGGATTTGTCCCAATTGCAATGGTACGATTTACCCAGTTCACGACATGTCAAATAGAAAAGAATAAAGGATCCAGCCAGCTCATCCTATCATTTCCAGATTCAGTTATACAGAGAATATAGTTTTGTGGTACCAATTTAAAGAAACCTATCCAATACTGCTTTGTATATTCTGTTACATAAATTACATCATCGTATAACAAGCTATTAAATCTTACTCCCGTTATCTCATCACTATTCATTATGATATGAAGCGCATCATAAAATGTATGATTAGTTCTACCCTTCATTCCAACATAGACCAGTAGAATAAAAGCACACTTTGATTATAGCTATTGATAAAGCTAATGAAATCTAGCATCTGATCCATACTATTTACTCTTTTTTTTTGCCTTCTTTGCACCAAAGTACGGAGAAAAAATCAAGGAAAGATCAAATCGATGTTGACCTTGAAAACATTTTCTGTTTCTCTGCAAAAACAAACCATCCGTGTGAAGTAAAGAAGAACCACAAACATGCTACTGGGAAAACATATCTAAATCGTTACAATCTGTATTTGAGGGAGATATGCAACACACACCCTTCCTTTTGTGCTAATATATTATGAGCTGCTAAGTTCATTCTGATTAATCTGAGCTTCTAAATTCTTATAAGTGCATTCATGTTAATTTATCAATTTTTCTACACTATTGAGGCAATATGTCTAAAAGACCAAATCAATTCTCATTTAACATTATTTTTATATATCATTCACTGCTAGTTTTTTAATCACTCTGCATAACCACCTATCTCCTTGGCTGATATCTAAAGGCAATCCAAAAAGATTTTATAGCATAGTAAACTCAAAAAAGACACAATTGTTTCATTCTAATAATGACCTATATCCAAATATTATGATCATCTATCTTATCGATGCATAAAAAATTGCAGCACTTCTAAGCCTAAATTGTTGGAGTTAAAGTAGTCTACACCACAAATGAGATGGTAATATTCTAATTTAATTTCAAGATCAATGTTCTCTATCAATGGATTATCATGCTAATTCAAAGTTACTCAATTTAAAGATGGTTGTGGAGCAACGAACTTACATGCAAATATCTGGTTTATCTTCCACCTTCTACTCTTATAGATTTTAATGTAAAAAGACACAAATTCATATCACAAAAGTTATTTTCTACTGCTTTTAAAGAAGAATGCAGAGAAAATTTCATGTGATGATATCCAGAAGAATGATGGGTATTTCTCATTTTCAATATTAACAACTTCTCCATAGAAGAGTCCACTTACATAAGTGCAAGAGAAAACCATATACCAATCAACCAACATATTTTAATACAACTAATGTTCATACTCTTACTTTTTCTTGTTCAACATCCATGTAAATGAAGGGTGATAATTACAAATACTGAATCAACAGTGACCATGATCGATGAAATTTTGACTAACATTAATATTTGCATCAGAATCTTAGACACAACAGAAGAGGCAAAATAAGAATGAAGAGAAATAAAGAAACGATAAAATTATAGTATAATTTTATATCTCAATATTTTAGTAATATTTTTAGTAGTTTACTATTACAGATAACATAACAAAATGAATATTTAGTTAAAGTTTAAAAAAACAATTGGAGTCTAGATTTGTAATCAAGTAAGCTAACCTTGTGTTGTCGTGATATTTGTTGAGTAGAGGAGCATTCAGAAAGCAGGCGTAAAAGTAAACATAACTGCATTCAAAAAGAGTAACCAAAAAGAGGACTGTAGAAGCTTCATATTATTTTGCAAAAGGAAGTTAATTAAAGACAAATTATCTTTTGAGAAGAGAAGAGCATCCTGCACTGCATTATATTTCTAGCCAAAAGCTGGTATTTTCTCTGAATTCTCTTGGCATAACTCGTAAGAAGAATAATATCCAATATCTACATTCTCTTCGTAACTAAGAAGAAAGTGAAAGGAAGAAGCAATACAGCTTTTTCATTATCTTTTAAGAAGTCATAGAGACTCTATTGTTTGATTTCAACTCGATTTTTTCCTAGATAAATGATTATTGAGCCATTACAATGCATTGTCATAGACGGTTAAAAAAGAATGTGATAAAAGTAGGTTAAAAAAACTGTCAAGAGAAAGGCCATTGAAATAAAGAAGCTTAACAAAGGAACAACACAAGAGCAACATATGAATTGCCTATTTTTAGCAAGTATTCTTATCAGAGATAGTGAGCAAGTTAGTAATTAAAGTTTCTTTAACAAATCATCTATTTGATGTGAACCAAAGCTTCTTTAATATGAATCTAATAAGTGTTGTAAGTCATTGCACGAAAAACCCTCTAAAGAGGATTAAATTTCAAAACAATCATTTTCGAGCATAAATAGTTTTTTTCTTTATTGTCGCAAATTAATATGAAAAAATTGCAATGACTTTATATCGGTTGGTATGAAAGATTTTGAAAAAATCTAGATTTGTAATCAAGTATACTAATCTCGTGTCAGCATGACATATTTCTAGTAGAGGAGCATCAAGAAAGCACTCGCAAAAGTGAGCTTAACCGCATTCAAAAACAACACCCAGATGTGGCTTCATTTGCATCCCAAAATAGTAGCAAAAGATGTTTCACTGGCAAAAGTGCTAACAAATCATTGTCGTTTAAGTTGCTTGTTTTTTGTACGAAGTTGAATTTCATATTAAATTTAAAAGGAACATAAATTTCAAATACCTTTCAGCAGTTTTTTGAAGGGGAAATTTTCATTTCCGCCTTACATTTGTTGTAGGAACCATTGCCTTTGGTTGTTCTGTGTGAGTGCTCTTGCTTCTCTGGGGCAACGTGTTCAATTTTTCGTTTACTTCCTTCCGCAACATCCTTGATGGTGGCTGGCATTTGTGAGATACCCGGATTACTTTTGTCCATGAAAGACAAAATAACTAACTTTCCTACCTCATTGTTTCTTGTAAACAGGTTTTTTATTTGAATCTTGAAGATCTTGCCAGTCAGTAGCTTTTGCGCGTTCACAAGAGACAACAATTCTTTCTGTAAAGATAAAATTAGTTATTTATGTGTCAGAGGGGGCTCAACTTGTAGAAAATAGTTGTTTGTGGTTTTTCAAAATTAACAATGTACCTTGACATTGCAGATATCATAAATCTCTTCCGAAGTGAGAAGCAATATTTTTTCTGCAAGCTTGTCGGAAATAGTTGTTGTTGTAGAACCACTCTGATCTATGAGCGTTAGTTCAAATTGGCACCTAGCTGTAAGATAAAATGATTGGTTAATTAAAAGATGGTGAATATATAATGTTAAATATAAACAATTATGTGGAAGTTGCATGTATACCTGGAAACCAACTGGGTAGCTCGACGACAATTAGTGCAATAGAACTTTCTCCGTGAGATAGCTCGTGTGAAGTGTTGTTTGCAGTCTGAACAAGCTAGGATACAAAATCGTTGATTGTCATTTTGTAGTGCGACTTCAACCTGTATGTAGAATATTTGGCCCTGGAAAACATAAGGATGCCGCATATTAATTTTTTGTTATTAGAAAATAAAGGTAAAAATTTGTAACAATGCATATGTGAATATTTAGTGTACTTACTGGATTTTGCTGTCGGATTTCTGCAATTGGTACTATCTCTTCTTCGAAAGGAACATATAAAAGAGAGCCTGTTGGACCTGTGCTCTTCATTGTGTATGCAATAAGCATTTTTTCATTTTGTTGGGCTCTTAAAGTATGTTAACATTTCAAAATTAGTTCTTCTATATGTTCAAGCACATATATGACCAATAATGTATTGATTGCAATACCATGTTCCCAGCGCATTTGCTTGTGGGTACGGAGGATTGATTTCGATTGTTGTACCGAATCTGTTAGTCAATCCTGCATGCATTTGAACATTCAGTTCTAATTTGGTCATCTGGTATATGGAAAACTAAAACATAATTGCGTATATGCTTTACCTGTATTGAATTTGTTACTCCATCTTGCATGCATTTGAGGTGTTTTACCTGACGACGACTTTGGTCTTCCAACTTTTCTAGCAAGGATGATTGGGTATTCTTCTTTAAGCAGTTCGAGTAGTTTATTAAAATAGAACGAAATTGTTAAATCACTATATTAAATCAATACGGGAATGTCAATGCTTAGGAAACACAAATGAGCATCAATTGGAAGATTTAAGTGTAAGACATTTTAAAAAAATGAACACATATTGATATCTTAATGTGTAGGAATTTCAATAATGTAATTACTTTCGAAGAAAATAGGTATTCCTTAAGCTCTTCGCTATTGATTCCTAACAAAAGCTTCTAAAGATAATACTTTGAAATATCAGATGTTCTCAAAGTGTTGATAAGTCTCAGATCTCAAATAGATGGTAGAATTGCTTTATTACACTCTAAAGATATTGATGCTTGCCAAAAGATAAATGGATATAATTTACAACTTACTGTAGCAATGATCTGATTAGTTCCAATATAAAGATGTTATGAATAAGTTCTGATATTGCGATATAATTGTATTATACAATGGAAGAATATTTAATAGAGATGTTCTTAACATTGATATGTTGCTCTCTTCTATTAGATCTTTCTGCATTGGTAATGTCTGCACATTTGAAATACAATAGTTTGTAAGCACATTTCTAATATACAAAATTTTAGCATTTAGCAATCTACGATCGGGTGAATGCTTTGAATAAAATTTTTATAATCTACTTATTAGTTTTTCTTCAAAGCCCTTCAAAGATTTGTTTTTTGCCAAACTTAAAGCAGTTCGATTGAACGTGGAGACACCAAAGAACACTATTTTTATAGCAAGAAAGTGAAAATACTTGTATATACAACTACTCAAGGTTAAGCCTCTATATATTGAAAACAATAAACCATCGAAGGAATTTACGGAGGCTGAGATTGTAACAGAGACAATAAACTGAGAGAGCGAAGAAAGAAATGGGGTCAATTTTAATCCAAAGTACTGAATGGAAATAATATATTTTTTAAATATAATTTGATTTTAAATCTAATAACTAAACATGATGATTATTGTTTCCTTTCCTCGAGGTTATAGAGGTCATATTTTGTTCCTTCCAAATAGATGAAGAACAACTACAGATAAATTATAAAGTCATTGTTAAAGAATAAGATAAGCAACTACAAACTTGGTTATGCTATATTTCTACATTTCAAGGTATTATGTATTTCTCTGAATAATTTTTAACAACAATTTAATTCTTTGGCGCATATAATAGTAAATAACGAAACATATTTTTAAGTTAGCTTTTAATAGCTTTTCCCTAATTTGTTGTCTTGCCATAACTAAATTTTTTTCTGGATCATTGCTTCTAACTTTATTGACGTACAACTAAAGATTTTTAAAGTCTTTAGGGGCACTTATATGTTTTTACATTGTTGGATTGGTGTGTAGTTTTAGCAATCACACATCGTCATTCCATGCAGTTATTCCGAAAATTATGCTTATAAATAAAGAATAAATTTAAAGTTTGAAGTCAATCTTGAAAAAAACATAAATTAGTTGCAAAAAAATTTAGAGAAATTAAAACTTACAAAATCAAAAGCACAATATGATAGTAGCTCTAGTTTTTCTTATATTCTTATAGCAAGAGAAACAATAAGAGACAAAATTTGCATTGTTAGGAATATATTTAAAGACATGATTAAATATTATAGTGATCTATAAATGTTGGTAGTAAAAACCAAAATCATAATAATTCCGGTAATGCTTACTGGACCTAAGTATGCTTTGAAAGATCATAATTACAGCAAAACCAAAGGTGAATTGAAGCATGGAAAGTAGCCTTTTAAAGGGTACAATCTCAACTTGAATCTCAATTTCATTTATTGTGTGCTATTGCTAGACAACATACGAAAAGTGAGATAGTATATCACACTTGAATCATCAATTGCTATTTGGACGCAATAAAACAAGTTCAAGTATATTTACTGATCATCCATGATGATAAAGTCTTGAATTCTCCTCCCATTTGGAGCATATGTTGAGGGACTGGCGTTGAGCACAATGGCAAGCACATTTTGCATTTAAAAAAGAACAACCAATAAATTAATAGATAATAAAAATTATTATAAACAATAATAATACTAATAAATGTGAATTTTAGGTGAACAAACAACATAGATAGTTAAATATTCAATTACCGAATTCAGATCCATAGGGTTGATATTCAAAGTTGCAAAATGGTGTAAGATTTAGGCGTGTTGGCGGCGGTAGTGGATCTTCTAAAGGATTAACAATTTCTATTGGCTCAACAATGGTACACCTATCAATTGTCCATGTAAATTTGTTAAGCGGATTTCCATACATATAGTTTGATTCTTTGACTTGTGCAACTGACACCAAGTAAGTATGGAAATAGCGAAACAGATCTTCAAGATGCATTATCTCCGCATTGAACATAATGCATTCGACTTGATTTTCCTGTAACAAAATAAGATACAATTAGGATAATATTAATTTAATTACTATTGGCAAACTTATGAATCCTTTAAAGATCACCTCTTCATCTTGTAAAACCATCAGTTGATACTTTTTCGTTTTCTCTCTATTGTCTTTAGGTCTGCCTTTATCAACTACTTGAACCTTACAAGTCTATTCTTCTGTTTCTGAAGTAATCGCATTGATGTTGAACCTTTCTGCCATTTAAATGTAATCTGCAAGTATAACACATCATAATAGCATAATGAATATATGTAACATTGCCAGAATGACTATAATACAAAATGGAAGAATACAAAAAATGAACAAGTTGTACGTCAAACTTTGTCAGGAATGATGGTCTAAGTCAAAAAGAAAGAGTTTTTTCAATGGTTTCATCATAAACTATATTATATGTAGAATGATCATCATCGTTTTCAGTTATAGTTGGTCTAATTAATACCTTGACATAGTTAGAACCTTTAGCTTTTGATAAAGCAACGCATAACTGACCATGAGAAAATACAGGTTCTCGCAAATAAATGCCAACAAAATCTAATGTTTGGCCTTGAGCTTTATTTATAGTCATGGCAAAACATAATCGTACTGGAAATTGTATTCTTTTAAATTGAAGGGGTAGTTTTTCGTCTTCTGATGTTAATAGTGGTATCCACGGAATGAACACATGTGTATTTTTAAAATCCCCATTGAATATTGTAGCACTAATAACACGAGGTTTGAAATCATTACATATTAATCGTGTCCCATTGCAAAAAACCTTTGCAGGAATTCAAATTTCTTAGTAATATAATTGGACAATTTTTCTTTAGAAACAATTTATAGGGAGGTAAACCAGGAGGACTTAAAGTGTGCAAAAAATCTTCATATTCACTTTGATCTTTTGGATCAATTGTTTCATCAGTAGCTAAATAGACTTTTTCATCAGTCGAGAATTGAGAAATTAGTATGTCATTTATTTCATCAACAAAGTCATTTTTTGTAGTTAGAATTGCACGAGAAGTAATAAAGGAAGTATTTGAATGAGTTAAATATAAATCAGGATAAGTAACTTTAAATAGATGATTCAAGGAATCTTTTTCAGTGGTGAAAGGTATGATCAGAGGGCGGGGAATTTCTATTTTGCTCTTATCATTTTTTCTTTCTTTTCCATTACCAATTCTCATTAAATATTCACAAAAAGTTGGGTCTGCTTTCGCACGCATATTTTCAGACAAATGTAATTTTTCAGGTTGATGCCAAATTTCAGAACATAGTAAGCTTTTACGAACAAAATCTTCCCTTTGTCCACCACGGACAACGGAAAGAGTTTGTCTAAAATCACCACTGAATACAACAACCTTTCCGCCAAACAACATAGTTGTTTCCATTAAATCTCTAAGGAGCAAATCTAGTGCTTCAATCAGTTCTTTTTTCACCATTGAAATTTCGTCCCACACTATTTGTTTTGCATCTCGAATCAACGATTCCAATGAACTTTGTTAATATTGCAACTAAAATTTCCATCAACATCAGTAGGTATTTTAAATCGGGAATGAGCAGTTCGGCCTCCAGGAAGAAGGGAAGCAACAACACCTGAACTCGCAGTCGCTAATGCTATAAATCCTCTATGTCTCACTGTAGCTAATAAGGCACGATATAAAAAGCTTTTTCCAGTTCCGCCTGGACCATCAATGAAGAATGCTCCGGGTTTATTTGAGAATATTGTATCAAGGATTATATTGTAAGCTCTTTTTTGTTCAATGTTTAGTTTATATGGTAATAGTAGATCTTCTTCATTAACGATAATATTCCTTTCAAAATGTACATCTTTAGCTTCTTTGGCTATTGCAGATGATTGAATTTTGCCTTGAGTTAGTTCAAATTCGTTGATATCACGACCCATTGAAGGAAGAATATCATTAATATGATTTAGCACTTTGTAACGAATTTCTCTTGTATGCATGTTCGGGTATTTTTTGAAATCTTCGGACATCGGGCATTCAAATTTTTCCCACAACTCTCTTGGATTAACGGGATTGCAATAAACTAATAGTACAACAAATAAGTGCCTTAAACTTTGTGGCATTTGGTAACTTACTGCTTCTGACATGCATTCTATTAAATTATTATCGCAAAGTAACAATCCTCTTTTTTCGGCGGCTTCTCTAAATGTGTCACAAGTTACTCCATTTACAGTTAGTAAATTTTTATATGATTTTGGTCCTCTTACGTTCATTAAGAGCAATCTAAGAATATATCTTTCTCCTTCGGTTGGATGACATATTACAACTCTACCAATAGCAAATCCTTGTTGGCGACATGACCACATTTTGTATGTTGTGGACCAAACAAAATGTTCTGGAAATTCTCGATATAATAAATTCAAATTCATAGCATCTTCGTTTTCGCTGTTCATTGTTAAAAATTTAGTTAACATTGTTTTTTTAATCGCAGGATTATTTACGATTCTATTAATTTATCTGTATTTTTTAAGGAAACAATTTGTTGTCCATCAAGATAGAGTTGAAGATAGTATACATTTGGAATCATTTCACTGATAGGAAAAGAGAATATGCGCCACGCAGCCTCAGGTGGTGTCACCCATCTAGCAGATTGATATTCCTTTATTTCATCTACTTCTATGTTCGCATCGTTAGGATGTATGTGAAATGCAATTTTATCATGTCCCTTGCAAATATATTTGTAAATGTACTTAACAACTTTAATATCAGAGCAAATCTCCACATTTATATGGAAATTAAATTTACTAAGTAAGAATGGATTGTAGGAAACAACCCATGAATTATCAAAAAATTGTCCTCCAATCTCCACACATTTTCCCGTGTTTCGTCTTTTATAAATAGGATATGATTTTTTTGTAACGACCAGACCGGTCGTTTTGAGCTCTGACGCGTCATTCAGCAGTTTGAGGCCATGAGCGGCTTCATCTCAGGTATATTGACTTGTGTGTATGGTCAGAATTAAAATTCAGGAAGTTTGGAGTCAAATCTAAATGGAAATTCTCATTTTGAAAGCTTAAAATTGAAGAAATGAACTAGGATTGGAATTTTGAGTAAACGACCTCGGAATTGGGATCTGAAGGTTCCAGCATGTTCGTATGATGATTTCAGACTTGGGAGTATGCCCGGATCGAATTTTGGATAACCCGGGGCGTTTTGGCGCCTATTGTGGAAGATAACATTCTAGAAGAAATTGCATCAGTTTGGTTTAAAATGCATTTCAGTGTTATTGATGTCCGTTTGGGATTCCGAGACTGGGAATAGCTCCGTATGGTGATTCTAAATTTGGGAGCGCGATCGGAAGTGAATTCGTAGGTCCGTAGGTCATTTCTGAGTTGTTCGGCTAAAGAGGAAAAATTGAAGGTTTTTGAGAAAATTTGGCCGGAAGTGAAAATTTTGATATCGGATTCGAAATATAAATTTTATGGTTTGGATAGCTTCGTTAGGTTATTTGGGACTTAGGAGTGTGTCCGGAATATTTTTGTGTTAAAATATATGAATTATGTGAAAAATTTGAAGAATTTTGATATTTAATGTTGTTAAAGTTGACTTTGGTCAACATTTTTGGTAAATGGACCCGGACCCGTGATATTTCGGTCTTGAAAGGTCCATAGAAAAATATGGGAGTTGAACGTGTTTTCGGAATCGAATTCCGAGGTCCCAGGCCCGAGAAATGAATTTTTTCGTGAAATTGTTTTCTGAAAATGTTTAAGGAAAATGAAAATGAAATTTGATCAGAAAGTAATGGTATCGGGCTCGTATTTTGGTTCCGACGCCCAATACAGGTCATATATGTTGGTTAAGTGCTTCCTGTAAAGTTTGGTTACAAACGGACGTTGTTTGACGGGTTTCGGCCTTAAATTGGAAAATTTGAAAGTTTATGAAATTTGAAAGAATTCTTGGATTTAAGGCTCAAATCATTGATTTTGATGTTATTTTGGCGATTTGATCGCTCGAGCAAGTTTGTGTGATGTTTTAGAGTCAGTGTTCATATTTGGTTTGGTGCCCCGAGGACTCGGGAGTGTTTCGGAGGTGTCTCGGAGTGATTTCGGACTTAGGAAAAATTGCAGAAAATTGCAGAAATTCTGCTGCGAGTAGTCCAGTTTGGAAACTCATATCTTGTAATCTATAAGAAATAAGAAAAAGTGCAAAACACAAAAGTTGTAGCCCATACATTCTAGTTTTCGTAAAGTTAAACCATTCACGATTTGGATATCATCTCAGAAAGTTACGATGGATCGAAAAGGGCTGCTGGAGCAATTTCTGCAGAATTTACGATGCACTTTAGAAGCTCATATCTCGGGATATATAAAGAGTTATGTGGTGTACAACCTATCAAATTAAAGATCTTTGAGTCTAGTTGCTAAATCTTCAAACCGTTTGTCATTTGGATATTTATACAAGACGTTATGGGTGTTTAAACAGAAGGTGTCCGACAAGGAACAATTTTAATAGGATGTACAACTTGTATAGCACAAGTGCAAGGTACAACTCGACGTAGCATAGGCAGATTCTTTTATACACGGATTTAGCTCACTTTTCTTCATTTCTTCAAAGTATGGACGATTTTTGGGGAGCTTCAAGAGGGGATTTTCATCACCAATGTGAAGGTAAGTTATCCCCACCTATTTTGAGATAAGTACATCAATTATGTATGGATTTGAGCATGAAAATTGTAGAAAAATTGAGGATTTAGGCCTAGGGATTTGAAAATAAGATTTGGTGATTTGAGGGGTCAAATGAACTCCGATTTTGGTAAATTTTATATGTAAGGACTCGTGGCGAGACGAGAAATCCGGTGATGTAACTTTCGTAATTTTTCGAGAAGTGGGCCCGGGTCTCGGGTTTTGCTAATTTCGGAATTTTCGACATTTTTCGAGTCTTTTCGATTGGGTTATATTCCCTTAGCCTATTGTGACGTATTCGTTATGGTTTTGACTAGATTCGATGCGCGAAGAGGTCGATTCAAGAGGAAAGGGCATTGCGAACTAGTCTACGGCCGGTTAGAGGTGAGTAATAGATGTAAATGCTGTTCTGAGGGTTTGAAACCCCGAGCTTTCACATCGTAAAGCTATATTGAGGCGTGACACGCACTCCATGGCGAGTGCGGGGTCGGATACTATTGGGGATTGTGACTTGATCCATCCCGTGTGATGTTTATACTATACTGGTGATTGATACACATACTTCATTGATATTACGGGGCTTGATGCCATGTTTGGGGTCTTGTGCCGATTTGTAAAATCCTTCGAGGATTGATATTACTGCTTAGCATGATTTGCATATCATTTAATTTCAGTCCAAGGTTTTAAATGCTGTTTTGCAAACTCAGCCATAATTCTAAGTGTTGAAAACTTAAATGATATTTTTAAATGTATTCTGGGCTGGGAACTTCTGTTTTGTAAATGCCCAAGGGGCTTATTATATTATTTTCTGGACTGATTATAAAGTGACTTGAAACAGTAGTAACAATGACACTGTGTGATATACTTGAAATAGTGGTAACAATGACACTGTGTGATATACTTGAAACAGTGGTAACAATGACACTGTGTGATATACTTGAAATAGTGGTAACAATGACACTGGATGATATACTTGAACAGTGGCAACAATGGCACTGTATGATATAAATTGGTCAGGTAACAATGGCTGACCGGTCAGGTAACAATGACTGACCAAGATATTGCGCTTAGGCAGTAGGAGCCCCTCCGGAGTCTGTACACACCCCCAGTGAGCGCCGTCGACGATAAATAAATATGGATGGCTCGGGCTGCACGCCGCAGTGGGTACTAAAATGTACCATCATATGCATTGCATTGCATTGCATTCATGAATTTCTATTTATACTGTTGTTTAGCTGCTCAGTTCCATATGTTGCTGTATATTTTGATTTTAGCTTACTTTGTGTATTTACTGGATTTTCTTATCTTCGGACTGTAGTTACTTTTATTACTCACTGGGTCGGAGTACTCACTTTACTCCCTACACCTTGTGTGCAGATCCAAGGCAGTCTCAGGCTCAGTAGATCCAGTTGATCAGCATATCCAGCTTCTGGGAGTATCGAGGTAGATGCACGGCGTTCGCAACCATTGATCTTCTCCCTCCTATCCTATCTCTTTATTTCCGCATTATCAGACTTTGGATATACCATGTATTAGGATGATATTCTGTATTCTAGAGGCTCAAATTCTTGACACCGGGTCCTAGTGAGATTATATTGTGTATTTTGTTAAATTCTTCAGTACTTTAATCTTGCTTAATTGATATTTCTTTCCGCTATTTTTGATAAATTGGGTTAAGTGTTGAATAATGGTCGGGCTTGCCTAGTAGTGTGTTGGGCGCCATCACGACTGGGATTTGGGTCGTGACAAGTTAGTATCAGAGCCTAGGTTACTTGGTCTCACGAGTCATGAGCCGATTTAGTAGAGTCTCGCGGATCGGTACGGAGACGTCTGTACTTATCCTCGAGAGGCTGCCGAACCTTTAGGAAAACTTCATATTCTTGAATTCTTATCGTGCGTCCTTGATTCAGCTTGAAAAGAAACTTTTGAAATTCCTTCTGCGTGATCGTATGCACCAATGGGCGCTCAGTATCAGATGTGTCTCGATGGCTTTGATTCTCCGATCGAGGGGCGATGTGTAATCTCTGTGAGTTTGAAGTTAGACCAGTCTGGAGGACTTGAGGCCAAATCTTTGCCAATGGCTTGAGCACCGAGGTGCTGATTTTGTGAGCAAGTGTTTTGAACTCATATGTTCATTATTGTCCTTGTTAGCCGGAATGGCGGTTGGATATCCACGTGATGAGTATGTTAGTGTTGCGAGGTGTATTTGTACGACTTGGTAGTGGCGAAGAAGCCTACTGGATAGTAGATGAACTGTTAAGTGATTCGTTTCTTATTGTGATCTATTGAGTAGCCCGAGTTATGGGCGCGTGAAGAATATTTTTTTCGTGTCTCCTAGTTAGATAAGTCTGGGAGCTGAGATCGCTTCCGTAAATGTATTATGACGAAATCGTTGAGTCAAAGAGACCACCTTGAAGGTCGAAAATATTAAAGAAAGAATATGTTCCTACTTGGTTGAATAGCCCAATAATGGAGGGTTGAAGGGTATTTTCTATGTGTTATGATTCAAATAGGTGCAATGTAGGTCCATGTATCAATTTAGATTTATGTAATTGATATGCATTGTAATGCTTTGTCAAGTTGTGGATGTGTTGTTAGGATGGTTTTGGTGATTCTCTGGCAGGTGGATAGGACCAATTACAAAGGAGGCTCTGCCGAAATTTTTGAAAAATTTAGGAAAAAAAAATGGTCGCCTAGAGAGTGGGCTTAACTGTTGTGTGAGTAAATGCAAGAATTGCAGAAGAGTTAAAATTCCAGATGATTCGTGTTTTCACGAGCTTATGATGGAGTGAGTTTAATCTCACCATGATATTACGACAGCAATAGAGTATATGTGTTGTGATTTATGGCTTCGAGCCAAGTTGGGGAGCTTGCTGTTGATTAGCTGATTGCACGGTTTATTACCTGCGTGAATTCTGGTTATTGGCGTATTGGTGGGTTATTGCAGCTACGGAAAAGGACCATGAGTGGTAATTTGAGTAAATGAATTGTTGGATGCATGCTATGGTTAGCCTTATTGGCTCATATTTAGACTTGAGGGAAGATTCATGATTTATGCCTCGTATAGGTGCAGGCTTCGAGGAAAGTGATTCCGTTGGGTGCTTTATCAAGATGGTATTCATATGTTATAACCTTCAGTAGAGTTGGTTGCATTCGGGGCCAATTCAGAACTGGGTGGCTCTCAATAGCGGTCCTAGTGAATTTAAGAGGCAAAGTGTAGTACCTGATGATTCTGAGTCTATAAGTACAGTTAAGAGTCAAGCTTTTGAAGCATCTTATGAAGAAAGACATAGAATGTTCTATGATGTTTTGACTTGCGGTGTAGCATTGAGAGACATGAAATGGTCATGGTTTTTGAGACAGCATGGTCTCATGATTTAAGGTCACTCGGGGTGAGTGCGTTGGAATAAGTTAGGTGTTGAAGGGAGATATTATTATTTCTAAGGCAATCAAGGATAAACTGGAAGGAAGTAGATTGATTAGCCATAGTTGAGTTGGCATATTGGTGTCAGTGATCGGTTCATTCAGCGTGATCGAGTTATGCATGTGATTTGTGGCGGTGCGTGTGAGGCTTGTCGGCCGTAGTGATTTATGTTATTCTGTATCATTCTTCTGTTAGGGCCTGTTATGAGTAGGCGGATCCCGAAAACGGTTATGGCGGCTTGGACCACTACTTAGAGATTGACATATTTGACGGTTATGAGAATTCGCCTGTATGTTGCTATATTTCTCCTGAAGTGAGTTAAATGGAAGGTCTTATGTGATGAAGTATTAGCCTATCGGCGGTTCAAGAGTTGTGATGGAAATCGCGTCTATCGTATATTGGCACGTGAGATGCAGTGAGTGGTATGGAATTTGAAGTAAGGACCAAGGTTGCAGTTTGGTCAATGACTGTAATGTCACGATCTCGGATGAGCAGTATATGAGTTTCAGTGTTTCGAGTAAGATGGGTATTGACGTCAGTATCACCTGAGGTCGGTGTTCTGTGAGAAAGGCTTTGCATCCTGGTTAGGGATTCTTGATCGCTTTTCAACGTTAGTGCAACCGGTGGTTTGGATGTGCAGACCCGTTAATTATTTCGGAAGATGGTGGGAGCTTGTCCCACAGGAATATTGTATAAGTGTGACATGTAGTCACTTGATTAATTAGAAATTTAAACCAAGTATGAGGATTTTGGTAATATCATCCATTTGAGAATTTATGCCTGGAGGGCACTCTATTTATTGGGTTATGGACCTGTGAAAGATTATTGGCCTAGCTTGGCACGATCAGAGTCGACTTGAGGTCGGTGGATAGATTTAAATGTGGAAGTGAGCCTTACGTCAGGCCAGTTGTGTTTATTTCAGCAATGCGCTCTTTATGAAAGGATAGTCACAGTCTTATTTCGTGGTCAGCTAATTTATGTAAAGATATATTGCGCCGTATGAGTTGTGAGACGGCTTGGTAAATTCCTTTTGTGTTGAGGTTCCGCTCAGCGGTGATATTATATGAGCAGGATGGCTCTTGAGACTTAGATCATGTATCGCACCTCAGTTGTGCTTGAGTTTGTAGCCTATAGAGCTATATGTTTCCTTGGGAATGGTATTATGCACCTTAGTGTGTTTATGACCGATATCCGGTGTTTTGATGTGATGAGCTTTTCAGCTCAACATATATCTCCTTATGTGAGTTCTATATATGGATCGGGTGGCACACCGCCATGGGTATGTTGTTTGGATCGGGTTGCACGCCACAACAATGCGATGTTCAGTTCAGTGCCCATATTTGCTTTTGTGTGTTCTACTTCCCTGTTTTCTGAGGAAGTCTATGTTAGTGTGCGAGTTGAGTAGTTCCTTCTAGAGTTCGCCTTCCTTTTGTATCGCGTTCGAATTGATAGCATACTGGCACATTGTGGCGTCTTGTGGGATTTTTGATTATGTCTGAGGTAGCTTATTGCCTGATCAGTTCGTACTGGGTGAGACGAGGTTACTAGATTTGGGGTCAGTGCAAACTGATTATATGAAGTATATTATAGAGCAAAGATCATTCTTTGGTTTGGGACAAGGTAATGGAACTTGTCAGGAGTGTAGATCCAATGAATTGTTGATTCAGTAGTTGGTTGTGAATTTCGGCACATCTCTTCAGTCGTATCGGTGTTGAAAAAAAATATAAAAAAAAAAATAATAATAAAATAAACTAGAGCAAGACCTGTGTAGATCATGAGATGCAATGGGAGCATCAGATTCATGGAATTCCGACTATTATGTTTAAAGAATGTTATTGTGGTTCTATGAGTAAAGTGATGCAAAGTGTGAATTCAGCAAAGTTATGCAGTCATGTTTGGGTACAACGTGTGGAGATTGATATGGTGGTCGTATGATGGAAACAGACTTAGGAGGGAAATTCAGGATGTTGGAATTGGGCCTAATGGCTTATTTGCTTGAATAAATAAGTATATCTACAGAATTACCCAGCTAATGTGCTCAACGGAGTAGTGGTAGCATGGGAAGGTGCATGATATGTTAAACAAGTTATTTCAGACTACTTCAGTATAGTTCTCAGCACGTTCGAGGACGAACGTATGTTTAAGTGGGGGAGATTGTAACGACCCGACCGGTCGTTTTGAGCTCCGACGCGTCATTCAGCAGTTTGAGGCCATGAGCGGCTTCATCTCAAGTATATTGACTTGTGTGTATGGTCAGAATTAAAATTCAGGAAGTTTGGAGTCAAATCTAAATGGAAATTCTCATTTTGAAAGCTTAAAATTGAAGAAATGAACTAGGATTGGAATTTTGAGTAAACGACCTCAGAATTGGGATCTGAAGGTTCCAGCAGGTTCGTATGATGATTTCAGACTTGGGCGTATGCCCGGATTGGGTTTTGGATAACCCGGGAGCGTTTTGGCACCTATTGTGGAAGATAGTATTTTAGAAGAAATTGTATCAGTTTGGTTTAAAATGCATTTCAGTATTATTGATGTCCGTTTGGGATTCCGAGACTGGGAGTAGCTCCGTATGGTGATTCTGGATTTGGGAGCGCGATCGGAAGTGAATTCGTAGGTCCGTAGGTCATTTTGGAGCCGTTCGGCTAAAGAGGGAAATTGAAGGTTTTTGAGAAAATTTGGCCGAAAGTGAAAATTTTGATATCGGATTCGAAATGCGAATTTTATGGTTTGGATAGCTTCGTTAGGTTATTTGGGACTTAGGAGTGTGTCCGGAATATTTTTGTGTTGAAATATATGAATTATGTGAAAAATTTGAAGAATTTTGATATTTAATGTTTTTAAAGTTGACTTTGGTCAATATTTTTGGTAAATGGACCCGGACCCATGATTTTCGGTCTTGAAAGGTCCATAGAAAAATATGGGAGTTGAACGTGTTTCCTGAATCGAATTCCGAGGTCCCAGGCCCGAGAAATGAATTTTTTCGTGAAATTGTTTTCTGAAAATGTTTAAGGAAAATGAAAATGAAATTTGATCAGAAAGTAATGGTATCGGGCTCGTATTTTGGTTCCGACGCCCAATACAGGTCATATATGTTGGTTAAGTGCTTCCTGTAAAGTTTGGTTACAAACGGACGTTGTTTGACGGGTTTCGGCCTTAAATTGGAAAATTTGAAAGTTTATGAAATTTGAAAGAATTCTTGGATTTAAGGCTCAAATCATTGATTTTGATGTTATTTTGGTGATTTGATCGCTCGAGCAAGTTTGTGTGATATTTTAGAGTCAGTGTTCATATTTGGTTTGGATCCCCGAGGGCTCGGGAGTGTTTCGGAGGTGTCTCGGAGTGATTTCGGACTTACGAAAAATTGCAGAAAATTGCAGAAATTCTGCTGCGAGTAGTCCAGTTTGGAAGCTCATATCTTATAATCTATAAGAAATCAGAAAAAGTGCAAAACACAAAAGTTGTAGACCATACATTCTAATTTTCGTAAAGTTAAACCATTCGCGATTTGGATATCATCTCAGAAAGTTACGATGGATCGAAAAGGGCTGCTGGAGCAATTTTGGCAGAATTTACGATGCACTTTAGAAGCTCATATATCGGGATATATAAAGAGTTATGTGGTGTACAACCTATCAAATTAAAGATCTTTGAGTCTAGTTTCTAAATCTTCAAACCGTTTGTCATTTGGATATTTATACAAGACGTTATGGGTGTTTAAACATAAGGTGTCCGACAAGAAACAATTTTAATAGGATGTACAACTTGTATAGCACAAGTGTAAGGTACAACTCGACGTAGCACAGACAGATTCTTTTATACACGGATTTAGCTCACTTTTCTTCATTTCTTCAAAGTATGGACGATTTTTGGGGAGCTTCAAGAGGGGATTTTCATCACCAATGTGAAGGTAAGTTATCCCCACCTATTTTGAGATAAGTACATCAATTATGTATGGATTTGAGCATGAAAATTGTAGAAAAATTGAGGATTTAGGCCTAGGGATTTGAAAATAAGATTTGGTGATTTGAGGGGTCAAATGAACTCCGATTTTGGTAAATTTTATATGTACGGACTCGTGGCGAGACGAGGAATCCGGTGATGTGACTTTCGTAATTTTTCGAGAAGTGGGCCCGGGGCTCGGATTTTGCTAATTTCGGGATTTTCGATATTTTTCGAGTCTTTTCGATTGGGTTATATTTCCTTAGCCTATTGTGACGTATTCGTTGTGGTTTTGACTAGATTCGACACGCGAAGAGGTCGATTCAAGAGGAAAGGGCATTGCGGACTAGTCTACGGCCGGTTAGAGGTGAGTAATAGATGTAAATGCTGTTCTGAGGGTTTGAAACCCCGGACTTTCACATCGTAACGCTATATTGAGGCGTGACACGCACTCCATGGCGAGTGCGGGGTCGGATACTATTGGGGATTGTGACTTGGTCCATCCCGTGTGATGTTTATACTATACTGGTGATTGATATACATACTTCATTGATATTACGGGGCTTGATGCCATGTTTGGGGCCTTGTGCCGATTTGTAAAATCCTTCGAGGATTGATATTACTGCTTAGCATGATTTGCATATCATTTAATTTCAGTCCAAGGTTTTAAATGTTGTTTTGCAAACTCAGCCATAATTCTAAGTGTTGAAAACTTAAATGATATTTTTAAATGTATTCTGGGTTGGGAACTTCTGTTTTGTAAATGCCCAAGGGGCTTATTATATTATTTTCTGGACTGATTATAAAGTGACTTGAAACAGTGGTAACAATGACACTGTGTGATATACTTGAAATAGTGGTAACAATGACACTGTGTGATATACTTGAAACAGTGGTAACAATGACACTGTGTGATATACTTGAAATATTGGTAACAATGACACTGGATGATATACTTGAACAGTGGCAACAATGGCACTGTATGATATAAATTGGTCTGGTAACAATGGCTGACCGGTCAGGTAACAATGACTGACCAAGATATTGCGTTTGGGCTGTAGGAGCCCCTCCGGAGTCTGTACACACCCCCAGTGAGCACCGTCGACGATAAATAAATATGGATGACTCGGGCTGCACGCCGCAGTGGGTAATGGAATGTACCATCATATGCATTTCATTGCATTCATGGATTTCTATTTATACTGTTGTTTAGCTGCTCAGTTCCATATGTTGCTGTATATTTTGATTTTAGCTTACTTTGTGTATTTACTGGATTTTCTTATCTTCGGACTGTAGTTACTTTTATTACTCACTAGGTCGGAGTACTCACTTTACTCCCTACACCTTGTGTGCAGATCCAAGGCAGTCTCAGGCTCAGTAGATCCAGTTGATCAGCAGATCCAGCTTCTGGGAGTATTGAGGTAGCTGCACGGCGTTCGCAACCATTGATCTTCTCCCTCCTGTCCTATCTCTTTATTTCCGCATTATCAGACTTTGGATATACCATGTATTAGGATGATATTTTGTATTCTAGAGGCTCAAATTCGTGACATCGGGTCCTAGTGAGATTATATTGTGTATTTTGTTAAATTCTTCAGTACTTTAATCTTGCTTAATTGATATTTCTTTCCGCTATTTTTGATAAATTGGGTTAAGTGTTGAATAATGGTCGGGCTTGCCTAGTAGTGTGCTGGGCGCCATCACGACCGGGATTTGGGTCGTGACAATGTCATTTGGCATGTGACACTGAACCTCTAGGAATATGACATCTTGGGCCTAATGAAGTGGACTCATCACTTGTAGCCCAATTAAATAGGCTAACCCAGTGAATTCAGACTTATTTATTTAATCCATATATATTGGACTTATATAAATAATCCAAACAAATTGATCATACGCTTCTTGAGTCAATAGTTTGTATTTTTCATCGAGTATAATAAGAAAATGAGCATGCGGAAGTCCCCGTTTTTGGAATTCTATTGTGTACATAAATGCAACAACTTTACCAAATATTTGTCTTTTTAGTATATCTTTTTTACGTTCTTCTAGCTTTGCTTGAAATATTCGGCTAACTAAATCGGGTCTATTTTGGGCCTCATCTGTCGACAATAAGTTTTCTTGATTTTCAGGCCAAGAAGGGTTGCATGTCATAGTTAGAAATATGTCGGGTATTCCAAAACGTTGTACTAATGCAATAGCATCCATATATCGGCGACGCATATCTCTTGGTCCTCCTGTAAAGCTAAGTGGAAGTATTCTATTTTTGCCTACCTATGAGCCTTCTCTCTCTCTGCGACGTAAAAGATCTAAAAGTCCAGCTAATATGTCCATTCTGAATAAGTCTTGATTGAAAAAAGCGAAATCTAATCTTTGAGTTTCAACTTTTATCCATTCATCTACAACATATTGTTGTAATAATCTTCCTGAATGTAAGATTATATTTTCATCATCTCTAATTTGGAGTTGATAACAATAGTATTCACGGCAAGAAACAGTTTCTCTTTTTCGTTTGCCTTTTTGCATAACTTTAGCTTCCATGTCAAGCAATCCATCATTTGAAGTCATATTGGTTACACTTGGCAATTCTTCGTATTCACAATACAGATGTGTTCTAGAAGGGGTAGCTGAAGGCTTAAGTTTTCGAATACCATAATGCCAACCATTTTGACCGTAGGGGAACAGTAATGGATATTGCAATGGATCATAACATCCGTAATAATAATTTACCAGCTGGCTTCTATAACTTTTTGTATATATTCGGATATGTGGAGTAGGGATACAATTATTGGTATCTTGTTCTACCCATATTCCTGCCACTTCCGACGTAGTTGGTAGATTGTATATTCGTTGATCTAGACCAGCATCACACTTAAGCGCAATGTAGAAATTTGATAATTGGGGGATATTTATTAAGGATTTCAAAAACGTAGAGTAAGGATTGATTTTTAATATTTTCATTAAATTTTTCACAGTACACTCGTTCAATTTATTGGAACATGCACTCGTTCAATTTATTGGAACATGCCATTCGATTGCTCACTTCATTTTCATTATCATAGAAATATAATTATAGATTTTTTCCTTTTTCATTACTTGGTATCAAGTCATTTATGAAATGATACATTTGTCCCTGAACTCGAAACGTGTAAATACTTTTGTTCCTCTTTGCCAGCTCTTTGTCATAGCTTACTCCCAGGGATATGAACGCAAATATATTATTGTATGTTCTTATGTAGGTTCGAAAATGCTTTGATTCTTCAGTATTTCCTAGATATAGATATCTTAACTCTTGCGGTACTTGATGTGAAATTAGCTTAACAGTGCCTTTACGACAACAGAATGCCGGTGGTTCGTATTCAAATTTTTTGGCTCCGCAAAATTTATATTTTGGAATAGTCTTTAACATAACATAATCAGTTGATGTTTGGATTGTTGTTGTCTCTTCAATATATTGTTCATGATTTGTATTAGATGTAGATCCTAGGATACAACAATAATAAGTGTAAGCATATAATTTAATAGTTATAAATGCATACATGTATTTATAATTGCATATACCATCAAGAAATGACAATCTAGCTCTCTAACCTGTTTCATATATTGAATGTCCCACAAAAGGAAGATACTGCTCGCTTGAAATATTAGCACCTATAGAAAATGATGCGTTAGTGGAGCTCTTAAATAGCGAGCAAGCAGGACGTTGTCGGCCGCTTGTTTCAGCTTTATTTGCTCGTGCTCGCGCTAGGAGAGCCTCCTTTTTATCGTCTTGCATCATTTTGTATAATTCGCGTCGTCTAGTCTTCTTGTCAGCATGTATTTTTTCCGAGTTGTCAATTTTATGGTTTTTACTCGACATTTCACTCGTCTACTTCCTGAATGGGAAATATCACGTACATATTTACATTACCGAATGTAAACAAATTCACATATGGAATAGCCCAAAAGCTGCACATAGTATGTATGCTTACATTTTTTTAGAAAAACCCATGTAAAAACGTACAATACCTATAAATAGATAAGCAGAGATTAGAAAATTTACCTTCTGGTTCAAGTGCTACTGCATAACAAAAGTAGAACACAACTACAATAGATCACAAGAACTGCAATGACAAAGAGAATAAATTGTCATGCACAACAGAGCCGAAAAAGCAAAGAACAAATAGAGGTCTCATATTAAACTTTGTATACATATGGTAACAAAATAAATAGACTTGAAGCAGTAATTATTAAAGAATACTCATTTTATAAAACATAAGACCACCGATCCATAGACCTATCAAAATAACTTTGAAACCAAAAATAATTCATTCAATATATATGTGATGAATGACATAGCTAGAAGCACACAGAATTACAATCAAAAGGAAAAGCTTTTCCATTCTAATAATGAGATAGAAATAGATAACAAAAACTAATATTAGCTCTGAAGTTTCCTGAGAAATAACTCAAACAAAAACAAAATCATTCATGCTTAAGTAATTCCACTCTAATTATAATCTTAAACTCCTCAAACTCCTTAAATTTTCAGCAACACCTATCAAATGACTATTATCAACATCAAAAAGCAATCTTAAATCAAACTTTTGTAAATTAGTACAACATTTGCTTTGACTCAAGAAATGAAGCAACCCCTCTTTACTGCCACCAATTTTAACAAAACCCCATCAACAATTGCTCTACAAGTTCTTAATTCCATTGTTTATACTACAAAGGCAAATGAGTAATGACTTTCTTAAACCAGAAGAAGATGCATATTTGAACACTGTTCTTGTACCAGAAACTATCCCACCAATCGCATTCACTGCTTCTTTTGTTCTCAACAGGAACAATGTTAATGGATTTGTTTTGCTTGTTTTTTGTGTTTGATTTTCTTAAACTTCTTTGAATCTTTCTTCCTCTTCTTTATGTTTTGTACTGGTCAAACTCTAAAACTCAACTTAAATAGATAATAGGAGTAACTTTTATCAGTGTATAATGTTAACATATTTAGATTCATTCTTTTACTTTGGAAAGTCGAGCAACTTTAGTTTTTTTTCTTGGCTAATAACAACACGAGATCTAACGAACTGACCAACTCTTCGTATCACTTACCAAACGGAGAAAGTTTTGTTTCCTCATTTCTTCTTTAGGAACAACAATAGATTTTAAGGAGTTGGGATAGGTGACTGCTGCTACAAGCTTTGTTTTCTCTTTTCTTTCAAATGAAGTCGGATAATTTTTCGCTCTAGCGACTCTTTGTGTTGCCTTTCACAGCTTTTCAGTTTCAAGATTAGCTAAACAAGAAGCTTGGATTTCATAGATTACTTAAAGCTCAATTGACTATACTACCCACTTAATGAATTTTAACATGAACTGAACTATTTCAAAGGTAAAATTTATATTAATATTTGCCTTTAATAGTCTATTTAAAGTGTCATCAGTTCATAGAAAAACACATGACATAGCATCATAGTCTAATTTGACCAGTAGCTACATAGCATCAAAGAACATCAAATACAACAGATGGTAACAAAATAAATAGACTTGAAGCAGTAATTAATAAAAAATACTCATTTTATAAAACATAAGACCACCGATTCAAACTTATGATACAAATTAACTAATTTTTTATGCATCACAAGATGCAAATATTCATTAGTAGAGTTCGACAATAGGCCACTGGCTATGAAATTGAGAAGCATGGAACGAACCCAACAAACACATGAAAAGAGGAAAAAATGAGTAAAAACGGAGAAGAAAATTGGGAAGAGATTGAAAGAAAACCATGTTGCTATCATCGTACAAATACATTACTGCTTCTTATGTGCACCAGCACGTGCGCACGCGCACACACACAGAGGTACTTGAGATTAGGACAAGATGAAGAGATTGAAAACAATAAATGATCGGAGGAATCTACGATGGCTGAGATTTTAACAGAGATTTACTGAGAAAGCGAAGAAAGAAACGGAGGCGAAGGAAGGCGCCAGAATATTTCTTGAAGTTCACACAGAGAAGCGTATCCATTCTTGTACTTTGCAGACACAAAAAATCAACTGATTTCTAAAGTTTAACAAACATAATTTGTTTTCTTGATTTCAATTCATCTCCGGAAAAAAAAATCCCAATTTCATCCATCAAACCCTAACTCGAAAACCTGTAATTAATTCACTCTGTTCTAACGAATTTGAAACAAAAAAGAAGGAGAAAGATATAGAAAACAATAAAATTCATATTAAGTAATAAGAAAAGCACCTGCACAAGTTGAAGAGATGAGGAAGACGAAGATATCTGAAGCTCTGTAAATTGTGATGTACACAAATCGAATAAAACCCACCTCTGTAATAACGTAAATGCTACACGTAGTAGTTGGGTAGATGGAAAAGGCACGTATACAGATAAGCTCAAAAGTCTAACCCTCAAACAAAACTTAAATCACCCATAAGCAAGCATGTCGAAACTCTTTCTCTTCTAAAGAAGAGAATGCTGAACAATGACATAAAGAGAAATCGATTACGAAGGCATTTCTAGTAAGACAGGCAGATCAAACAGGATTGATGAAATGGAGAACTTATGGCGTATGTGGTTCAGCATGAACCTGGCCAGTTGGTTTTGTGAAGTCTATCAAAAAAAAAATTGATGCAGAGACAGAGACAGACAAAGAGATGGAAAAAAGCAGTAGAAAAATCGAAGTTCACCAATCATTCTAAGTTTAGGTTTAACATATCTTGGACTCACTAAGCATAAAATAAATCCAGCTACAAAATTCTCATCAAACACTATATGCTTTAAGCTTATAAGTCAAATATAAATTTGATCCCCCAAAGTAGAAGAAGAGAGAGCAGAGCTATGGCAATCTCTCATTTAGCAGCAGAGTCCACTAGAGATCAGCTAACAGGCTGCTGGTGATTCCCGTATCCATTAGAGGATGCTCCGTAAGCTGCTCCAGTAGCATACATGCCAGAATCCTGATTTTGCGATGCGCCATATCCATATCCTCCATAATTTTGCCTTCCATTATAACCCCCATTCCATTGACTACCAGAATCAGTTCTCATCTGCAAAAGTAGAGAACAAATAAATGGGTTGTAGAAGACATATTTGTACCACAAGGACAAATAAAGGTGAAAGCTTTTGTAGAAAATTAGAGATCATTCTGTGAACGAGGTTGACTTTTGGAAAGGTTGCATTGTAGGACATTTGATCATTTTGGAAAAAGGGTCGAATTTTAAAAGGTCACAGACTGATCAGATCACCTGCCTTGTCATTTAACTGTTCTATTGGGAAAGCAGGCTGATTTCTCTTTTCCCTTTTTAAAAAAATTCTTTTTTGATCAAGACTTGATATTTTCCGTTAAGAATATTCCTGTAGGAAATACCTGCTTGTTTGCTGGACTTCGCCCCCAGGAAAGACGAACTGCCTGCTTGCCAATTATTGCTCCACTTAATTTCTGTATCGCTTCCTGTGCAGAGCTCCTACGGAACATAAATACCCAGAAGGTAGTCAAGCATGCTGCCTTGTTTTTAAATATTACAAAAAAGATCAATTTCACTAATTGCACCAACAAGGTACAGGTATGTACAGCAAAAAGATCTTTTAATCCGTTAAACATGTAGGAATTGGAAAAGTCAGCAAAAAATATTTACATCTTGATTGTACTGCAAGTTGCACAAAGAATATATCATATTCTGTATGCTGCATTTTAAGGCTTCAGTGTAAGACTACTCTATTTTATAAATTAGCAATAACCTAAAAAATTCATGTCTTTTCCCAGTTTAACTGCCTAGGTTTACTACGGTACTCTGGCAGTATGTTCAGTTTTATCTGTTCATAAGATTTGGTTTTCACTAACAATTGTATTCCCTTTCAAGCAAGTTACACGGGACACTTAGGGCAGTTCAAAATTCATGTCTTAACCAAAAAGGGAAAGAGCTCTCATATTCAAAAAAGTTTTTCTTCTACTTACATACACATTTCTACTTTCACTCGGAATCCAAAAGGAAATTTACCATCTAGCAGTGAACCTTGTGGCCCGATGGATAAAGTGAGAGCCCCAATAACTTTTTCATATTGATAAGAAATTCAAAGGCCAGTTGCTAATAGTCTATTGTTGCTCGCACACTAAAGTTAGCAACAGAAGATGGTGGTGATGAGATTTGCTGTGTTAAAGTTACTTTGAAAGAAGGAACTTAATAGAACCTTGCAGAAGGAGCTTACTGAGATAGAAGAAAGGAAAGAAATATATGTGCAAATATAAGAGCAAAAATGAAGCTGAGTTGATAACTGTCAACAGCAAGGAAGAACCAATGCAGTATTGGATGGTTGCGGAAAAAACAAACAAAAAAAGGGTAGATAAAGCAACCAGCTTTACAAATAATAAGTTGGCAGAATGTAAGGTAAAATGATGGACCAATAGGAAACAGACTCTAACTTCACAATCTTATCAAATATAAAAAAATGAGACTCATATTCCGTCAAAAACAGCAATTGCACACAATTTACACAACATTTTATCCTCAGATCATATTTGTGTTCAGTCCTAGGCAACTTTTCAAAAATCAAAAACCAAACCACACATCTTTTTAACTCAATATCTAGGATTAATCCTCCTACTTGTTGCAATTACCTTTCCTTTTTCAGTCGTTCTCTAGCCGAAGGTCTATCGAAAACAGTGTCTCAGCCCTTCCAGGGGTAGGGGTAAGGTTGTGTGCATCTTACCCTCCCAGACCCCACTTGTGGGAAACTACTGGATTTGTTGTTGTTGTTGTTGTATCTAGGATTAATCCATTTATTTAAATGGTACACTATCAAATGAGATTAAATGCTGAAAAATACTGAATTTATCTACCAATCAGTCTCCATGCCTCAATACTCGTAACATCAGTTCTCTCACTCTCAATGTCTCAGACAATGATACACTAATAAAAAGTTCACAGGCTACTTAACTACGTTGATTTTCATGTCAAGCAATATAGCTAATTACCTGTCAGAAAATTGTACAAAACCACATCCTTTTCCAGCAGGTATTTTCACGGAGACCACTTCTCCAAACTGATTAAAGGATTGCCTAAGTTCCTCATCAGTGACTTCAGAATCAAGTCCTCCAACAAAAATCTACCATAAATAAAAGTTAGAAGAAACCAACTATTTTTCTATAAGTATTAGTTGATTAAAGAGTCAAGTAACTAACATATGACCAACACTTCCACAAGAAAAAGAAGCACTTACTGTAGTGTTTGATGAATCACCATCAGACTGGGATCCATGGGTTGCAGCACCATTTGATGCATATCCACCAGATAATATCACAGCTGAACAATTAGAATAAGAAGTTCCGGCCTCAATAGAAAAGTTGAACATGACATTTAAAATATGATGAAACTGCTAGCACATAGGTAAGAATTATCTGGTCACAATAAACTACAAGAAGAAAATCAAGCTCAATAAATCTAGCAAAATTTTGTGCATCCAGGCTTTCTCAATGTTTCGACCATCAATGTATGCACGTTTTGCTACCAATAACTTGTTCAGCCAGGTTACCTATCAAAAAAATACTTGTGCAGCCAGGTTAAAAAAAAATTTACTGCCTTGCTCTAAACAACATATATCACATTATTTTTTTCAAGCATCAATTGGACTAACTTCTGGATTGAAATGGAAAATGATCTGATTCGAATTTTTTTTTATTCGTAGTTTTTTCAATTTTTTGGAAAAGATAAAATTCGAACATTTAAGAAGTAAAAAAAAAAAAAAAAAAAAATATATTCCACAAGATGCAGCAATGTTAAAGAATCTTTAAAACGCTTTGGTGAAAAGTATGTCCATTTGAATCTTGAAAGCAAAAGTCATTTAATATGGATGACAAGATTATAAACAGCATACATTGATGGTCATCTGATGCCACTATATTTAGTTTGCTAAATGGCTTGCCGGGGAACAATATCACGTACCTTGGGAAGAATATTGTTGCTGTGCTGATGGTTTCTTTGGGGTTGCAACACCAATACGCATGGCCCTGCTGGAACAATATACACCATTCATCTCGGTCATGGCCCGAGACCTCTCGCTTTCATCACCAAACCTTACAAAGCCATAGCCTTTTGAGTGGCCTGTGTTTGCATCTACTACTACTTTTGCACCTTTAAGAGATGGATATCTACTAGCAAACGTGTCACGCAACATTGTATCAGTAACATCAGAAGCCAAATCTCCTACAAAAATCGAGAAATCAGAACCAGTTTCTGCACGCTTTTCACCAGTGCTAAAGCCTGCCCAGTTTAAACGGAAGGGTTGCTCTGCACTTGGCATCATAGTGCCATTGTAGCTCTGTAGCACTTTCTCCGCTGCTGCGTGAGTATTGAACTCAACAAATCCATAACGCTCTGATTGACCAGTCTGCTTGTTTCGAATAATTTTCACAGAAATAATCTGCATGACATATGACCCATGGTCAGGTAATGTTACAGAGTGCACGCTTAAATTGCAAACTAATAATCAACTATTGCACTCTATATGAGTAGTGATGTATAAGCTTGAACAAGATACGCTTGAGATAATTTTATTTCAACCACAAAATAAAAGGTTCCCAAGATTACAGTCATAGGAAAGGCTAGGGAATTCTAGAAAAGAAAAGCAAAACTTGCTAGAGTTCTTTAAATGCAGCTGGTCCAATTTCATGTCCATCTCTAATCTCTGTTTTGAGAAAGGATAAGCTTTTTGGCATCCGCATTTACTCCCATTCTCTAGTGTTTTACCAATGAACAAGCTACGATCAAGCTTCTTGCTTCAAGTTTAGTAGCTATAACACTATCACCAACCTCTGCCACAAATAATCTTAAAACAAGAACTACAACTAATACATCAGCTGAGATATTCCCGAAAATTCAAAAACTAAGATATTCTCTCTTCACCGCTTCTCATTCTCTTTCTTCTTTCCTTCACTTCTTCACACTTTTATTTTTTCTATTTTCCCAGAGCTTCATCCTTCCTAGCCATCACGTACCTCCTTGACTTCTTCTTTAAAACATTCTGGCCTTCTTATTATTCTAAGTTCCCTCTAACAATATACTATACACCACACCACCTGAAACAGCTTCCTCTTTCTTTCTGTTTCGTTCTTCGCCTTCTTGCTTCTGACAGCTTCTCCTAGAGACTTGCCATTTTGGGCTTCTTATTCTTCTAGCTGTTTCCTGGTAATAAGAATTCTCACAAAGCTAACAATACTTATGTCTCAATCTAGTTAAATTTATCTTTTTACTGACTCAAATCCCCAAATTCAAACCCAAGGTGAATTGCTACGACAAACTGGATGCCGAGCTAACTACTTGATGATGTCCTTTTAGAATGTACAGTGAGAAGTTAAGGCATGAAAACTGCATTTTTTCTGTATATTTAAATGCATTTAGAATCCTCTTTATCCCCAACATCTTTGTGAGGGGAGATATTTCTAGCTTCACAAAGACACAAACTAGAATACAATATTTGACTCGAAGTTCTCCACAGTCCACACCAAAAGGAAAAATACCCTAAGGAAAATAGAGGTTACAGGATCCGAAGTATTCTTCTTTGAATCTCAGACCGCTGCATTGACTCGGATCTCAGTAAAGGTCAATTCTTGTTCGCAAATAACAGCAAGTTAAATAGGGTGAGTTTCTTCACTTTAACCATGATACACGATTTGACACTTCACATTACTTTTATTTGACTAAAGTCAATAAAGAAATTAATCACGAAAATCAAATACTCCAAACAGCTAACGAACTAGAAATCGATATTTGACCTGGAATCTCCCCTTTTAGATGGCCAAAGGAAAAAAAAAACTAATAAAAATAGAGGCGACACAAGATCCCAAGAATTCTCCTTTGAATCTCAGACCTCTGCATTGACTGAGATCTCCGTAAGGTGAAATCATGTTCGCAACAAATTACAAGTTAAATAGGGTGAGTGAGTTCTTCTTAACTACAATACAGGATTTGGCACTTCACATTACTTATAATTGACTAAAATTAATAAAGCAATGAAATCATGACAATCAAGTACTCAAAACCAGCTGAACAGATATTTAACGAATATACAAGCAGGGAATGCTACGAAACTTGAATGATAGAGATAAATGGAAGAAAAAGGCGAACCTCGCCAGCTTGAGAAAAGCAAGAATGAAGATAACTTTCATCCATCCACTGCTGAAGATCGCCAATCCAGATCGTTTTATTATCTTCAGATGAGCTCTGAATCTGAGTAGGAGACTGCTGCATATTCTGCTGCTGTTGATGTTGCTGATAGTAAGGCATGTATTGCTGACCATACATCATCTGTTGCTGCATCGCCATTGCTGCTGCTGGATACTGCATCGCCATCCATTGCTGCTGATACTGCTGCATCGCCATCCACTGTTGTTGTTGTTGTTGCTGCTGCTGTTGTTGTTGCTGCTGCTGTTGCTGATTCATATCTCCTCCGTTCATTTTTCCCTCCAATTTCACTTATCAATTTTACCACTTCTTCCTCTCTCTCTCTCTGTCTCTCTCTCTAGTTGCTTCACGCTTTTTGCAAGGAAGTTTTAGAGAGAGAGAGAATGAATAATGGGTATCTGGGTCACGAGAGAGAGGAAGAAGAAAAGAGGGAGACTAGAACAGAGTCGGCTTACTATATAACGAAGAGAGATACTATGGAGATCTAGGGTCTCTCTCTCGTGCGTAACGACGTTCAATTTTGACCGTCCGATTGAGAAGCGAGGGCTTGAGGGCGGCCGTTGATGAAGAAATTTAGAGACAAGTTGGTTGTGGGACCAACTGATACGCGGTGGCAAACGTGGGTCCCTTTCTTGTCGTAGCTTTTCTTTGAAGTCAAACATTTATCGGCGGTTCGTGACGGCAACCGTCCATTTCGTACATGATATTTTGAGCTAACGTTAAACTGTTGACAGGAGAAATTTAATCATACTTATTGTGTATTAGCTAATTCAATCAACACTTATTTTCAGAACCGCTGTTAGTACTAAACTACAGTTAATTAACACTTATTTTCACTGCAATTTATTACTAGTACTATTCGGTGAAAACATAGGATCCAGACAGTTTTTGCCGTTGAGTGGTATTTTGTATGCATGTTCATGGCCAGCATGTCGTCGCGCGTGAGCACATGCTGGTCTTTTGTCCATGTTGACGTGTGAAGATGCGCTGGATTTTACAACTCCGTTCCGTTGTTTTCACGGTTTGGCTTGTGCTCAAAACGGAGTTCAGAATAAGTCTCTTGTTGAAATATTTTTTTCAATTATAGTACTAGATCTTCTGAATTATTATTGCAACTTGGAAATATAAACTTGTCGATTTTGTCCTCGAAAAGAACTGCACAGTCAAAGACATCATCTCATTGGTGTACATTGGATCTAATGGGGGTTCACATTTTCTTCTCAAAAATAGAAAAGTATATATTCGTCAAAAGATAAGGTAACATTTTAGCAACTTATTAGCTTTCTGATTGTATGTAGTAAAAAAATTTATCTTTCTAAGATTGTTGATTCCTTTACGGTCCGTACAAAATAACAACAACAACCTAGTAAAATTCCACAAGTGAAGTCTAGGGAGGGTAGTGTGTATGCAGACCTTACCCCTACTCTGAAGGAGTAGAGAGGCTGCATCCAATAGACCATCGGCTCAAGAAGATGATCAATACAAAGAATAATTATAAGCTCGTTGGCTCTTATTATCAGTTTAAAGCTCATGAGACTCGTATATTTCATTTATGGAGATAAAAAAAATACCTTAGGAAACCAAGGGAGACGATTCATTTAATTGTCTTATTTACTAGGGAAGAATATAACTGTATAGGTCAAAATTTGACCACAGTAGTCGACTCAGTCGGGATCCCGCCTAAGTGGCGGGATAGCGGGAGACATCACGACCTACTTCAGTCCATGCACCTACAGTGTACGTTAAGTTAAAAACAATACTCAAGTAACAACAAAAAATGTCGCAGTGTGAAGGCACATCGGCCAAAGAATATAGCAAGGGTCCCAGAACTATTTATAGAGGGGGAATTCTCGAAGAGATGGGGGCTTTTTTTTCTCTCTTTGCTTTCTCATGTAATTTCTTTCCAGAAAAGGATGCGAAATGAATCATCCTCTCTGTCTCATGAAAAAAGAAATGATAAACATTAATAAAGATTGATAGCTCTTATTTTATTTTACTCCTTATTTTCTGATTCATTTTCAGATCTGGAGTTTATTACGCTTGACTAAGATTTACCTCATCATTATCATTAATTGCTTTAATCAAAAAGGTTTTGATATCTTTTGGTCAAACAATTTGGCGCTGTCTATGGGGATTTCTTAGTCAAATTTCCTAGTCTCTTCCAGATAAAAAACCGGAAACATAATCACCCACCAAAAAGAGCGGTAAGTAAATCTCACGTGCTAATCTAGATCATGATGCTACATACACGCAGAAGTTACAACCAACATCCTCCCCCACACATCGGGCAGTCCATGAACAAGCTAAGGCGAGCCCAACCCACGCGGAGCTAGAGCATAAAAAAGAGGGGGGGAAAGAGCTGAATACGGCCATCGAATTTAGAAACCACCACCCATCAACCATTTAAACGCCAAGAAAAGCGAGCAACACTATAAATCTACCCTCATCACCGACTCATCGGATCGGAGTAAGGAAAATATCATTTTGGCTCACCTTCTGTTGTTTGCTTAAACAGGAACACAAGCGTCGCGCGGGCAAGCGAGCAAAGGAACATCTCAACTAGGGAATGGAAAACTACTACAAAATAACCAAAATATCGTCCACCTGACACTTCAACGTCTAGAAAATGACGTCCATTAAATCGTATTCTCTCTCCCTCACCCAGATGTTGTCCCAATGGGGTTTTCCCGAGGAGTTTTGGATCGAGTCGATGAGGGGGACGTCACCGAGTTCAAAGTATAATTCATCGTCCCGCCTGCCAATGACATCTCCAGACCGGAAAGCGAAAAGACTAGACAGGGAAACTCCAATATATGCATGAAACGAACGTGAGCAAAATAACAACGTTTTATACCCTTCAGCATTACACTCTCTGATGCAAATAAAATCAAGGAAATCGTGACTCACCCAAGAAACACAGAGGTTGAGCAAAACTAGGACTCCTCCAGAGGATACCCGAAACTCTCCAAAAAAAACTAGGACTCCTCCAGAGGATACCCGAAACTCTCCACAAAACAAACTAGGACTTATAGCGGGTTAACATTTCGATGAAAGTTAGAAATAACACACTTAAGGCCAAGGGCCATCGTCAGAGAGAAGAGTTCGACCCAGCTCCAAAGAGAAGAGTTCTACCTCGATTAAATAACGACGGGTTAACATTTCGACGAATGTTCAAAATAACACCCTTAAGGCCAAGGGCCATCATCAAAGAGGAAGAGTTCGACCTAGCTCGAACAACGACGGGTTATCGTTTCGATGAAAGTTTGAAATAACATCCCTAAGGCCAAGGGCCATCGCCAAAGAAAAGAGTTCGACCTCGATCGAACAACGATGAGTTAACATTTTGATGAAAGTTTGAAATAACACCCTTAAGTCCAAGGGCCATCGCCAAATAGAAGAGTTCAACCTCGATCGAACAACGACGGGTTAACATTTTGATGAAAGTTCGAAATAACACCCTTAAGGCCAAGGGCCATCGTCAGAGAGAAGAGTTCGATCTAGCTCGAACAACGACGGGTTAACATTTCGACAAAAGTTCAAAGTAACACCTTAAGGCCAAGGGCCATCGCCAAAGAGAAGAGTTCAATCTCGATCCAACAAACGACGGGTTAACATTTCGATGAAAGTTCGAAGTAACACCCTTAAGGCCAAGGGCCATCGTCAAAGAGAAGAGTTTGACCTAGCTCGAACAACGACGGGTTAACATTTCGATGAAAGTTAGAAATAACACCCTTAAGGCCAAGGGCCATCGTCAGAGAGAAGAGTTCGACCCAGCTCGAACAACGACGGGTTAACATTTCGATGAAAGTTTGAAATAACACCCTTAAGGCCAAGGGCCATCGCCAAAGAGAAGAGTTCTACCTCGATTAAATAACGACAGGTTAACATTTCGACGAAAGTTCGAATAACACCCTTAAGGCCAAGGGCCATTATCAAAGAGGAAGAGTTCGACCTAGCTCGAACAACGACGGGTTAACGTTTTGATGAAAGTTCGAAATAACACCCTTGAGGCCAAGGGTCATCGCCAAAGAGAAGAGTTCGACCTCGATCGAACAACGATGGGTTAACATTTCGATGAAAGTTTGAAATAATACCCTTAAGGCCTAGGGCCATCGCCAAAGAGAAGAGTTCGCCCTCAATCGAACAACGACAGGTTAACATTTCGATGAAAGTTTGAAATAATACCCTTAAGGCCAAGGGCCATCGTCAGAGAGAAGAGTTTGACCTAGCTCGAACAACGACGGGTTAACATTTCGACGAAAGTTCAAAATAACACCCTTAAGGCCAAGGGTCATCGTCAAGGGGGAAGAGTTCGACCTAGTTCGAACAATGACGGGTTAACATTTCGATGAAAGTTCGAAATAACACCCTTAAGGCTAAGGGCCATCGCCAAAGAGAAGAGTTCGACCTCGATCAAACAATGACGGGTTAACATTTTGATGAAAGTTCGAAATAACACCCTTAAGGCTAAGGGCCATCGCAAAAGAAAAGAGTTCGACCTCGATCGAACAACGACGGGTTAACATTTCGATGAAAGTTCGAAATAACACCCTTAAGGCTAAGGGCCATCATCAGAGAGAAGAGTTTGACCTCGATCGAACAACGACGGGCTAACATTTCGATGAAAGATCGAAATAACACCCTTAAGGCCAAGAGCCATCGCCAGAGAGAAAAGTTTGGCCTCGATCGAATAACGACGGGTTAACATTTTGACAAAAGCTCAAAATAACATCCATAAGGCCAAGGGCCATCCCCACAAAGAAAAGTTCTACCTAGATCGAATAATAATGGGTTAACATTTCGACAAAAGATCGAAATAACACCCTTAAGGCCAAGAGCCATCGCCAGAGAGAAAAGTTCGACCTCGATCGAATAACGACGGGTTAACATTTCGACAAAAGCTTGAAATAACATCCATAAGGCCAAGGTCCATTGCCACAAAGAAAAGTTCGACCTCGATCGAATCATAATGGGTTAACATTTCGATGACAGTTCGACATAACACCCCTACGGCCAATGGCCATTGCGAAAAGGAAAAGCAACTTTGCCCAAACCAACGATAGTTTGGTCCCACTCGGACGACCCAAGTCATGAATAACTTCGTCCAAAATAATGAATACATTATATAATCTCGTTCTGAATCAAGAGCGAATCTGCTCAAAGCAATAAGTCACCTATCGACCTCGCCCAAATAGGCTGATCAAACAGGACTCTATTCGGACTCACACGACGAAGTCTTACTCAGCCCGGCTGAGATTAAATTCCCTAAAAATCAGGAATTCACCATATGGAAATCTAAAATTTCATGCCAAAGTTATGTAAAGCAAAAGAAAGAGAAGTGCGAAAGACATACACCGATGAAGACTTCTTTTTATTTAAAGCAGTTGTGCAAATAGTTGCAGATCACACACGGCTAAAACCGGGCAAGTCCAAAGGAAAATATAACAACAGAAAATACAAAAAAAACAACTCTTTCACTCGGTGTCATCACCGCCATCCTCCTCATCACCATCTTCAGGAAATCCCTATTCAGCATCAACATCCTCGTCGGCCTTCGGTGTCGTAGGATCATATCCACAGTTAACATGAGCCGCTCGTACCTTCACTTGCGCTCCTTCATATGCAGCCTTAGAAATATTGCATGCTTCCCACAAACTCTTATATATGTCCTGCTAGGCTTCGGCATGTACCCAGAGCTAGTGCAGATGACGGGAAACAACGACGAAGGCAGATTTGACTTGGGCCAATAATTGCGCCTTCTCGGCCTCAAGAGCAGCGACCCGGTCCCCCAAAGTTGAAGCTTCCTGGTCGATTTCACCAATACGTTCTTCGAGCCTCACCTCCCTAAGCGTCATCGTCACCTTCTTAGATTCCTTCTCATATTGAAGGACGCGGATAGTGTCCTCTAAAGCCGCCTCCCTCGCTGAAGCCGACGCCCAAGCACTCTCGATATTTTCCAACTCGAAAACCTTTCTCTCCAGCTCGGCTAACTTTCCCATCCATTCCGCACTCATCGCTTCGACCCTAACGGCATTCTGATCCATCTTGGATTGCATCGACCGCACTTTTGCCTGAATATGCTCACACTCTACAGCAACCCCTTTACCCAATTCAAGTTCTTCTTCCTTTACACGAAGTTGCTCCTCGAGCTCGCTACTCCTGCGAATAGCCTACATCAGCTCCTGATCCCTCCTCTCCAGTTCCTTACTTAGGGATCGATCACTTGCATTCGCCCTCAGCTGCTTGTGCATCTCATGACACTTGTTGCGGTAGTGCCGATACTTCTCCAACATCGTCAGGAAAATTTTGGCCCGAGTGTCGGCCCTACAAGCACTCTCAATCTCCACCATGTACGTCTGAAAAATGAAAAAATTGGTTGAGGCCAAGGTCGCCAAAGATGAAAAAAACATAAAAGAAAGGAAATACTTACCCTCAGGCCCATAGCGGCCACTTCATGCATCAAATCAACATCACGAACGTCCCGGAGAGCCTCGCTCTCGGCGGCAGAACATAAAAGGTCAAACTACGGTACCGGGTCTTCCGTATCCCCTATGAGGTTAATATCCGACGAGATTTCAAGTATACGGGATGGGCCTCCCGCATGTACCGTCGTACGAGTAAGGACCTCTTAAAATATCTTGACATCATCAGGATTAAGATCATACTCAGATTCATCGTCATCGACCACAGCGCCTTTTCCCCTCTTCTCAGAAGATGAAGGCCCGCCCAAAGTAACAATAGTGGCCTCGGGACTTCGACTCCCCCTTGCAGCAGTCTATTAGTCACTTAAAACGGTCGGAGTCTCTGTCGATAGGTTGGTCACGATGACCGGCTCTACCTTTGCAGAAAGGTTAGCATCGTTCCCCGTCTCAGACTCCATCAAGGGGATGCCTCCCTCTAAATATACCACGGCTGATGGAGCCGTTTCGGACTCCACTCGTCGTCTCTTTGACGACCCCTCACCATCCTCAGCACGGGAAGACTCCCCCGTTGGGCAGATAGTAGAAGTCGGAGCCCCAGATTGAGGAACAATTTTCGTGCATAAGGCTACAGCCGCATATTCAACTTGATCAGCCCTCGCCGTAAGACGGGCAGCAGGCCTCGGCCGAGCAGAGGATGCGGCTGACGAAATGCAAGTGGAGGATCCCCCACCCTTCGCACTCTCCCTACTAACGATAAATGTCATATAAGCAACAAAGCCGAATTGCAAAGTGGAAAACAGAGACTGCGGTAAAACTACTTACCAGTAAGGGGCTTTTAGCGCCCTGAAATTTTTTGAAGTATTTAAGTGCTATTAAGAAAGTTGATGTGTGCTAATTATATTATTTTGTATGCAGACGAGGACTATTAATATGATGGATATTAATTTAATATGATAATAAGTGTACGAGGTATATTATAAGTAATGTGGGGTCTAAGGATAGCCCTAAGTCCAAGTCAAATTGGAAATTACATGGTAGACTAAAGTTCCAAATAAGTACGCACAAGACCTAACTTTGGACGAGCATATATACATATATATAAAGATTTATGTGATGTACAACCTATCAAATGAAAGGTCTTTGAGTCTAGTTTCTAACTCTTCAAACCGTTTGTCATTCGGATCTTCCTACAAGAAGTTATGACCAAATTACCAAAAGCTGGCGGAGGAGCTTGCGGATGCGACGCGTCCGAAAGAAAGGCTGGCAGTGAAGTGCTGCCATAGCGTCCAGATCGAGTCCGAAGCCCAAAAATCTGGGCCTATAAATACCAAGTCGGGGGCGAGAGTATTTTGAGTGTTGGAGGTTAGGGTTCTTGAGGTGAAGGGGCGATTTTGTGCTCAAATCAAGTCCAAATCAACCGAGGTAAGTTTTTAATGATGTTTTGAGTTGATAAGTTTTTAATGATGTTTTGAGTTGATATTAATCAATATACATGAGTTCTAACATCATTCTAACATCCGATATATTTCATCATCAAATCTTCAATAACATAAAAATCACCAAAGTTATGATTTTTCAAGATTGATCTACTAGAGGTAATTCCAATGCTTCAAACTCGTTTATTATGAGTAGTTAGAAGTATTTGAAGTATTTGTTACAAGTTTTATTGGTTTAAAAATTGGATTATAAAAATCTAGTTCATGACATGAATAGTACTTTTGAGAAAATAAGAGAGAAGATGAATGGTGAATCTTGGCGATGAAATTGGTCGAATACAAAGAACCTATGGAATTATTTGTTAGCAACAGATGGAAGTGATCAACTAAGTAATCATCCGAATTATATATTGTGCAAGTTTTGATTATGGAAGATGATGAATAGTAACTTGTGACATTGAACAATGGATATAGTAACATTAATGACTTCGAATGGGTATTAAAATACAAGATGAAATTGAATGGTCTAGCTTATAAATTTATTTGGCAATTTGAGTTGTTGGAGGCTTGTAGCCACATTATGAACCATATATGGATATTGCTTAATATCTTAGGTCATATTTTGATGTAATTAGGATATCTGATTGTAGATATCAACTTGTTGGTGAAGTTGAGATTTTTAATCAACAATGGAATGATGGAAGAAGGTTGAAAGCTTGTGAATGTTAATAAAGTGAAAGTGAGGTAAGTTGATTAAAACTTACTCTTCTTGAGGGACTTTCTCTCAAAGCATATTTCAAGTTAATACTTAAGTTGTTTACAAATGTGCTTTCGTGCTTGTGGAGACGAACAAGTACGGATGTCTCCATATACTAATACTATGTTGCATATGTAGTGTCATGCCGTTTTGTAAAATTTTATTTTAAATCTTGTTGGCAAAATGACACTCAGGGTAGATGTTATAAGTTTTTATCACGTATTGACAAGAATATACATATTTGAGTGTTAGAGATAAGTTTTCATGGAAAGTATTTCTTTTGGAGTTTGATGTTAAATTGCTAAAGGCTTTAGCATGAAAAAGGTTGTTTATTAAAGTTTTGTTCAAATGATTTGGAGTTTCTATAAATGCTATGATTTGATAAAAGAAATAGATCCTTTGAAGCTACCATGTTATGAATCTATTTTTGAAGTATCAAATATTTTGGGAGTTACTTGTGTTCACCGAGATAGACTTCGGATATATTGTGTTCTTCGTCATGAAACTACACGTGTCGGTGTAGGCGTAGATGGCCACTTTGTGGTATAGACTACGGCAGAGTGCTCTCCCTCGAGAGAGTACTATTTTGTGCTATTATTAGCATGGCTGAGTCAATTCGTACGGCACTACGATGAGACGACCAGATCAAGTAGGGTATACGATACTTGTCGCTAGGTACATAACCTAGTCAACCTTCTTATGTCGATGATGGTATAGTACTCCCAGTGAAAGGTAAGGATGATTTTCTTATGTTTAGGCCTACGGAGCTGAAAGCAATTTCGATGACTTAAAGTATATGAAATGATTTTGTACGATTTATCCAAAATCTTGGATTGATGTAAATAATTTAAAAGTTTATATTGTGAGTTATATTCACTTGGTTGTTATTTAAAATAACAAGGGTCATGAATTGATAAAATTTCTTATCGTTTTATATCAAATATTGGTATCATTTTATAAAGTTTGTCCCAAGAACTTAAGTAGAGAGAGTCTATGACACTTATCGAGTACTGATGTGGTGTACTCAGCCCTTTGGGTCCCCCTCCAGGGCCCTGCTTACTTTACATGTTTCAGGATGATGTATGATACGTGGCATGCGGTCAGGCCAGGATGAGTCTCTTTTCGAGGTATTATGAAGCACCACTTTCATTTCGTGGTAGCTATCATGTTCTTTCTTATTTTATTTTGTTGGAATTACTCCAACTGTTGGTTCAATTCTTTGGTATAGAGGCTCCATGGATAGTTTTGAAAGGTTGTAGTAACGGGGTTGTACATGACATTCATGAAAATATAATTATTTTACTTAGTCTCATTGTTATTATCATGAAAGGTGTTATGTGTGATTTTGAATTGGAAAATATTTTATCATTTAACTTGAAAAATGTACATGATTTTGAAGGAGATTCTGCAGATAAATTGATTTTCATGCATATGATTTGGGTGCATCATATGGGTTGGTTCACTCAGGTCGGGTAGTGTGTCGGGTGCCGGTCACGTAAATTTGGGTCGTGACGAACTTGGTATCAGAGCACTAGGTTCTAAGTCGAGTCCGAGGAAGTCTACGGAGCCATGTCAAGTAGAGTCCCTCTTATTGGTGTGTTGCCGGCCACACTTATATCGGGGAGGCTACAACGACATCTAGGGTGTTTCATTTTTTTCATACTCCAGATCGTGTGTTTGTGCTTGAAGTGAGAGTACGGATTTTTGATCGTATTAATTACCTATTATGGAAGATATAGAGGTAACGAGAATAATGTTCAAGGTTCAAGTTACAATACAAGATGTTTGGGCTAATAGCGAGAAAGTGTCAGATTTGTTCAAAATTAGAGGATAAATTTAGAATAGATTGGGAATGAGATAGTCAACACGTATGACTTTGGTGAATAAGAATTATCAGTCAAATACTGAGAAATCATGGAAGAAATAAGGTGATGATATCAACTAGTATTGACAGGATGGTGTCCTGAATTATAAAGGATTTTACTAAAGGATGCGAATAAGGGCACCTATGTTAGACCCTAGATTTCAATTTAAGATTGTTGGTCAAGATGTTGGAGCGACTGTTTACTATGGTAACACCAATAATGATTTAAAGAAAGCTACAAAAAAAAGTGTAAATGAAGATGTTGCATCTTAAACTATCATGACAAGATATAGAGAGGTGATATGGATCTAATTGATAAGTCGATGTGAATCAGTCAAATTTGTGGTAAACATAGTATGACTCATAAGGAGTACGACGTAGTTAAGACAGTGTCAATAATGGCCAAAGACACATTCCCAAAGGAAAAAGAACTAGGCTTTCTTGATTATCCAGAAAAAGGAATAATATTATATGAGGGAGATGACCCTTAATTATACTAGAGATCGGGTTTCCTCTAAGCATGGTAGGTTATCATCATGATTGTGTCATATGTAATAGAAGTGACGCACAAGAAACAAAGTTCCACGTGTAAGTAAGAGTTGAGGATGGACGAAGAATGTCATATGTAAAAGATGAGCATGACAACTTCGAGTTCCTACAGATGATGGATGTGATACAAGTAAAAGTCAACCTCTAATTATGCATGCCAAGGCATGGGAGGATAAAGTATGCTAACTTAAATGGATAAGCGTGAAAATATTAAGGCATGAGATGCACAAAAGGCGTAATCTTGAAGCTTATAAGGAGCAATATAGGTTGTTAGAGAAGCAAAAAAAATTAATATGGAATATTAATCTTGAGTTTTTCTAATCTAGGTATGTTTTATTTTATTCTGTTGAAATGATGAAAAATTGAGAATTTTCAAGAATAATCTCAAAGCAACTCTGTATATGCCCAATATTGGAGGAGCAGTTAACTTGTGAGTGAACGGATCCTTATGATTTAAGAAGAATAAATATTGAAATGGCTCATGGGCTACGTTAAAGTTGTTGGAAAGTTATACATATAATGTGTACGACGTAAGGCTCAAAAATAAAAATTGAAAACGGTGATGGTACGGATTTGGAGATTGAGAAATCACAAGAATTTTAAGTCTACATGATAATATGTCATAAATCCCTAACATGATATGTATGGACAAGGTCAATGATACCATGAAGAATGGAAAAATATGCAAGTATATATTTATCATATGAAACGTGTTGATGTAAATATGTGGAATGAGCTATGGCCAAAGAGTTCGCATTATGATGTAGACATGAGGTATTTATTATAAGCATTAGCCTACTCGGTAGAATACCATTAAAATAAAGTTATATAATGATATGTGGATTTAGCCTAAGGGATTCACACCAGTTTAACGCACTTAAGCGTGAGATGAGAGGCGCAAGGCTGTTGTAGTTGCTAGCACTATATTATAGCATGGATTGAAGGGCGAAATATTATAAGAGATCTCAACAACAGAGTGAATATGAAGGAGTGAAATGGTAACTATAATGATGTCGTAAGGGCAGCAAATAATGACCCTTAGCAATATATGTTGCAACTAGTAGCGACGTGATACTTGGATACGAAAATGAACAAAGAAAGTTCCTATGAGTGTAACCAATCTACCCTATTATCCGAATAATGAGAATATCAGCATAATGTTGAAATAAAAGTCAATGTACGATGAAAGACTAAAGCGCTAAAATATAGATTTCTAATTGGGAGGGATAAATAACCTATTGTAGTGGGTGAACAAATTAATTGTCAATGAAAGTTCTATATGAGATATAAGTTTAATATTGACTTCGAGTAGCAAGTAAGAGTTTGTATTGGGTTTACTCCTAAGTGGGTGAGCATCGGAACAAAAAGGATTCACTTTAAAGATAATGGTTTGAGAAATAAGATATTTTATTTACTAGAGTCAAGATGAAGAAAAAACATTCGGTAACTTCATCACGGAATGAGTACAATTCCATAAAGTTTTTGTTGGGATTCGAAGACTCATTACAAGCAATAGTTACGATGTTCTACATTAAGGATATTAAAAGTTATATATGATAGTCAAGGATTTAATGGGCAACTCGAATGAATTCCCACAACTTTGGGGGCATGTGCGAGTTGAATTAAATTCAAGCATTGGCGGAGAATAAGAAAATACTTTAAATTGTACATGGGATTAAGTGGAATAAGAGGGTATTTTAATGTGTGCACACTTTAGCACGAGATGAAATAGAAAAGGGTAATGTAATGCGCATTTATGAATGAGAAAAGACTCTCCTATATAAAAATAAAATATGCCAGTAAAGGGCATGGGTTCAAGGAAGAGCACTAATATTAAAAGCGCGCAAGTACCATCATGATAAAAGTGACTCTCGACTGTTGAAAGCTTATGGGCTACGGTAGCATGTCTATGGTGCGTATGAAAATAAATTCAATCCCAAGTTTTCGGTAGAAAAATACCACCAGATACTCAATGGGGTCAATGAATTGTTAAGAGTTAAGAAATAAAACTAGAATGCGGATGTCCACGATTAGGTGGAAACTGGTATCATGAAATCGAATGAAGTGAGTTGAATTGCTTTTAGAGTAAACTTGTTGGTAATAACAGTTATCAAGTTATGAATCTAGCATGAGATCTAAAGGTATGAGCAAAAGTAGGGGTATTAAATTACTATATGATGGATAAATCTGAGGCAAATATCTTATTAATCTTTGGGAGGAATAAAAGGATATTACTAAATAATTTTGATGATAGAGAATATTAAAAGTCTTAAGTGGAAAAACTTTTCCTGGAAGCAGGACTCAAAGGAGCAACAAACTAATTTGAAAGTATTAGTTATAAGAAAATTTCGAGACTATGAGTAGGAATGGATAAGTTTACAGATACCAAGTGGGCAATATAAATTTGCTCTCACCAAGCTTGAGCCATAGCTTTGAGAAATTTGAGAATTTAGGCAACATGAAAATATGAAATTCTACGTTATTAAAATTTTTTTTAAGGACGTCCAATCACAAAGAGATTTTTGGTTTATTTGAAGATACTTTTCAGGTACAGCTTGACGCATGCATGATTAAAGAAAATGCATGCATGTATAATAATGATGTGGGAGCTATGTGTAGTAGCTATTATTGATATTGAGTGCTATTTATATATGTCACTAGTTAAGAGTTTTAAAGGTTTACATTTGATGCACTTATGGTATATTTACGGCCGAGTGGAGTCAAGATGGTACATTATATTGTGTATTATTAGTTGTTGAGCGATATTGTTATTGGTGCCCGTGTGGGGGCTTGTTCTGGATAGGTTAAAGTTTTTTTGGATAGTTCTAGTTATATGGGAAACTCTGCCAAAAATTTTAGTCACAAGCTCCTATGCATAATGGTTGGAGGTAATGGATGGTAACTCTATTATTAGAAGTGACTTGTAAAACATTCGAGGACGAATGTTCTTAATGGGGGAGAATGTAGCACCCCAGAAAATTTTGAAGTACTTAAGTGCTATTAAGAAAGTTGATGTGTGCTAATTATATTATTTTGTATGCAGAAGAGAACTATTAATATGATGGATATTAATTTAATATGATAATAAGTGTACGAGGTATATTATAAGTGATGTGGGGTCTAAGATAGCCCTAAGTCCAAGACAAATTGGAAATTACATGGTAGACTAAAGTTCCAAATAAGTACGCACAAGACCTAACTTTGAACAAGCATATTTACATATATATAAAGAGTTATGTGATGGGAAACCTATCAAATGATAGGTCTTTGAGTCTAGTTTCTAACTCTTTAAACCGTTTGTAATTTGGATATTCCTACAAGAAGTTATGACCAAATTACCAAAAGCTGGCGGAGGAGCCTGCGATGCGACGCGTCCGAAAGAAAGGCTGGCAGTGAAGTGCTGCCATAGCGTCCAGATCGTGTTCGAAGCCCAGAAATCTGGGCCTATAAATACCAAGTTGGTGGAGAGAGTATTTTGAGTATTGGGGGTTAGGGTTCTTGAGGTGAAGGGGCAAATTTGAGCTCAAATCAAGTCCAAATCAACCGAGGTAAGTTTTTAATGATGTTTTGAGTTGATATTACTCAATATACATGAGTTCTAACATCATTCTAACGTCCAAATTCTAGATTTCATCATCAAATCTTCAAGAACATAAAAATCACCAAAGTTGTGATTTTTCAAGATTGATCTACTAGAGGTAATTCCAATACTTCAAACTCGTTATTATGAGTAGTTAGAAATATTTGTTACAAGTTTTATTGGTTGAAAGATTGGATTTTAAAAATCTACTTCATGACATGAATAATATTTTTGAGAAAACAAGAGAGAAGATGAATGGTGAATCTTGGCGATGAAATTGGTCGAATACAATAAGCCTATGGAATTATTTGTTAGCAACAGATGGAAGTGATCAACTAAACAACTAAGTATTAAAATACAAGATGAAGTTGAATGGTCTAGCTTATAAATTTATTTGGCAATTTGAGTTGTTGGAGGTTTGTAGCCACATTCTGAACCATATATGTATATTGCTTAATATCTTATGTCATATTTTGATGTAATTAGGATATCTAATTGTAGATATCAACTTGTTGGTGAAGTTGAGCTTTTTAATCAACATTGGAATGATGGAAGAAGGTTGAAAGCTTGTGAATGTTAATAAAGCGAAAGCGAGGTAAGTTGATTAAAACTTACTCTTCTTGAGGGACTTTCTCTAAAAGCATGTTTCAAGTTAATACTTAAATTGTTTGCAAATGTGCTTTCGTGCTTGTGGGGACAAACAAGTACGAATGTCTCCATATACTAATACTATGTTGCATATGTAGTGTCATGCCGTTTTGTAAAATTTTATTTTAAATCTTGTTGGCAAGATGACACTCAAGGTAAATGTTATAAGTTTTTATCAAAACTTACGTATTGACAAGAATATACATATTTGAGTGCTAGAGATAAGTTTTCATGGAAAGTATTTCTTTTGGAGTTTGATGTTAAATTGTTAAGGCTTTACCATGAAAAAGGTTGTTTATTAAAGTTTTGTTCAAATGATTTGGAGTTTCTATAAATGCTATGATTTGATAAAAAAATAGATCCTTTGAAGCTACTATGCTATGAATCTATTTTGAAGTATCAAATGTTTTGGGAGTTACTTGTGTTCACCGAGATTGACTTCGGATATATTGTGTTCGTCGTCATGAAACTACATGTGTCGGTATAGGCGTAGATTGCCACTTTGTGGTATAGACTACGACAGAGTGCTCACCCTCGAGAGAGTACTATTTTGTGCTATTATTAGCATGGCTGAGTCAATTCGTATGGCACTACGACGAGACGACCTGAGCAAGTAGGTTTTATGATACTCTCCGCTAGGTACATAACCTAGTTGACCTTCTTATGTCGATGATGGTATGGTACTCCCAGTGAAAGGTAAGGATGATTTTCTTATGTTTAGGCCTAAGGAGCTGAAAGAAATTTCGATGACTTAAAGTATATGAAATGATTTTGTACGATTTATCCAAAATCTTGGATTGATGTAAATGATTTAAAAGTTTATATTGTAAGTTATATTCACTTGGTTGTTATTTAAAATAACAAGGGTCATGAATTGATAAAATTTCTTATCGTTTTATATCAAATATTGGTATCATTTTATAAAGTTTGTCCCAAGAACTTAAGTAGAGAGAGTCTATGACACTTATCGAGTACTGATGTGGTGTACTCAGCCCTTTGGGTCCCCCCTCCAGGGCCCTACTTACTTTACATGTTTCAGGATGATATATGATGCATGGCATGCGGTCAGGTCAGGATGACTCTCTTTCCGAGGTATTATGAAGCACCACTTTCATTTCGTGGTAGCTATCATGTTCTTTCTTATTTTATTTTGTTGGAATTACTCCAACTGTTGGTTCTATTCTTTGGTATAGAGGCTCCATGGATAGTTTTGAAAGGTTGTAGTAATGGGATTGTACATGACATTCATGAAAATATAATTATTTTACTTAGTCTCATTGTTATTATCATGAAAGGTGTTATGTGTGATTTTGAATTGGAAAATATTTTATCATTTAACTTGAAAAATGTACATGATTTTCAAGGAGCTTCCGCAGATAAATTAGTTTTCATGCATATGATTTGGGTGCATCATATGGGTTGGTTCACTTGGGTCGGGTAGTGTGCCCAGTGCCGGTCACGTAAATTTGGGTCGTGACAGGGCTTATGTCCTTATTTCTCGTAAAAGGACTACCATTCGCGAACTCCCGCCATATGAGGAATAATGACATTCACCCATTCGCGGATATCGTCAACAGGCGCAGAAGGTAGTCTCGCGGCTGCAAAAGTAAAAACAGTTCAATACCGCCCAAGAAAAGTTGTTGACTATCATTCCGACCAAAGATACAACAACTTACGTGCGAAGTTCCATCTCTCAAGGAATCCTGCAGGATTCGCCACAAGGTGCTCGGTCCTCACATAAAATTAATTTTCATAAAAGTGACGATTGACCCTGTCGTCCATCTTCACCACCAGACTCTTCGTCCCTCGATGGCGCATGTGGATCATCGTGCCTCGGATGAGTTGAGGGGCAAAGATATTGAGCATGTGTCTCAGGGTAATCTTCCAACCAGCAAGCTCTATGGACTTGAGCAGCATAAGGAACAATTTATACAAATACGACAAAAGTTGAGCCGGACACACCTTGTAGAAACGGCAGAAATTTACCACCAAGAGGGGGAGAGGAAGCGTATACCCGACGATAAAGGGATAGGTATAGAACGCAGAATATCCCGAGGGATCGAAATGTATAATATCGTCTCCTTCCGCCGGCAGCATTTCGACGTGATGAGGGATCCCCATTTGGCCTTCAGCTCTGCAATCCCCACCTCAGTCATAACAGAGGAAGCAGGTTCTGGCTCTTTTCCGGCATGACTGTGGAAATCGTTCCATGACTTTCCAAGGCGAGGCAGTATTTCGGCCGCCGTTGGAACCTCCTCATCCTCTATCACTTCCACTCCTCTGGGAGCAGGAACATCACTTTTCGGCGCCAGAGTTGCGACAGGATTGTCAGCGCGGGAAGAATTACCAGCCATTTATATCGATTTAATAGAACAAAGGGATTAAGAAAAAAGAAGAGATTGGAACGAAAATTTCTGGCAAACCGGAGAGAATCGAAAATTTGAAGCATCGGAAAAGAGAAATATCTACAAAACTCTTTCAACAAAGGCAAGAAAGTGTGCCAATCGAATGATGTTTTTCTTCTATTTATAGGGACATAAATTCCCCAAGCGGGAAACCCAAGAGTCGCCAATCGAAACTGATAGGGTATGAAACGGTTCAATCCCCAAGAAATGTGTGTCATAATGGCAGTAGCCACGAACGACCTTTCAAATCGAACAACGCTCCGATTCTGAACGGCCGCAACGGTCAAAAGGCATCGTTAGCGCGCTGAGCCATTGTCTCGATTTAAAAACTACGCCCAAGGCACGAACAATCAGATTTCTCCTAAGTGTTCAAAATCATAATCCATCTGTCGGGCCCACCAATAAACGACCCCGACAGACGGAGGGACTAACCGTATAGGTCAAAATCTGACCACAGTAGTCGACCCAGCCCGGATCCCGCCTAAGTGGAGGGATATCGGTAGGCATCACGACCTACTTCAGTCCATGCGCCTACAGTGTACGTTAAGTTAAAAACAATACTCAAGTAACAACGAAAAAGGCCGTAGCGTGAAGGCACATCGGCCAAAGAATATAGCAAGGATCCCAGAATTATATATAGATGGGGAATTCTCGAAGAGAAGGGGGCTTTTTTTTTCTCCCGCTGCTTTCTCCTGTAATTTCTTTCCGGAAAAGGATGCGAAATTGATCATCCTCTCTGTCTCATGAAAGAAGAAATGACAAACATCAATAAAAATTGATCGCTCTTGTTTTATTTTACTCCTTATTTTCCGATTCATTTTCAGATATGAAGTTTATTACGCTTGGCTAAGATTTACCTCATCATTATCATTAATTGTTTTAATCAAAAAAGTTTTGATATCTTTTAGTCAAACAATAACTAACCCAATTGAATTGAGCTTGAAACTTCGGACAAACACCTCTTCAAAAGACTATTTGAGTGCTAAGGGGTAAAATGATGGGGGTAATTCAAGTTTAACCCATGCTATTATCATCATGAGTATAGTTAGCAACACTGCATTTGTAATAATATATGCACTGTTTCTAGCCCTAACTATATATATTCTTGAAAAAATAAAAGACTAATATGTGCAAAGTAAATTACAATCACTTAAAATTCACGTACTCAAAATTCTGAATTCGTCTAAACTTTTAATGTGAGATGATTTTTCTTTTTAGATTTAACCTAATTGGTAAGTGGAGTAAAGCCACATTACAAACTAGACCAATGATGATTTTGGGCCAACCAAAGAGTAGTCAGCTTCATCTAGAAGTACAGAAGAGTGACCACTTGTCCATACCAAGTACATAAAACGAAATCCTAATGTAGAAGCCCATATGCTTGCCGGATTGACTTTTTATTTTGGTTCAAATGCTCTTTGGCATAATTGTAAGTAAAAATTGCACATGACGTCCTATTTATTCGCCCTCATTTAATTTATACTTATTTTTTAAAATTTTTTTAACTTGCACTCACTTTTTAAATAACTTCAGCCCCCTTTCTACTCCTCCTTCATTTTCTTCTTCTTCTTCATCTTCATCATCATCATCATCTTCTTCTTCTTCTTCTTTCTCCTGCTGCTGTTGGTGCTGTTATGGAACTTCAGTTATTAAAATTTTGTGTAGACATATCTGGTTCAATGATAAGACGAAAATTTTCTTACACTATTGTATTCCAGTCAAGAAATACGATTGGATCTTCAAGTGGTCATTGTTTGGCACCATGTCCCTTTTCACCCTTAACTTCAGGCTGAAGTGAAAGCAATTCACCACAAATTTAGCATCTTGCCCATGACAAGGAAACGCCAAGTTACTTGTATAGTTATATGCAATAAGAAATAAAATGTCCATTGCTTATATAGTGTTGAAGTTTTTACAAATGAACTAAATAACTTCAGCTCTAGAGATGAAGTTCGCCAATTACAAAACAAAAACTTCAGCTCTAGAGTTAAAGTTCGTCAGTTACAGAAACAAAACCTTCAGCTCTAGAGCTGAAGTTCGCCAGTTACAAAACAAAAACTTCGCCAGTTACAAAAACAAAAACTTCAGCAATGCAAATAGAGAACAAAACTTCAGCTACTATGCTTAAGTTCAACAATTACAAACAAAAACTTCAGCATACTTGGTTCAGCACACTTGCTACTTCAGGCCCGTCTACTAGAATGCTGAAGTTTTGCGTGATTGTCTTTGCTACTTCAGCCCCGTATGCTAAAGTTATGCGAAAAAGCGGGTACGCTTGCAATTTTTTTTGCAAAGCGGACACAAGTTAAAACGGCATCATAAAAAGCGGGTATAGATGCAAATCTCCCAAACTGTAACCGCACATTATTTAATTAACAAACTATCAGCTTTCTTGTTTACAAACAGATTTTAAAAAAAAAAACTTAAATCGTTTAGACTTCTCTTCTTCTATTTTACGCCATACTAGGTTGGTGGATACAAACAAATTTGATGATTAAGCTGGTAAGATCAAAACTCTAGGTACTAGCATCAAATGAAGGCAATGAATGCTAAACATTTGGTTGTTTTGATCTATTGCTTTTTTCCAGGTACATTTTCACCAACTTTACTCATTCTTTACATGGTGGCCAATTAAGCCTCACGGTTCTCTAATTCGGTTATGAGCACTATGGACTATGTCACATGTGTGATTTACCTACAGTGGAAAATGCAATGCCACATTGAATTAATATCATAATTCCAAAATGATGGGAGAAGAAAAGGTTCGAGATCAAAATTGCTAATTTCATTCATTCAGCTTAGAAAACCTCCTTCCTCTTGAGCCGAGGGTCTTTCGAAAACAACCTATCTATCTCCCCAGGTAGGGGTAAGGTTTGTGTACACATTACCTTCTCCAGACCCCACTTGTGGGATTCCACTAGGTTGTTGTTGTTGTTGGCTTAGAAAACCTATTTAACATGAAGAGTCAAATACATACCCAAAATTGATTACCTGAAACAAGGGGAACTCGAAGACAGCCTGCTGCAACCAAAATCTTAACCAGAAGTTCCCCTTTTAGCTTCTGTTTTACACATAAATAATGAAAGAATAAAGTTAAACAACGCAAGCTACATATACACAAGGACTGCACATTTATATTTTGTAATCTGCGTGTAGGAAGCTTTCATAAGATGTTCCCTTGAGCGTCTTTTCAACATCGCTCCAATTTTCAACTTGGGAAGACAATGGCCCCTTGTGTATCTTCACTTGACGACTATGGAGGTCCATTCTTGGAACCTTCAGGAAATCTTGCACATCATTCAGTATCTGTGACAAAACGATAGGAAGTAGGCGTATAAAACGAACTTCCTCACAAGAGAACCAAAACATCAGGGATATAGTAGAATATGCAATATCTTACAGTCCGATTTTTTATTATGTCCTCATAGAACAAGATTATATGCCGAGTGCTCTTAAAGTATTCCAAAGCGTTAGCAGCCATATCCTGTACTTGGTTTAGGTTAGCGATCAACGTGGTTGTGTTTATCGTAGGCTTGTAACTTGCGAGTATCTCAGCCTGCAAAACATGATTGCTTAGGACAGTATGAAGACATAAGCACGTGTCTCTACATCATAGGGATTTATCAGACTGACCTCCACAGGAGAATGCACATGAGACTTATGGGTTCCGTTTAACATCTTAGCATTCTGATCATAGGAATTTGCTAGTATCGAAACCATTCTGCGCAAAAGATTTCTTCTGAAGAGAAAAATTGCAGAAACTCCTCTCCTTTTGAAGTACTCAACAATTTCCTCATGATGCTGCAATAGACCCTGTAATAACATAGAAATGCCCATGCAGTCCATCATGATCCATAACCATGACATGAGGAACCAAGCCACCAAAGCATAAGGTAATTTCAGAGTTTACATGATCTAGTTCTTCACAAGGTAATGTATCGTGTAGACCAATTTTTACATGATTTAGTTATTCATAAGGTGATGTATCATGGAGACCAATTTTCACAATTTTTTTCTACCTAGTTTCCATTGTACATGGGTGGATCAATGATGACATCGGATATGGCTTTCCGCAAAATACTACTCCTATATGTATCCATGAGATCGAGTATGAAATTATGTTTATCACTTAAATTGAGTATCTGTTTCCCTCCCTTTCTTGCTAGGATTGGAAATCTGTATCTTACATATCCATAGGATTGTATCTGGGAACTTCGTATTTTTCTACTAAAATACACATCATATACTTTTCTTTCCTGAAATCACAATGCTTGTAGTACTTCAGGATTGGTAATTTAGCATGGTACAAAATATCAACATCAAATATTCCATATGATTCCGCATGATCTGGTTTCGTTCGAGCAAAGGATTCCGAGTCCCTATCTTACTCATTATTCCGGTACTACTGTTCCATCTACTATATACCATATTAAAGCAGCAGACAAGTGATAAGAAACCATCATAACTTAACTAATTATGCAAGTTCAGAATTGAGACATGATAACTACATATTCAAACACATACATACAGTTTAGTGAATGAGAGAATGAGTATAAGTAAAAGACATCGACCCAAAATTCTGAAAACAAAGCTAGCATGTTTCACATATGAACCAACATACGAAGAAGAAAAGAAACGTTTCAAGACGAGCTAACACAGCTAGGTACTGAATACTCCATTGTGAAATTCCACCAACAATCTTCCCCTCTTTTAATTCCTTAATCAAAATTATGTGTTTATACAACCGAAATGACAGCTTAATGAAAAGAGCAAATTCAGATGATAGACAAACATGCCAACTTCACGTTTGAGAACTCAAGAAGCAACCTCATATATCAACTATATAAATCACTGACGACTAGCACACAATGTTGATAAAATGAATCGAGTTTACAGAAGGTTTTCTATGAATCACAGCTATGTTCTCTACGTAGTTATGTTCTCGTGATCACATATTTAGGAACAGACATGACAAATAGAATATTAAAAACGTCACCCACCTGATTAAGCATCCACTTCAGACCAACTGCAGCTGTGCATTCATTCTTGGAAGCGCTGGTCAAAAAGTCTAGGTTATAGAGTTTGTCCAATGTTTCCAAAATCGTTGATGCATTACTTTTCCGGGCTTTAACAGAAAAAATCTCCCCATTAGAGCTTATATTCATATGGCTGTTCAATAATGTTTCAAACCATCCACTACCAGACCTCTGAGTGGACAAAATTGCGAAAAACCTTACAGGATTGCAAGCACACTCAGCCCTGATAAAGCAGGATTTAGTCAGTAATTTTATCCACAATGAGATACTAAAACATACAAACAGATTGTCAATGTCTCACCGACTAAAAGTTTTTGGCTTGGGGAAGTGCAGATAATGTTTTTCTGACGGTTCAATATTTGCCGCCTCACATGGCCTTTCAACCACATGAACACTGGTGACCGGTCCACTGGAACGCGAACCAATTTGTTTCAGACAAATTGAACATATATAAATTCCACATATCATTGCAAAAAATAAGACCACCATTCTCAGCAGCAATGGAGATTTCTTTGGTGGCTTTATGATGAAAGTATCCTGGAATTGAATCAGAAGTTAAAATGCTTGTGATTTTATATTTCGTGTTGGTACATCCAATTTTCCTAAAGGGTTTCAACAAAATAAGTTCGCCTCCAAATTTATTAGAGCAAAACAAAAGACAAGGGAATCTAGGTAGGTTTTCATCAAATTGGAATGCAAGATACAAGCTAATCAAAATTTACTGTCACACTCAACAAAAGAGGAAAGATACAAGAAATAGAAACTAATAATATGACATAAGAAGTGAAAAGCTCAAATTTGAGGAAACACTAGCGATTGAGAAAAACCCAGATCAACACAGCTCGAGTTGTCATAACATTACATACAGTTGAACTTGTGTATAAAAGGCAAAGGAAGAAACTTTCAGGGAAAAAAAGATTTTAAAAATAACATTACCCACTGTTCTGTATATCATTCCAGATAAAATATAAAAACAAAATGATATATAGAAGAAGCAAGAATGTTAAACAAATAAAAACACATTACCTTGGTGAAGAAACAGAAATTGTCCGCCATAGTTTAATGCTCAAAAAGGAAGATAAAGAAAAGGCATTTGGGGAGATACCCAGATTCAAAAAAAGATCCCCTTTTTCTTTCTAGCTTTATTCATCTTATTTCTGCACTCCTTCTTCTCAATACATGCAGACACTTGCTCTTTGTATACAGTATATATATATATATATATATATATATATATATATATATATATATATATATATATATATATGTAGAAAAAGAGAGCTGGGGTAAGCTTTTTCTCGTGAACAACACTATAATGAGAGTGTTCTTTAGTGAGCCTTTTGCTCAATTTTCACGCTCCTCCTTTTTGCTTTCTTATTTCTTTTTTTTAGTTTTTTTGAGCTTTCCTTCTGATTTACACCTGACTTCCTCTTTGCAAATTATGTGGAATCCCAAGTCTGGTACGATCCGAATCCGAATGAAGGAAAAACAGAAAATGATTTATAACGGCGTCGTTTTATCTGACTTTGATTTCGTCAAGGAAATTTAATCATTACTCGCAATTTTACCGTTTAGTTTATCTAACGCAGCTCATGTGTCCACATGAAAAAGGATTAACATACTCCGTATTTTGTTTAGTCCTAATTTCTACTTACTTTTAAACTATCTGACAATTCTAGTATAAAATATTTGGAATTTCAATTTATTTAAGTAATTAAATTAGTATTTTAATATAAACATTGAATGGGAATAAAATTTTACCTTAAAAAGGCGAGTGTTGATGTTTGAATACAAAAGGAAATATAACCTATTTTGTGGGACATTTTCATCGATATCATTATATTATAAATCTTGATGGTGTGGACATGTTTTGATTGAAATTTGAAAAGAAAAATCAAGCAAAGATTGAATTCAAACAGAAAGAAAAAAAATTGTGGCTCTTAAATTTTTCATTAACTTATGTCTTTGTCATGAGATAGAAATATGCTTAATATTCACAAACAAGCAACTAACATCGGTGAACACAATAAGATCTGGACAAGAATAACAACATCAACGTTTCCCTCCAAGAACTCTCCACCCTGCTCTTAAGGTGACTCGAACTCACAACCTCTTAGTTGAAAGTGAAGGTTGCTTACTATCAGAGCAACCCTCTTGTGTGAAAGGAGAATTTGTAATGTAATTTATTTACCCAAATTTTTTTTTTTAGTATAAGTTCTCGACCAGACTCTTTATGATAAAGCAATGGGAGTACTGACATTGGAATTTCTATTGAGTATTTCTGTGTATTGGGACGCACATTCCGCTGATGCTCTCGGCCTCTAGTCCACTGCTTGACCCATGCTTTAGTGTGGTGTATTCAAAAACAGCATTGGTAATAAAAATATTTTAATTGCAAATTGAGAAAAAAGTACTGCAACATAAAAAAACTGCATGTTGGAACAGAAGGCCCCAACACCAGTTAGCAACTAATTAACTGGCAAGTTAGACCGCATTGCTAGTTCCTCTGTTATTTGCGAATAAAGTTTTTTGGGCATAATTCTTAGGAACCATTTTTTCTAGGCTTGTTTTGGATTGTAATAGTAACAGCATTAATACTTTAACTCAATTTCCGAATTTAATAGGGGATCTTTGTTTTACCAAAAAAGTATTAAACCTTTCTTTAAAACGAATTAACAAGAAAATAGAGGATAAATCTTAGCCAAAGATAATTAACTCTAGATCAAAGAATATTGAGCAAGAAAATATGATATAATTAAGCTCATAAACTCTTTAATATTATAAACGGTATCAAATATAAATGACGGGCTTATATTCTTGACGTTACTGTTCCGTAATGTAAGAATAAAGAAGAAAGAGAAGGAATGTCATTAACAACTAAGGAATCTATCTTTATTGATTCCATAATGATGATTACAAAAATCAGCAGCCAAGTTCTAAACCTTCTCTTGTTTTTCCTGAGAAACATTCTCCCGTTCTTCTGTGTTTTTTGAAGAAGAAAAGAAAAGCTCCCCTTATTCTCTTACCTATTATATATATAGCAAGTATTCCCCTTTACCCCAGCGGTCCTTAGCCAGGATACTCTAATATGCCAATTGTACTTTAGGTCGTCCCCCCTAAATGCCATGACATGTACTTCACCATACAGGCTTTCTGATAGTTCAACCTCGGTCGTGGCCGAGATACTCGTCGTTATGGTGCCTTATGGATACAACCACGACTTAATCGTCTCCTCGCCATTCCTTTTTGCGCCGATTCTCATGTAGTCAGATATCGACCTATACAGTTAGTCCCTCCGCGTATTGAGGTCGTCTTTGGGCGAGTTCGATGGGCAGACTTCGTCGATAAGAAAACTTGTGAGAAGTCTGAGCACTCTGGGCGATGGGTGAATACCTCATGGCGAGGTAGCGATGTGACATTTCGGGAGTTGCATCAGACCACCACTTCAGTTCAGAATGTCATTAAAACTCATCATGTGTCATTATGGCATACGTTTTCTATGTATCGCATCGTTTTCCGTGCCCTTTCCGTTTTCAAAATGGTGGCGTTTGGTTTTCCCGCTCAGGGTACTTATACCCCTATAAATGGGGAAAAATCTTACATTTGAATGTTGTGATTCCCAATCACTCAAGAGAGATTTTCGCAGCTTTTCTTCTTCTCCTTCAGTTTCTCACATTTCCCTCTTTGTTAATAATTCTTGTGGCCTTTACCTTTTTTCCCTTATTATTCCCGATTCTCGCAATCAAAGAAGAGATGGCTAGTGCATCCTCTAACCCTGATAGAGCCGTTGGTGCTCCAGTGCCAAAAAATGATATACCCCTACTCCAAGAGGGAGTAGATCTGGTGGAGGACGAGAGTTTTCCGAGGGTAGATGAGGTGATTCCCCGCCTAGGGAAGGCGAGGACTGACTTCAATAGATCTTCTAGGGATAAGCCGGAACCTGTTCTCTCTAGATGGATGTTGCGGTGCTCACGGCATTCAAAGCCAAATAGGGAATCCCTGACCACATTGAACTAGTTCCGACGGGTCGTGATATAATGCATATACACCGCCCGGGCTACTGCACATTTTACGCATATCTATTTGTCATCGGATACATGTTTCCCCTTCCCTCCTTGGCGGTGGACTTATGCCGCTTCTACGAGGTGTGTCCGGCTCAACTCTCTTCGTACGTATATAAGCTCTTCCTTATGCTTGTCAGGTACGCAGAACTGGATGATCGGGGAATTTCTCTACAACACATGCTTCACCTCTTTGCCCCCTTTTTCATAGGGGCACGAGATTCACATGCATCACCGAGGAACCAAGGGTTTGGTGGTGAAGATGGATGACAAGGCCAATCGCTTCTTTTGGGAGAACTTCTTCTATGTCTGAACAGAGCACGTGGTATCGAACCCTGCGGGGTTTCCTGAGGCGTGGAATTTTGCCCGTAGGTCTCCCTTTCCTTTTATTATATTATATATTTTTTCTTAAAATGGTTGTTGGTCATCTCCCTTCAATGAACTCGTCGAGTGTTTGTTTTTGTTTTTGCAGCCGAGAGAGTACCTCCTCCGCAAGTTGCCAATATTCGCGAATGGGTGAGCTCGATTCTGCCCCACACGATGGGAATCCGCAAGTGGGCGCCTTTCCACGAGAGGTTCAAGCGCAAACCCTCCGCTGGTAAGTCGACTAACTTCGACTTTATTTGCTTTATTCTTTGCTCTATCTTTTTCTTTATCTAATATCTTTGTTTGGTCGAATCTCTCATTGGCAGGTCGGAGAGGGACGAGAAGGGCCAGGGCTCCTGTCCTTGCTTTCCGTCAACCAGCTTCTTCTGCCTGGCCCGTTCCAAGGGCAACTGTGGATGAGAGCGTCCAAAGTTTGGTTGTTCGGTGGACTGCGTCCTCTATTGAACCTGTTTGTTTGGAGGTTGCTCCTTGGTCAGACACTCAGGTTCCCATAATTCGTTCAACAAACGAACCTTCTCGTGACTGTTGCGAAGAAGCGCCATCAAAGAGGCGAAGGTTGTCAGAGGGGGTGTCTTTAGTTGAGACGTCCTCGAGGGGCGATCCTACTTTGACGATATCTGAAGCTGGCAGTGATACTGGCCTCGGTGTGGAGGCGACGCCTGTTTCGATCGTGGAAGAGGACACTGTGGTAGGGGGACAGAGTTTGGGGGCCGCCGCGATTGTTCCGAGCATTCCATCGTCATCTCGGCAGGGCCGCGTGCCCCTTTTCGGCTAATGAAAGGTTGAAGGGCGTGGTCGTAGATGATTACGAATCTGATTTTGACATCGATCCTGAGGACATGAGGATGTTAGAGGAAGGCTTTACCAGGGTCGATATGAGGGAAGAAGGTCTTTCTCGTGTGTTCGAAATTCCATCAGAGTTTAACCTGTTGGAGGACACGGTGGAGTTGGTACCCCAATTTGACCTTCTATGCTCTGGCGCTGAAAGCAGGTCTCTTGGGAGATTAGTGATTCCGATATGTCACGCGGCGTGGCTAGGATGGCCTTGAGGGTGAGTTTTCTTTTGCTATTATCATTGTTTTATGTCATTTGCTTTCGCTGATTCTTCCTCTCATGTAAGGCCCCGTAATATTTTTCCTAAAAATCGGAATATTGTGATGCCAAGTTAAGATTATGTGTTAGAGATTGTTGAACTGCGCATTGAACTGTGCATTAAAAAGTTAAAAAGTTCGCAGAAGTATGCATTTCTGCGGCCCATTATGCGGCCGCATAATCACTCTGCGGGCCGCATAATGGCCGCAAAGTGAGGCAGTCTTTTGGGCCAATTTTGATGTCATTTTCACGGTCCATTATGCGATCGCATATCCATTATGTGGATGGCATTCTTTTCGCACATTTGTCCTTGGACTTTTGTGAAGGGAGATTCTGCGGCGCATTATGCGACCGCAGAACAGGTTTGTGGACTGCATATTGGCCGCAAACCCAGGCAAAAAATTGAGGTCCTTGAGGGCCACTTTCGCGGTCATTTTGCGGGCCGCATAGCCATTATGTGGTCACATATGCGATTGCATATTTATGTCGGAGCTCCTATTTTCTAACTTTTAAAACCCGACCCCATTCCATTAAAACACCCATTTTTGACCATTTTGAACATATTTTCTGATATTTCTAGAGGGAGAGAGAGTTCTAGAGGGAGGGCCAAATCTTCATAAAATAATACTTCAATTATCACTTAAAACTTTGAAGATATTCAAGTGAGGCACCTAAATCTTCATCCTAAGAGGTAAGACTTCACCATCCCAGCTCTTAATTCCAAACATAGCTAAAATGGGCCATTAGTGAGATAATTCATGGGGATAAGGGTGATCACAATTGTATGCATGTGTTCTTAGAAGATGTGGGGGAATTGTAAATCAAAGATAGAGAAATATGGGGAATGGGTTGGTGTAATCTTCCATAAAAGAACCATAAAACCTTAACGAACACATAATGTTTGATAAAATGCTCAAGTGAGCTAAGATTATGATCATTTTCCTAATTATGGGTTGTGCTACATTGCTAAAATAGATTGAAGTTGCGAGCATTCCGGAACATTGTAGTAATTAAGGAAAAGCTCAATTGAGGTATGTATGGATAACCCCCCTTCTTCTTAGGATCGAACCTTTGGTGTACATGTAATTGGTGTAAGTCCCTAAATTGATCATACTAGAATTGTTGCCCTAACATGTTGTGTTGAAAGATTTATGTTCAATGATTGCTCTAAATGTTTATCATGTCGTCATGCTATTTGAGAATGTGTTTAAATGTGGAATATATGTGTTGAGAAAGGTCAAGAATTCATGTCAAGAATCAAATAAAGCCTGCTATACTATTTGTATGAAAAACTTTCGTACGATTAAGATTTTCCATGCCTTCCCTATGTGTATGCATGACTTACATGATAGGCCTTATTTATGTAGATGATAATGTTATTGAATGTATAAAAAATGAAACTTGAATTGTAAGATATGACCAAGTGCCAAGAATGATTTAATAAATGAGGATACTCGTGCTATGTAATGAAAGATGGGAAGGAAATGTGAATTGAGATGAACAATTGAATGGTTGATGTCTTAAGTGAGATGGCCTAGCCGATCGTCCGTGATCGGACACCATGCCACACACATGGTAGTAATTGTGCTGGATCGATTGATTGAAATTGTGGAAATGGTTGATGTCTCAAATGAGATGACCTAGCCGGTCGGGTCGAGATCGGACTCCGTGTAGGAATACTGTGGTATTGTGGATTGTGGCGAATGTCACTAAGATTATCAAACCTAAATACTATGGAAACTTAACCAGATATTGTGTGATCCTTACTTGATGTTTTTCGCATGTGTTTGAAGCTCTTGTTGTATATCATGACTGTTTACCTTTTATTTCATTGTTCATTCTATTAAGATTGATGTTTAGCTCTACATACTAGTACTATTCGACAGTACTAACGTCCCTTTTTTCGGGGGCACTACATCTTTAAATGGATGTAGGTGGCTCCGTAGCAGATAGTGTTGATCGCAGCTAGTGGCGCATCCTTTTTCCAGATGACTTGGTGAGCCCCACATTATTTCGGGGTCCTGTATATTTTGTATCTTATGTTCACCTTCTTATCATATTTTGAGGTATAGCTAGGGCCTTGTTGCGGGCACTTTTGTAGCACTCCTTTTGTATCTACTTAGAGGCTCCGTAGACATTTATGTGCGTTGTATATGGGTATTGGGAAGGTTAATGGATTATGTTGTGCTATAGATTCTTGTTCCACTAAATAGTAAGGTATGTATTTCGAAACTTAATAATGATATAATTAATGAAATGTCTTAGTAATGTTCTTGTATGATCTCCTAATGTCTAATTAAAGAAATCATGTCTTATTTTGATCATAAGTGAGTTGGGTAGGAAGTTTCAATAGGCTTGCTCGGCCGGGTTCACTCGGTTGAGCGCCGGTCGCGCTCCCCGAACTTGGAGCATGACATTTTCCTTTTTTTAGACTTACATGCTGGAGATCAAGAGTGCTCGTCGGGCTGAGACACAAGCCGATGCCTTTCTAAAATTGGCCACAAAGTATCGCCGGTATCGCGACAGGTGCCGTGAGATGCACGCGTAGCTTAGGGCAGGCGGTAATGCTCAATCCCTCAAGGAGGAGTTGGAAAAGAGGGACGAGGATCTGATGCGGTCTATCCCTAGATGTAGCGAGCTCGAGGGGATGCTTAGGGCCAAAGACGATGAGCTTGAGGTGGGCAAAAGAGTTGCGGCGAAATGTGAGGACCTTCAGGCGAATGTGTTATCTTTGCGAGCCGAGCTTGAGCAGAATGCCACTAGAGTTGCCGATCTGAGTGCAGAGTGGACGGAAAAGGTGACTGAGCTGGAAAGGAAAGTGGCCGAGTTGGAGAGGGCCGAGGGAGCTCGAGTGGCGGTTTTGGCGAGGGTAGCGGCGCTGGAAGACACTATCCGCGTCCTCAGGTCGGAGCGGGAAGCCGAGAGGGCGAAGACCACACTGAAAGAGGCAAGGCTCGTGGAGTGGATCAATGAGCTTGAGTGGGATTCCTCGAAACTAGGAGACCAAGTTGTGGCTCTCGAGGCCGAGAAAGCGCAGCTGTTGGATCAGGGCTTCCCTCAAGAATCTGCCTCTGCTGCTGTCCCCCGTCGTTTGTACGAGCTATGGGTCCATTTTGAGGCCCAACAAGATATATATATATATATATATATATATATATATATATATATATATATATATATATATATATATAAGGCTTTGTGGGAGGTGGGGAGCGTTCTTGAGGCCTCTTTTGAAGATGCTCGGGTGAAGGCACTCGCGTCTTGCCTATGGTTATGACCCTGCGACACCGGAGGCCGGTAGGGGTGCTGAGATTGAAGACGATCTTCCTTCTGATAATGACGATGCTGGAGAGGATGGTGGTGGAGATGAGGCCGAGTGAAGTTTTTGTAGCTTTTGTACTTTGTTTTTTTTGTTTTTTTATTGTTGCTTGTTTTTACTTTTTACGGGGGCCCGCTTTTGGCCTTTTGTACAATGTTGTTGCGTATGTACATCTTCTGAATAAGATAGTTGGTTTGTCGTCGGTTGCATATCTTTTGACTTTCTTTCTCTTCTCTTTTTTTGTTGAAATTTCCCCGCGATGAGTCCCTGATTTTTAGTAGTTGATTCGAGCAGCGAATTCGACCTGCTAATTTGAACTTGACTTTGTTAACCCGAGCGGGGTCGAATTTCATCTTGAGCGGAGTCAGTTTGGACTTGTTAATTCGATCGAGGTCGAATTTTGCCTTACTAACTTAAGCAAAGTCAGTTTTGACTTGTAAATCCGAGCGAGGTAGAATTCTGACTTGCCAACTTTGGCGAAGTCAGTTTGGACTTGTCAATTCGAGCAAGGTCGAAATCTGATTTGCCAACTTGGTCGAAGTCAGTTTGGTCTTGTAAATTCGAGCGAGGTCGAAGTTTTACTTCCGCTTATCGATGGTCGGGGGCCGTAAGGTTGTAAATTCGAGCGGCGTCAAAGTGTAACCCATTATGGGTTCGAATGAGGTCAAACTTTGACTTGTTAATTCGAACGAGGTTGAATTTAACTTTCGCTTGGCGATGGCCGGGGGACGTAAGGATGTAAATGCAAGCGTGGTCGAACTGTAACCCATTATGAGTTCGAACGAGATCAAACTTTGACTTGTTAATTCGAACGAGGTAGTATTTAACTTTTGGGCGAAGTCAGTTTTGACTTGTAAATTCGAGCGAGGTCGAATTCTGACTTGCCAACTAGGGCGAAGTCAGTTTGGACTTGTAATTCGAGCGAGGTCAAAGTTTTACTTTCGCTTGTCGATGGCCGGGGGCCGTAAGGGTGTAAATTCGATCGAGGTCGAACTGTAACCCATTTTGGGTTCGAACGAGGTTGAACATTGACTTGTTAATTCGAACGAGGTCGAATTTAACTTTTGTTTGGCGATGGTCAAGGGTCGTAAGGGTGTAAATTCAAGCGAAGTCAAACTGTAACCCGTCATGGGTTCGAACGAGGTTGAACTTTGACATGTTAATTCGAACAAGGTCGAATTTAACTTTCGCTTGGTAATGGCCGAGGGCCATAAGGGTGTAAATTCGAGCTAGGTCGAACTGTAACCCGTTATGGGTTCGAACGAGGTAGAACTTTGACTTATTAATTCGAACGAGGTCGAATTTAACTTTCTCTTAGCGATGGCCGAAGGCCGTAAAGGTGTAATTCGAGCGAGGTCGAACTATAACCCATTATGGGTTCGAACGAGGTCGAACTTTGACTTGTTAATTTGAACAAGGTCGAATTTAATTTTCGCTTAGCGATGGTCGGGAGGCGTAAGGGTGTAAATTTGAGCGAGGTCAAACTGTAACCTGTTATGGGTTCGAATGAGGTCAAACTTTGACTTGTTATTTCAAATGAGGTCGAACTTAACTTTCACTTGACAATGGCCGGGGGCCGGTAGAGTGGTAAGAATGTTGCATGCTGTCTTGCTTTTATTAGAGAATGTTACTAGTTGTTGCATTGTCTATGCATGTGTCAAGGTGAGTCCCGGTTTATCTAATCTTGCTTTTATCGGAGAGTATCATGCATTGTTGTATAGTTTATGTATGTGTCGAGGTGAGTCCCAGTCTATCTAGTTCCTTCATTGCTCGTCCTGGAGAGACCGTTGACGGGACGGATGATGAATTTACTGATTAGGCTTTTGGGGTGCCTTGGGACTTGATTAATTCGAACGTAGTTCAGCTGTGATTCGTAATATTTAGTCGGCTGAATTGTAGGATTTCCATGACGAGCATACGTACAAGCTTTTCGTGTTCACGTTCTGCCTGTGTTGGAGAGACTGTACGTTCCATGGTCTCACCGCCCAGTCCCAGGTTATGGAGATTGTTTCTTAATAATGCCGGTTTGTTCTGAGCCGTTTGTCATTTGTAATATAATACAGCGTGGGGGGTTTTGCTCGTCCATTGCCTGTTGGATGATATGGTATGGAATGTTTTCCTGATGTGTTGTTTTGGTGGCATTTGTTCCTTGTTCGCGCACCTAGGAGAATGTTCGTGTTCCTATCCCAATCCAAAAAAGAAAAATAACAAGTTAAACCCAAACAAAATCGTCTATTACGTTGACCTGATAGCTTGGCGAGGAGAGAAGGGTGTTGTAGAACGACTTGTTTTATCCCGTTCTCGAATGACGACTTCAGATTTGGTAGCCTCATGTTGAGCTTCGCTGTTAGTCGCATCTAGGCTTCTTATGGGATGATAACTTACTTTGCCCGTTGGGATCTCGAGCTTGAGTCCCGGTTCGATCCCGTCCGATGTGCACAAATATAAGGGAAACATAAGTTATGCTTCGTACATAAGTTATACTCTGTACATACGGGTGCAAAAATAAGGCAGGACAAGCTGGTTATTTCAACGAATCACACAATAAGCTATCGTCCCTTCCTTAGAGGTGGAAGTATAGATCGGTATCTAACGTTAATATAGCAAGTAGGATTGCAGACGTGCTCAGTGCGTAGTGGCCGTAATCTCAGTTTGACAACTCATATTCACGACGTACCAAACCCATCACTACAGCAAGACGTGCATTTTGTATAGATTTCAGACATAATTTCGATTTCATGTAAAGATCTGAACCTGGTTGGTTTGGTTATTTTAATAGTGTTACACTCCATGTTTTAATACGTGAAAATATGCCATAAGTGAATTGATGAAAACTCGGGAATGAGATCTTACATCCCGCATTTTCGTATGTTAAAGTTTCGTCGTAAGTTAATCGACGTAAATCCGGGAATGAGATTATTTTGAGGTTATTTTGAGATTATAAGCATTATGTTATTTCAAACACGTGACAAGTAAAATTTGTGAAGGAGAGAAGGTAAGCAAATAGAGGAAAATGAGCTTCGTCGAAGTTTGGCAATTTGGGGTAAAATACGGTCCAAGCTATAATACCCCGTAGTTATGGACTAGTACCATGTAAGGTACCATATGACCATAATTGTATGATGTATAAAAAATAAGTAATATTTTAAGTAATTTGAGATAAGTCTTAATTACGTGGGTAATTGATTAATTATTAATTTAATGGAAGATTAACCATGTAATTAAGACATTGTGGATAATTGTAGGTAGGGACAAATACCCCATCCCCTCCCCCCATGTGACAGCAAATGGAGTGACATTAAATGTCTTGCCTTTAGACAAGCTAAACTGTAGGCATATGGAGAACAAATGTTAAGCTATTTTTACACGTAGGAAGTAATGATTTTGGCCATATCTATCTTATCTTTAAAGCTTGTCAAAGTCATTTATAGTAAGGAAATATATGGAAAGGAAAGACAAGGAATGAAGTGAGGGAATTCTCGAAGATTTATATTGTCACGATCCAAATTGATGGGCTGCGACGGATACTCGGTACCTTACTCAATAGAGTACCAACATAACGTATCTTTTCATATCATACTATCATAGATAACTGAGCCTGAGAGGCTTACATGAAATAGGTAGAATACAACATGTAATACCAACTTATACTTAAGACATATGGGCTCTAAGACCAAAATAACCACTCGTACACTGAACATAGGCCGACAAGGCCATACAATCTCTTACGTACATGACGTTTGTCTACAAACCTCTAAGGATACGTAATTGTCATAAAGTTAGGGACAGAGCCCCGCCATACCAAACAATATACATCTAAATCATACTGACCAAACAAGCAACTCCGGAGCAAATGGAGTGCACCAACATCTTCAGCTAAGCTGATCGCCTACTTGGAGGACTCTCGACCTGTCTATCGAGACCTGCGAGCATGAAACGCAGAGTCCCCAGGCAAAAGGGACGTCAATATGAATAATGTATCGAGTATGTAAGGCACATAAATAAGTACGTAAAAGACATGGAAGAAATATAGAGCAAATAATTCAACCTGTAAGTCTGGATAACTCTGTAAATCATGAAATATTTTTTGTGCCATGCATATACGTATGAATGTCATGTCGTGCATAGGTACATGTGTTCATAACATCATCAAGCCTATGAAGGTATCCCATCATATCATCTCGGCCACCGTAGGCAAAATCATCAACGTATACCAGCTGATCAGGTGGTGATGCGTATATAGTATCGTAATCTTTTCCCATATACTATATACATATAATATACATATATATGTGTATATTACGCCATCTGGTCATGGGTCAATATACATGTATAAATTCATGAAATGTATAAGAAAATATATTAATAAGATTTTCTCGGAATGCCATAAAAATCCATATGCCTTTCGGATAAACTTTATCAAATATGTATTTTTCTGAGACCCATGAATAGAAGATATAATAATAATTCACACGGGTAATCAAGAATATAGACACCCCTAGTATTTCTCTGATTAGAGTTATTTATGAAAATTGTGCATTTGCTCGTTTCATTTGTGACGTATAGATCATGCTAAAAGAAATAAGGGATAGCCTTAACATACCTGAACCGGTTCTCTTGACAATCCTTCCAACACATGCCAATCGCGATGAAACATGTAATGGCGGATCAAAGTAGGGAAAAATCCGTATGATATTCTCGATATCATAACACATTATTTCTTATCCAACTAACCATTCACTTTATAATTTACATCATCAAAAAAATTCTTTCAGCCTTCTTTTATTGTGTCTTCAAAATTTCTCCAAGTTTTATATCATTAATCAAAAACCCATACAAAGGTAAACACGGACTTAATATGCATTTTGGTGTTATGCCCAAAATAATGTCTTATCCAAAGACTTTTTACGCGTAAAGAATGGTTCTTAGTTGTTGTATCCAAACAAAGTCTTATCCAAAGACTTTTTACACGTAAATAATGGTTCTTAGGTGTTATATAAAAAAGAAAGTCTTATCCAAAGACTTTTTACGTGTAGGTGTTATATTCAAAAGAAAGTCTTATCCAAAGAGTCACAATAACTAATCCTTTGCTGCCACTTTGATACTTATCGAAATGACAATCCAAAATGTCTTAATTAATTACCAATTTCTTAATTAACTTGGTAATTTCTCACTAATCCAACAATTAATCAATTACCCACATAATTAAGAATCATCTCGAATTACTTAAAATACCACTTACTTTTAATTCACTTTATACATCTTATAATTACGGTCACGTGGTACTTTGTATGACACTAGTTCATAAATACGAGGTTTTTAGCTCGGTCCGTATTTTATCCCAAAATGTCAAACTTCGACGAAAATTGATTTTCTTCGATTTGCCTACACTCTCACCTTCACGAATTTACTCATTACTTGTTTGAAATAGCAAAGTGCTTATAATCTCAAAACAATCTCATTCCCGAACTTACGTCGATTAACTTATGACGAAACGTTAACGTATAAAAATGCGGGATTTAACATCTCATTTCAGAGCTTTCATCAATTTACTTATGGTCTAATTTCACGTACGAAAATATGGGGTGTAACATATATAAGACGTTACGTTACAATACCGAATGGCAATTCTGAGATTTATAAAGAAATTCATACGAAATTGCACTGCGTAATAATAATGGGATTTTGCAATTCTAAGGGAGTACATGCAATCCTTCTCAAGAATATCATATGGATTTTTCCCTACTTCGATCTGTCGTTACGTGTTGTTGCAACCAATGTGTGTTATAGGGATTGTCAAGATAATCACTTCAGATATGTTAAGGCTATCCCTTCTTTATTTTTGGCATGATCTATACGACACGAACGAAATGAGCAAATGCACAACTTCCATAAATGACTCTATTTATAGAAATACTAGAGATGCTTATGTTCTTGATTCCCCATGTGTCATATTATTCTATCATCTGTTCATGGGTCTCGTAAGTTGGTAAATTTTATTTCATGATATTAATCAGAGGTATAATGGTCTTATGACGTACCGAGAGATTTTATTAACGTATTTCATATGCATTTCATGCAATAATACATGCATATTGACCCATGACCAGATGACGTTATATACGCGTATACATACATACATATATATATATATATATATATATATATATATATATATATATATATATGTATGTATATGGGATATGGAAAAGGTTATGTCGTTATATACGCACCACCACCTAATTAGCTGGTATATGTTGATGATTTTGCCCATAGTGGCCTAGATGATATAATGGGATGCCCTCAGAGACCTGATGATCTTATGAAACATGTACCTATGCACGACATGACATTCATACGCATATGCATGACACTATATTTTTTCATGATTTACAGAGTTATCCAGACTTACAGGTTGAGTCATTTACTCTATATTTCTTCCATGTCTGTTATGTACTTATTTATGTGTCTTACATACTTGGTACATTATTCGTACTGATGTCCCTTTTTCCTGGGGATGCTGCGTTTTATGCCCGCAGGTCTTGATAGACAAGTCAAGATCCCTCCAAGTAAGCTATCAGCTCAACAAAAGATGTTGGTGCGCTCTATTTGCTTCGGAGTTACTTGTTTGGTTAGTATGATTTAGACGTGTATTGTTTGGTATGGCGGGACTTTGTCCCGACCTTTATAAAAATTATGTATTCTTAGAGGCTTGTAGATAGATGTAATATATGTAAAAGATTGTATGGCCTTGTCGACCTATGTTCAGTATACGAATGGTTATTTTGGTCTTATAGGCACGTATGTCTTATGTATAAGTTGTATTACATATTGTATTCTAATTATCTCACGACAGCCTTCCGACTTAGTTATATATTATAGCATGACATGAAAAGATATATTACGTTGGTACTTGGTTGAGTAAGGTACCGGGTACCCGTCGCGGTCCATCGATTTGGGTCGTGAAATTAAGCTTGCCTACAACTTTTCAAGTTGGAGTTTATATTGAGAGGGAGAGGCTATGACAACCGGGAAGTGAAACTCTATCTAACTTTAGATCTAGAGGAAACTAAAATCTTGGATAGAAAATTCCCACTGACGGCGCGAAATTGTTTTACCAAAAAGGTATTAAACCTTTCTTTAAAACGAATTAACAAGAAAATAGTGGATAAATTCTAGCCAAAGATAATTAACTCTAGATAAAAAAATATTGAGCAAATAAATAGGATATAATTAAGCTCACAAATGCTTTAAGATTATAAACGGTGCCAAATATAAATTACGGACTTACATTCTTGACGTTATTGTTCCGTAATGTAAGAATAAAGAAAAAAGAGAAGAAATTCCATTAACAGCTACGAGATCTATCTTTATTGATTCCATAATGATGATTACAAAGATCAGCAGCCAAGTTCTAAACCTTCTCTTTTTTTTCCTGAGAAACATTCTCCCATCTTCTGTGTTTTTTGAAGAAGAAAAGAAAAGCCCCCCTCTTATTCTCTTACCTAGTATATATATAGTAAGTATTCCCCTTTACCCAACGATCCTTAGCCAGGATACCCTAATCTGCAATTGTAATTTAGGTCGTCCCCCCTAAATACCATGACATGTACTTTGCCATACAGGCTTTTTGATGGTTCAACCTCGACCGTGGCCGAGATACTCGTTGTTATGGTGTCTTATGGATACAACCACGGCTTAATCGACCCCTCGTCTTTCCTTTTTGCGCTGATTCTCGTGTGATCAGATTTCGACCTATACAATCTTAACAGCCCTCTCATGTATCTATTTTAATTGTTTAATTAAAAATACAATCAATCATTTTAACCAAAAAAATCACTCTAAATATCAGAAACAAAATTCATCAGCAATGGCAAACATCTATCTATGACAAGAAATCAACAAAATCTTAGGAACTATTGTGTATATATCAACCTTTTATGGATAGAAATTCAATTCTTCTAACCTTCTAGCTAATCTAGGATTCATAGAACCCCACAAAAAACATCCTAAATTAAAAGACCAGTCTGATTATAACATTGCCACTTCTTCTTCTTCTTTTGAGCAATAAGGATAATATATTAATATCTACTCGTTAAGTCTCGACATACTACAAACCAAACTGCCATTGTTGGCACCCATGTCAAAACTATTGTCTTCTATGGCATCACCATTACCTAGAGCAGACATGCACACATAAGGGAAAATATATTTTACACAAGAAAACCCTCCATGTCCCTTTGATACTTATTCATCGCCGGTTGTGGAGGTGCTGCGAACAAACATAACTTATTTATGTTGGACTGCATTAGTGCTTCCCTATCCAAAACATGTGCCACTTCATTTTCCTGCCTGAAGCTATGTTTGAGAGCTACTTTTCCCTTCTGTCTTGCCAGGTGCAACAACCACCTGCAATTATTAACTAAGTTAGTGTTAGTTGGGTGATCATTTTCTAGTATACTCATCACCTCCGATGCATATATCTCTATTTCCATTAGAAATAATGAACCAATATCACATGTAGACCCTGCTGGAGGGATTGGAGCTCCACTTGAGTAGCAGATAGAGTGGACACCTTTTTGTTGAATGCCATAATCCATGAGCCTACACTATTTCTTATTACACCACCAATCTCACCTTGGCATTTGTTTTTGTTGAAGGTTCCGTCTATAGTAAACTTGAACCAGTCCTTTGGGGGCTTATGCCATGTTATTCTAATTGCTTTGTGGGTATTCGTACTTTTTTCAGTCATAAGCTTGTATTCTAGTGCTTGGTTAATAATAGTGGACCATTCTTGGTGACAAGTGGTATTGTTATGATTGTTGTGGTTTTTATTTTTTCATATATGCCATAATGCAAAATGAAAGACATCCTCCTACTGAAGGTATCTATGTGAGAAAGTGGAGCTAGTAGTTCTCACATAATCAATCCAGTGGTTATTATTATTTGAAGAGGTATAATCCCATAAGTGCTGCACAAATTATTAATAATGTTACATTCCCAGAATATATGATGCATTGTTTCTTCCCCTTGTTTGCATGTCGGACAAAGCAGATCAATGTTAATAGCTATGCTAGATAGGTATTGTCACGACCCTAAACCTAGACCCGGTCATGATAGCGCCTCTCGTGAAGACAAGGCCAGATGACACATACCCAATTCATTTTAAACCATTAAAATAATATAAATTAAGTCTTCAACATAATAATAATCCCAAAATAAAGGTGAATAATACAATTTGCGGAATAGACATAGTCCGACATCGGGGTATCACCAGTCATGAGCATCTACTAACCGATTAAAAATAGAAAGAGTGTACATAGTTTATTACAAAACTAAAACAAGAGAAAATAAGATAGAGGGAGAAGCATTGGGGTGCGAACGCCGAGCAACTACCTAGTGAATCTCTGAATCCATCTGAGCTGGAAGAATCAACACTTGCTAGCAGGACCTGAAGCGCTTGAATCTGAACACAGGGTGCAGGGAGTAAGCGAGTACTCCAACTCAGTGAGTAATAATAATAAATGAAGTCTGAGCGATAAGAAATCACGTAAAGGCACATCAACATGCTATAAAGAAGCAATATAAAGCCAGTAAAAGCAATGGAATAGTGAAAACATATAAAGTCACCTTAGTTCAGTTTAAACTTCTTTAAAATACCTTTTTAACAGTTAAACAAGTAAATGGCAGGCAGCTAAAAAAGGTAAACACATAAAGAACTGCCCCTCAGGCACAATACTAACAAAATTAGCCCCTCGGGCAACACATGGAACAACACCAGCCCCTCGGGCTATATCTCATATCACAATGGGTACCCGCGCTCACTGGAGGTGTGCAGACTCCGGGAGGGCCCCTTACGGCCCAAGCGCAATAGCAAGACATCTCTTGGCATAATCAATAAGCTCTCGGCCTCATATCAACAAGCCACCTCATGGCGTACAATCTTAGGCCATCAACCTCATAATAATAAATCAGTGTATCCTCACAACACAGGCCCTCGGCCTTACTTAGTCAGAATCTCATAAGCCACTCGGACAACAGTAAAACATGATGCTCAACTCAAATTATCATTTAAAATATCATTTAATGTGTTAAAACAGAGTAAACATGACTGAGTTATAAAAATAATAGAATATAGCATGACTGGGTACAAGTATAAAGTCAAAACAGTGAGGAAATATCAGTAAAAATCCCATAAGGGTCCAAATAGCTGGCACGAGGCCCAAATATGGCATTCAGCCCAAAACATGATGATAGCAAACAATTTTCAATCAAATACGCGGTAAAACAGTCATTCGGGACGGACTAAGTCACAATCCCCAACGGTGCACCCCACGCTCATTATCTAGCATGTGCGTCACCTCAATATAACACAGTCATGTGAAATCCAGAGTTTCATACCCTCAGGACAACATTTACAATCATTACTCACCTCAATCCGGTCCAAGCTCTAGCCCGCGATGCATTTGCCCCTCGAATAAGCCTCAACTCGCGTCGAATCTATCCAAAATCAGAATCACTATGTCAAAATATGCTAAGGGAACGAAGCCCATGCGAAAATAATTAATTTACAACATAAATCCCGATATTAACCAAAACCCGACCCCCAGGCCCACGTCTCGGAATTCGATAAAATTTACATGGATAGATTCTTTATCTCCCCATGAGTTCATACATATCAAAAATCCCAAAATCCGACCACAAATGGCCCCTCAAATCCTCAAGTCAAGGTCTCCAATACCAAGCCCTAGTTTCCCAATTTTTAACCCTTAGTTTCCATTAATCTTAGGCCAAATCAGTGAAATAATGCCACAGGATCGATTATTAGACTCAAAAATCTTACCTCCAGATGATATCCCTTGATTCCTTCTTCAAAATCTCCCAAAAAGCTTCAAAACTGACTTGAAATGGTGAAGAACAACTCAAAAATCGCAAAGGAATGCTTTTATACCTTCTGGCCCAGGGTTTTCACACCTGTGGCCCAAGACGCCGCATCTGGGGTCCTCACTTAAGTGGCCAAAATCCGCATCTGCGATGCGTAATCCGCACCTCCACCATCGCATGTGCGGTTCCTCAACTGCTTCTGTGGTTCCTACCTTCCTAGGCTCTTTCCGCTTCTGCGACTCCAAACTCGCTTTTGCGAGACCGCACCTGCAGTCCCTTAGCCGCAGGTGCGGTTATGACAACAATGGCACATCTTCAGCTGCCAAAACCAACTTCCAAACTTTCCGTCAACCATCCGAAATCACCCCGAGGCCCCCGAGACCCACCAAACACACAAACACACTATATACCACCATCCAAACTTATACCAATCTTCAAAACACCTCAAACAACAGCGAATCAAGCAAAACACCTCGGATTTAAGCCTAAGTTTCCAAAATCTTCCGAATTATGCTTTTGATCAGAAAGTCTACCAAACCACGTCCGAATGACCTGAAATTTTGCACACACATCCCAAATGACACAACGGAACTATTGCAACTTCCAGAATTCCATTCCGACCCCTATATCAAAATCTAACCTATCAACCGGAAAAAGCCAAAATTCTAATTTTGCCAATTCAATCCTAAATCCACTCTGGACCTCCAAAACACATTTCGATCATGCTAATAAGTCCCAAATCACCTCCCGAAGCTATCCGAACCATCTGAACTCACATCCGAGCCCTTTAACACTTAAGTCCACATCTGGTTGACTTTCTAACTTAAGCTTCCTCAAAAGAGACTAAGTGTCTCAACCTTACCAAAACCTTTCTGAACCCGAGCCAACCAACCTGATCACATATACAACTGATAAACAAAGCAATAAAAAGCTGAAATGGGGGTAATAGGGCGGTAACTCACGAGACGATTGGTTGGGTCGTCATATCCTCCCCCTCTTAAACAAACGTTCGTCCTCGAACGAGTCAAGAAACATACTTGAAGCCTCAAACAAGTGAGGATATGTGCTCCGCATCTCCCCCTCGGTCTCCCAAGTAGCCTCATCTACGGGTCGACCTCTCCACTGTACTTTCACTGAAGCTATATCCCTTGATCTCAACTTTCAAACCTGATGCTCCAAAATAGCTGCTGGCTCTACATCATAAGTCAAATCACCATCTAACTGCATTGTGCTGAAATCCAAAACATGAGATAGATCCCTAATATACTTCCGGAGCATAGAAACATGAAATACTGGATGCACACTCGACAAGTTGGGTGGCAAAGCAAGCTCATAAGCCACCTCCCCAATTCTCCGAAGCACCTCAAAAGGCCTAATGGGCCGACACTCAATTTACCCTTCTTTCCAAATCTCATAACACCCTTCATGGGCGAAACCTTCAACAGAACCTTCTCACCAACTATGTAGGACACATCCCGAACCTTCATGTCAGTATAACTCTTTTGTCTCGACTACGCTGTATGAAGCCTCTCCTGAATTACCTTCACCTTTTCTAAAGCATCCTGCACCAAGTCTGTCCCCAATAGCGTAGCCTCACCCGGCTCAAACCAATCAACTGGAGATCTACACCACCTCCCATACAAAGCCTCATATGAAGCCATCTGAATACTCGACTGGTAGTTGTTGTTATAAGCAAACTCTGCAAGCAGTAGAAACTGATCCCATGACCCTCTGAAATCAATGACACAAGCACGCAACATGTCCTTCAATATCTGAATAGTGCGCTCGGACTGCCCGTTCGTCTGAGGGTGAAAAGCTATGCTCAACTCAACCTGAGTACCCAACTCTCGTTGTACAGACCTCCAAAATTGCAAAGTAAACTGAGTGCCCCTATCTGAAATGATGCAAACTAGGACACTATGCAAACGAACAATCTCCCGGATATAGATCTCTGCCAACCGCTCCGAAAAATAGGTAGTACACATAGGAATGAAGTGCGCGGACTTGGTCAGCCGATCTGCGATCACCCAAATAGCATCAAACTTCTTCAACGTCCATGGGAGTCCAACTACAAAGTCCATAGTGATCCTCTCCCACTTCCACTCCGGAATATACATCTGCTAAAGCAAGCCACCCGGTCTCTGATGCTCATATTTCACTTGCTGACAATTGAGACACCGAGCTACAAATCCCACAATGTCTTTCTTCATTCTTCTCCACTAATAATGTTGTCTCAGATCCTGATACATATTCATGGCACCCGGATGAATAAAATACAGCGAGCTATGGTCCTCCCCATAATCAACTCCCGAAGCCCATCTACATTAGGCACACAAATCCGACCCTGCATCCTCAACACCCCATCATCACCAATAATCACATCTCTGGCATCATCGTGCTGAACTTTATCCTTAAGGACAAACAAATGAGGACCATCATACCGGCGCTCTCTGATGCGATCATATAAAGAAGACCGAGAAATCACATAAGCCAATACCCGACTGGGCTTCGAAATATCCAACCTCACAAAACGATTAGCCAAGGCCTGAACATTAACTGCAAGAGGTCTCTCCCCAACTGGAATATATGCTAAACTCCCCATACTCACCGCCTTTCGGCTTAAAGCATCGGCCACCACATTGGCCTTCCCCGAATGGTACAATATAGTGATATCATAATCCTTTAGCAACTCTAACCATCTTCGCTACCTCAAATTGAGATCCTTCTGTTTAAACAACTGTTGGAGGCTACAATGATCAGTAAACACCTCATAAGATACACCATATAAATAATGCCTCCAAATCTTCAACGCATGAACAATGGCAGCCAACTCCAAATCATGAATAGGGTAGTTCTTCTCATGGGGCTTCAACTGACGAGAAGCATAAGCAATAACTCTACCCTCTTGCATCAACACATACATAATACCAACTCTCGAAGCATCACAATAAACAGTATATGAACTTGAAGCTGATGGCAAAACTAACACTGGAGATGTGGTCAAGGCTATCTTGAGCTTCTGAAAGCTCTCCTCACACTTATCCGACCATACAAATGAAGCACCCTTTTGAGTCAACTTGGTCAAGGGTGATGTGATAGATGAAAATCCCTAAACAAACCGGCGGTAATAACCCGCTAAACCAAGAAAGCTACGAATCTCTGTGGTTGAGGACGGTCTGGGCCAACTCTGAACCACTTCTATCTTCTTCGGATCAACCTGAATACCCTCACTAGACACACGTGCCCCAAGAAAGCCATTGAACTGAGCCAAAATTCACACTTGGAGAACTTTGCATAAAGCTTCTCCTCCCTCAATATCTACAACACAACTCTCGAATGCTCCGTGCGCTCCTCCTAACTACGGGAATACACCAGAATATCATCAATGAAGACTATGAAAAACAAGTCGAGATAAGGCCGCAACACGCTATTCATCAAATGCAAGAATGCTGCTGGGGCATTGGTCAGCCCAAAGGACATCACTAAGAGCTCAAAATGACCATATTGGGTCCTGAAAGCCGTCTTAAGAAAGAGATCACTTTACTAGGAACATAATCAGTCGAACCTCGCCACTCAATCCATGGCACACTCGGTATAGCCAATGTCACTGTCTTAACATGATAGTCTAGAATAGAACGACACAGAGATAGCCAATTCATGCCCAAAATAACATCGAAGTTTACCATACATAATAACAACAGATCCACTCGGGTCTCCAGACCCCCAATAGTCACCACACATGATTGGTACATACGGTCTACAACAATAGTATCGCTCACCGGAGTAGATACATGAACATGTAAAACAAGAGACTCACGGGGCGTATCCAAATAATGAGCAAAGTATGATGACACAAAAGAAAAGGTGGAACCGGGATCAAATAATACAGAAGCGTCTCTATGGCAGACTAAGACAATACCTGTAATAACAGCATCGGAAGCAATAACATCGGGTCTAGCTGAAAGTTCATAGAAATAGGCCTGACCACCACCTCATCGACCTCCCCCTCTGGGACGACCTCTATCTGACTGACCTCCACCCCTAGCTGGCTATTGGGTAGTAGTGAAGTAACTGGCGCTGAAGCCGATGGCTGACTCCTCTGTTGAGATGAACCCGCAAGACCATGAGGACACTACCTCCATATATGACCAATCACTCCACACTTATAGCAACTCTCAGGTGCTAGAGACAGGGACTAAAGGGAATCCCTAGCACCAAAATGACTAGCAGATGCACCTGGCATAGAAGAGCCCTAAACTGATGGAGCATGAGACGAACTCTGAGATGGAAGGGCACTACGTGATGACTGACCCTGATGAGAACTATGAGAACCATGACCCGATAACGCCCCACGATAACAAGGGCGAGCTGGTTGAGCATGCATGAATAGACAGCCTCTGCCATGCTGAAACTGATCTCTCGAAGGAGCACCACCATAACTACCAGATCCTCGAGACCTTTTGGCCTCCCTCTCATCTTGCTCCTGGCGATAAACTGACTCAATCTCACGAGCAATGTCTACAACCTCCTCGAAAGTAGCACCAGTCACCCTCTCTCTGGTCATGAGAATATGAAGCTGATAAGTGAGGCCATCAACAAACCTCCTAATCCTCTCCCTATCCATCAGAACCAACAAATCGCATGACGAGCTAACTCAGAGAACCTCATCTCATGTTGCGTCATAATCATCTCTTCCCAACACAACCACTCAAACTTCCTGTGCAACTCCTCTCTGCGAGACTGCGACACATACTTCTCCAAAAAGAGAACAGAGAACTGTTGCCAGGTAAGGAGTGCTGCACCAACAGGTCTACGCCTCTCAAAAGCATCCCACCAAGTAAAGGCAGCTCTAGAAAACTGAAAAATAGTGAAAGCGACCCCACTGGTCTCCAGAATACCCACTGTACGAAGCATCCTCTAACACTTATCCAAGAAACCCTGGGCATCCTCACCCTTTACATCACTAAAATTCGGAGGTTGAAGTCTACTAAACCTCTCCAACCTACGCTGCTAGTCCTCTGTCATGGTAGGAGCTACATAGTCCTAAGCAGCTACAACCGGTTGGGCTGGATACGCCTCCAGTGTCTAAAGTCCCTGCATGACCTGCTCAGGTGTGTGAGCGGTGGGAGTTTGATTGCCTTCCCTGGCCTGAGAAGTAGCTGCGGCTACAGTAACTGAGACCGCCTGAGCTAGGCCAGTGCATACTGATAGAATCTGAGCCAAGGCCTCCTGAAGACCCGGAATCACAATGGGCACAACTGGTGCTTGAGTTGGTGCTGGTGGAGCATTCACAACTAGGACCTGATCCTGAACTGGTGCGGCTGGTGGATCTACAAGTGTTTCCCTAGTTGTTGTGTGGGCCACATCCCTGCCCCTACCATGACCACGACCGCGTCCTCGGCCTCTAGAAGCCACAGCTGGTGGTACTAGTGGTCGTCCATCCTGACTAGTAGTGCGTGTCCTCACCATTTGTGAAAGAATAGAATAACAGAAGTTTAGTACTCGGGTCAATAGATTCGCACGACAAGAATTTCAAGAATATGAAGTTTTTTCTAAAGGTTCTGCAGCCTCTCGAGGATAAATACAGACATCTCTGTACCGATCTGCGAGACTTTACTAAACCTGCTTATGACTCGTAAGACCTATGTAACCTAGGCTCTGATACCAACTTGTCACGACCCTAAACATAGACCCGGTCATGATGGTGCCTCTCGTGAAGACAAGGCAAGCCGACACACACCCAATTTATTTTAAACCATTAAAATAATATAAATTAAGTCTTCAACATAATAATAATAGTAATCCCAAAATAAAGGTGAATAATACAATTTGCGGAATAGACATAGCCCAACATCGGGGTGTCACCAATTTTGAGCATCTACTAACCAATTAAAAATAGGAAGAGTCTACATAGTCTATTACGGAACTAAAACAAGAGAAAATAAGATAGAGGGAGAAGCATTGGGCTGCGAATGCCGAGCAGCTACCTAGTAAATCTCTGAATCCGCCTGAGCTAGAAGAATCAACACTCGCTAGCGGGATTTGAAGCGCCTGAATCTGCACACAGGGTGCAGGGAGTAAGTGAGTACTCCAACTCAGTGAGTAATAATAATAAATGAAGGCTGAGCGATAAGAAATCACGTAAAGGCACATCTACATGCTATAAAGAAGAAGTATAAAGCTAGTAAAAGCAATGAAACAGTGAAAACATATAAAGTCACCTTAGTTTAGTTTAGGCTTTTTTAAAATACCTTTTTAACAGTTAAACAAGTAAATGACAGGCAGCTAGAAAAGGTAAACACATTAAAAACAGCCCCTCGAGCACAATACCAACAGAATCTGCCTCTCGGGCAACACATGCAATAACACCAGCCCCTCGGCCTATATCTCATATCACAATGGGTACCCGCGCTCAATGGGGGTGTGCAAACTCCGGGAGGGGCCCCTTACAGTCCAAGCGGAATATCAAGCCATCTCGTGGCATAATCAATAGGCTCTCGGCCTCATATCAACAAGCCACCTCGTGGCGTATAATCTCAGGCCCTCGGCCTCATAATCATAAATCAGTGTATCCACACAACACAGACCCTCAGCCTCATAATCATAAATCAGTGTATCCACACAACATAGGCCCTCGGCCTTACTCAGTCAGAATCTCATAAGCCATGGTATACAGTAAAACATGATGCTCAGCCCAAATTATCATTTAAAATATCATTTAATGTGTTAAAACTGAGTAAACATGGCTGAGTTATGAAAACAATAGAATATAGCATGACTGAGTACAAGTATAAAGTCAAAACAGTGAGAAAATATCAGTAAAAATCCCATAAGGGTCCAAATAGTTGGCACGAGGCCCAAATATGGCATTCAACCCAAAACATGATGATAGCAAATAGTTTTCAATCAAATACGCGGTAAAACGGTCATTCAGGACGAACTAAGTCATAATCCCCAATGGTGCATGACCCCACGCTCATCATCTAGCGTGTGCGTCACCTCAATATAGCACAACAATGTGAAATTCGGGGATTCATACCCTCATGTCAATATTTACAATCATTACTCATCTCAATCCAGTCCAAACTCTAGCCCGCGATGACTTTGCCCCTCGAATTGGCCTCAACTCGTATCGAATCTATCCAAAATCAGAATATCGACGTCAAATTCGCTAAAGGACTGAAGTCCATGCGAAAATAATCAATTACAACATAAATCCCCAAATTAACCAAAACTCGACCCCGGCACCACGTCTCTAAATTCGATGAAATTTACATCGATAGATTCCTTATCTCTCCATGAGTTCATACATATCAAAAGTCCCAAAATCCGACCACAAATGGCCCCTCAAATCCTCAAGTCAAGGTCTCCAATACCAAACCCTAGTTTTCCAATTTTTAATCCTTAATTTCCATTAATCTTAGGCCAAATCAGTGAAATAATGCCACAGGATCAACTTATTAGACTAAAAAATCTTACCTCCAGACGATATCCCTTGATTCCCTCTTCAAAAACTCCCCAAAAGCTCCAAAACCGACTTGAAATAGTGAAGAACAACTCAAAAATCGCAAAGGAATGCTTTTATACCTTCTGGCCCAGGCTTTTCCCACCTGCGGTCCAGATACCACTTCTGCAGTCCAAGACGCCGTATCTGCGGTCCAAGACGCCGTATCTGCGGTCCTTACTTAAGTGGCCAAAATCCGCATCTGCGATGTGTAATCTGCACCTGCGCTATCGCAGATGCGGTTCCTCAACTGCTTCTGCGGTTCTTGTCTTCCTAAGCTCTTTCCGCTTCTGCGACCCCAAACTCTCTTTTGCGAGACCGCACTTGTGGTCCCCTAGCCGCAGGTGCGGTTATGACAACAATGACACATCTCCAACTGCCAAAACCAACTTTCAAACATTTCGCCAACCAACCGAAATCACCCCGAGGCCCCCGAGACCCCAACCAAAAACACAAACACACCATATACCACCATCCAAACTTATACCAATCTTCAAAACACCTCAAACAATATCGAATCAACCAAAACACCTCGGATTCAAGCCGAAATTTCCAAAATCTTCCGAATTACGTTTTTGATCAGAAAGTCTACCAAACCACGTCCGAATGGCCTGAAATTTTTCACACACATCCCAAATGACACAACAGAACTACTGCAACTCCCGGAATTCCATTCCGACTACTATATCAAAATCTCACCTATCAACCGAAAAACGCCAAAATTCCAATTTCGGCAATTCTAGCCTAAATCCACTCTGGATCTCCAAAACACATTCCAATCACGCTCCTAAGTCCCAAATCACCTCCTGAAGCTATCCGAACCATCGGAACTCATATCTGAGCCCTTTAACACTTAAGTCCACATCCAGTTGACTTTTCCAACTTAAGCTTCCTCAAAAGAGACTAAGTGTCTCAAACCTTACCAAAACCTTTTAGAACCCAAGCCAACCAGCCCGGTCATATATAAAACCAATGAACAAAGCAATAAGAAGCAAAAATGGGGGTAACTGAGTGGTAACTCACGAGACGACTGACCGGATCGTCACAGGTATGATCTGCTGGGGAGTCTATCGTGGTAACATTTCCAAATGTAGATTTTTATTTTATTTGGGCAGTGTAGTTTCCAAATCCATGTGAAGTCCTTTTGGTCTTTTTCCTCGTTATCAATTATTTGATAGCAAGAAGTTGTTGTGAAGAGGCCACTAGATGTGAGGCTCCATATATTATTGTTGCCTTTATTATGAACGTTAGAAGTAGTAATTGCATTAATATTGTCAAGAATTTGTGTAGGAAGTGCAAAGGAAATTTTTGTTAATATCCATTGGTAACCATCTCTAATATTATCCACTGTAAGCCTATCTTCGTGTTTTCTTAAGGGGCCTTCAATAGCCTTTCTAAGATTCATCACATTTGGTATCCAGTTTGATTCACAAACATTTAATGTGGATTTGTTAGTTATACCCCATCTAGTACCTATGTTGGAATAGTACCAGCCTTTTAAGAGGCTTTCCCAAATAAATGAGGTTATGGATTTTCCCTTAGCATCCACATATTTAATGGATAGAACCCTAGCCCATAGGGAGTTTGTATTGTTAAGAATTCTCCAGGCTAGGCTAGTTAGTAGGGCCATGTTTTTGCTTCTAGCTTTCCTAATTCCTGACCCCCCCCATGCACTTGTCTTTTGTAACAGTATTCCAATTAAGAAGGTTTAATTTTTTATTTTTTCAGAGAGGAGTTCCATAAGAAATCTCTTTGGACTTTATCAATATCTTTAAGAGTTTTTGTTGGCAGGAGAGAGTATTGTATGATGTGATTCGGAATACTATTAAGGGTAGAGGAGGCTAGGGTGCTTCTTCCAGCAGTATTGAGCCATTTTGCTTTCCAACTCCCTAATTTTGCCCTCATTTTTTCAACCACAAATTGGTAATCTTTTGGTTTGCGGTTGGAGTTTAAGATGGGAAAGCCTAAGTACGTATCAAAATTATCACTAAGCTTTATGTTGAAAAGGGATGTAAGATTATTTTTTATTATTTTTGATCAATTGTAAGACACAAGCAATTTGAATTTTGCTCTATTAATGACCGGTCCTGGTAATTGGCAGAAATCCTCAAGGCAATTAAGGATAGTGAGAGCAGTCTTGGTATTTTCTTTTCCCATTAGAGTAAAATCATCCGGAAAAAGTAAGTGAGATAAAGGGGAGACTTTTGGGGTAATATTTATTGTGTCCCATCTCCTAATGTCTACTTTGTAATTTATCAATTTTTAGAGCATTTTCATGCAAAGTATAAAAATATAAGGGGACATCAGGTCTCCTTGTCTAATTCCTCTCGTTGGTGTGAAAGATTTTGATTTTGCTCCATTTACCAGAATAGTATAGCTGGAGGAACAAATGCAAGACATGATTAATTTGATCATTTTTTGGGGGAAATTGAAGTAATTGAGGGTCCTATAGATGAAGGACTATTCTAGTTTGTCAAAAGTTTTTTCAAGATCTATTTTTAGAATCATATGTTCTTTCTTGGTTTTTGAACTCCTGATGTACTTCATCACTTCTTGAACTATAATAGCATTATCACATGTTCTTGTTCCTTTGATGAAACTAGTTTGGTGTGGTCCAATTAGCTTGGTAAGGTAGAGTCTCATCTTGTTGTCTATGATTTTTGTAATTACTTCGTAAATGGTGTTACAAATGACTAATTGGTATAAAGTTCCTTAAATTGTTAGCATTTTCAAATTTAGGAATTAGGCAAATATAGGTTCTATTTATTTCTCTAGGTATATGACTTTCCCTAAACACTTTATGACAAAAGTCATTAACCTTTCCACTAATGTTCTTCCAATATTTTTGGAAGAAAAAGGGGTGTAAAATGTCTGGCCCTGGGGTTTTATATGGATTAAAGGAGAAGACGGCTTTTGAAATTTCAGTATCTATTAATGGGTAATTTAGGTACAAAAGGTCAATTTTGTGGAAGGGTGATGTCACACTTGTTTTGGTATGCCAGGTAGAGAAGGTGTGAGAAGTTGTAAATATATCCTGGAAGAAGCTAGTCGTATGGAGTATGATAGATTTGTGGTCATCCATCCAATTACCCATATTGTCTTTGAAGAAATTAATTTTGTTAAATCTTCTTCTATTTGTAGCTGAAATATGAAAAAACTTTGTGTTTGCATCTCCATCATTTATCCACATGACCCTAGACCAGAGTTTCCAATAATCTTCTTCAAATTTGAGAATATCATTAAACTTATGTTGTAAGGTTTCCTTCAATTGTTGTAGAAATAGGCTAGTGTGGTACTTTTGGTTGTTTTGTATTCCTCCTAGTTTTGCAAGGAATTGCTTTTTTTGTTTGTGGATGTTACCGAAGACTTCTCTACTCCAAGTCCTAACTTTATCCTCAAAGGAGTTTGTAGCTATTAAGAGGTCGTTATTGTCCCAATTCCTTTTTACTACATTAATGAAGTCAGGGTGTGTACACCAAATTGATTCCAGTTAGAAAGGTTTATCAATGCATGAAGTATTCTTATTTTTAAGGAAATAAGTATAGGAACATGGTCAACGGGTTTTAGGTAAATGCACTATCGAGGATTCCGTGTCATGATCCAATTCTCATGTTGTCACGACACAATTCCTCCTATAGGCCGTGATGGCGTCCAACGCTACCGCTAAGCAAGCCAATAGTAAACTAACAATATGATTGTTTATTTTAGTATTTTTAAAACAGTTGATTTTTAATTAATGCATAAATAGAAAGTAAAAACTTAATAAGGTGAGGGATACTAAATTTAAGAGCAAATGAGATAATAAAAATAACCCAAAATCATCATGTGTCTACTAGCATAATTTTCAAGACCTGGTGTCATAAGTGTATGAGCTACTAGTAGAATATACAAAAGAATACTACACTACTGTCTGAAGTGAAATAGACAGAAAATAAAGCAGAAGAAAGACTTCGGCTGCTGCAGAACGGGCTCGGAAGGAAGCTCATCGCAGAGTCTCGTAGAATCAAGAATGTGCGTCAGGCTGATATACAGATACACCTACCTCAGATCCTGCACATTTAGTGCAAAAGTGTAGCGTGAGTACATAAACAACATGTACCCAGTAAGTATATAGTCTACCCTCGAAGAAGTAGTGACGAGGGGTCGACTTCGGCACTTACTATGGGCTAATAATAAAACACTGAAACTCTAAATAAGCAGGGGTATGTAAATGATATTAAAACTCAATAACAAGAAATAAATAAACAATTCTTTCTCCGATAGTAAGTCCCAAATTAATTTTCATCATTGAATCATTTAACCTCTCAAGCCAATAAAAATGATATCAAGTATAATTGGGCTCCAAATATTATTACTCACGAATTATGCCGAGGACGTATGGGCCGATCCAAAATACATATACATAAACTGTGTGCACTGTCGAGGATCGAACGACACGAACCATAGATGAATCTATTAACCTGTCGAGGCGAACGACCCTCTCCCATGAGAGGAGTGAAATTTACCTCGCTCGCGGAATATACTTGCGACACGAGTTAACATAGATTTCTCAAAGTTATCATAATATTCCTCAATTCTTTCCAAAAATAAGAAATTCAACTGGAAACTTTTAAATCTTCCTCAATCTGAGCTCTATTCAAGGCAAATAATAAGCATAAGCAAATAACGGTGTCAACAAGGCATGTGTGAACCTAAGACTACTCGGACATAAGCATAATTAGTAGCTACGTATGGACTCTCGTCACCTCGTGCGTACGTAGCTCCCACAAATATGACCACATATTAATTCAATTCACATATGAGGTTAATTCATTCTTACAAGGTTAGAAAAGAAACTTACCTTGTCTCAAAACTTACTTTTCGACCCACAATTGTGCTTAAACCCTCAATTCAGTGTCAAACGACTCGAAACTAGTCAAATGTTATATAAAATAGTCAATACATGTTCAAAAGTTCATATCTCAACTATTAAAGTGATTACCCAACCCCAATTGAAGAATTCCTAAAATTCACCTCCGGGCCCACATGCTTGGATTTCGAAATTATTTGAAGAAAGTTGTTACCCATAACCTCATGAACTAAAAAATATAATTTTTACCCCATTCCATAATTATTTTCGTGGTTAAATCCCATTTTTATCAAAACTTAGGTTTTTTTATCTAAACCCATGATTTTCACAAATTTACTTGTTAAAATCTACCCATAATATATGTATTAAATTCACATTAGATAGAAATTAATTACCTTCAATAGCTAGGTTGAAATCCCCTTTTTTGCAGCTCCAAAATTGCCCAAGAGTGCAATAAATGAATCCAAAAATGACTAAGTCCCGATTTTAAAACACACTACCCAACTACCCTCTTCTTCGCGAATGTGGAAGAGGCCTCGTGTTTGCGAAGGCAAATAGCCAGGCCCAAAAAAGCTTGGCCTACACGAACGCGACGAGGACCTCGTGAACGCAAAGGCGTACCAACCCTGCCCTATGCGAGCGCGAGGGCACCATCACGAACGCGAAGAGAAATTGGCACTAACCCTCCCCAGACCCCTTTTTTCTTCGTGAACGCGAAGGGAAAATTGCCTCACTGCCCAAATCCTTCTTCGCGAACGCGAGAGGGCTTACGCAAATGCGAAGAAGGAAACCAGAACTGTAAAATCTGATTTCTTTAACTTGGCTCCGGGTGGTCCGAAACATATCCGAGCCCCTCGGGTACCCGTCCAACTACACCAATAAGTCCATAAACATAATCCAGGCCTGCTCGAGCTCTCGGAATGCGTAAAACAACAACAAAACCAAGAATCACACCCCAAAACCAAATTGAATCAAGTTATGAACTTCAAGTTTCCAAATCGCTCTGAACGCACCGAATCATACTTAGACTACTCGGAATGATACCAAATTTTGCGTGCAAGTCTTAAATCACCATACAAAACTATTCCCGATCTCGGAATACCAATTGGAACTCGATAACATTAAAACCTACTCCAAATCAAATTTAAAGAACTTTAGAACTTTTAAAGAGCTAACTTTCACGATTAGCGCCGAAACGCTCTCGGGTCGTCCAAAACCAGATCCGAACATACACCTAAGTCCAAAATCATCATAAAAAACCTATTGGAACTGTCAAATCCCAATTCCGAGATTGTTTTCTCAAAACGTAACTAAAGTCAAACTTAGCCTTTTAAGGCCAACTTATGGAACCAACTGTTCCGATTTCAACCCTAACCCTTCCAAATCCTGAACTAACCATCCACGCGAGTCATAAAATAGTAAAAACATATACGAGGAGTCTTATTTAGGGGAAAGAGGTTCTAAAAAGCAAAACTACCGATGGGGTCGTTACATTCTCCACCTATTAAACAAATGTTCGTTCTCGAACGGGTCTAGAATCATACCTGGAGTGTTGAATAAGTGTGGATATCTACTCCGTATGTCCTCCTTGGACTCCCAAGTCACCTCCTTGACTGGTTGGCCCCTCTACTAAACCTTTACCGTAGAATCCTCTTGGACCTGAACTGGCAAACTTGCCTTTCAATAATGGCAATTGGCTCCTTCTCATAACCCAAGCTCTCATCTAACTGGATCATACTGAAGTCTAACACATGTGACATGTAGGCATGATACCTCCGGAGCATAGACACATGGAAAAGCAGATAAATGCTTGATAGACTGGAAGGCAAAGCAAGCTCATAAGCAACCTCCCCAGCTCGTCTCAACACCTCAAATGGACCTATAAACCTTGTGCTCAACTTGCCCTTCTTCCCGAACCTCATGACCCCCTTTATCAACGAGACTTTCAAGAGAACCTTCTCGCCCACCATAAATGATAAATCACGTGCTTTCTGATCGGTGTAACTCTTTTGTCTAGACTATGTTGTACGAAGTTGCTCCTGAATCAACTTTACCTTTTCCAAGGCATCCTTCACCAAATCAGTACCATATAACTTAGCCTCATTGCGCTCAAACCATCTGATGGGAGAACGACATCGCCGACCACATAAAGCCCTAAATGGAGCCATCTCGATGGTGGATTGATAATTGTTTTTGTAAGCAAACTCGGCCAAAGGCAAGAATCGATCCCACTGCCCTCCAAAGTCAATCACACATGCTTTGAGCATGTCCTCCAAGATTTGAACTATCCGCTCCAACTGTTCATCAGTCAGTGGATGAAAGGATATGTTGAACTCTACACGGGTCCCCAACTCACTCTTTACTACTCTCAAGAAATGCGAAGTGAATTGAGGGCTTCTATCTGATATGATAGAAACAGGCACACCATGCAACCAAATTATCTCCTAAATATAAATCTGGGCCAACCTCTCTGAAGTATACATGGTCACCATCGGAATGAAGTGTGCCAACTTGGTCAACCTATCAACAATGACCCAAACTGCATCAAACTTTTGCAAGGTCCACGACAACCTAACTACGAAGTCCATAGTAATGTGCTCCTATTTTCACTTAGGTATAGCCATCTGCCGGAGTAGGCCACCTGGCCTATGATGCTCATACTTAACCTGCTGGCAATTTAGACACCTCACAACATACTCCACTATGTCCTTCTTCATCTGCCGCCACCAATAATGTTGTCTCAGGTCACGATACATCTTCGTGACACCTGGATGAATAGAATACCAAGAATTGTGTACCTCCTCTAGAATCTTCTCCCTCAAGCCATCAAAATTAGGAACACATAGGCGACCCTGGAGTCGTAGAACACCATCCTCACCGATGGTGACCTCCTTGGCACCACCCTGTAGTACCGTCTCCCTGAGAACCAACAAGTGTGGATCATCAAACTGACGAGCCTTGATCTACTCCAATAGTGAAGACTGGGCAACGACACATACAAGAACTTGGTTGGGCTCTAAAATGCCCAGCCTCACAAGTTTGTTAGGCAAGGACTGAATGTCCAAAGCTAATGGCATCTTCTCTGCTAAAATGAATGCCAAGCTACCCATACTCTCCGCCTTTCTGCTCAAGGCATCTACAACTATATTTGCCTTGCTCAGATGATAAAGAATGGTAATATCATAGTTCTTTAGTAACTCAAGCCACCTACGCTACCTCAAATTGAGATCCCTTTACTTGAACAAATGCTGCAAGCTACGATGATCAGTGTAAACCTCACATGACACCCCATAAAGATAATGCCTCCAGATCTTAAGAGCATGAACAATCACGGCCAACTATAAATCGTGTACAGGATAATTCTTCTCATTGGGCTTCAGCTGACGTGAAACATATGCAATAACTCGCCCCTCTTACATCAGTACACAACCTAAACCAACGCATGAAATGACACAATACACAGTATACATTACTGAATCGAAACACAACACTAACACCGGTGCTGAAGTCAATGCGGGCTTGAGCTTCTGAAGCTCGCCTCACAATCATCGGACCAATGGAACGGAGCACCCTTCTGGGTCAATCTAGTCCAAGGTGCTGCAATATATGAGAAGCCCTCCACTAACCGGCGATAATAACCTGCTAACCCTAAGAAGTTCCTAATCTCAGTCACCGTAGTAGGACGAGGCCAACTCTAAACTGCCTCAATCTTCTTGGGATCTATCTTAATACCCTCACCCGATACAACATGCCCTAAGAATGCTACAGAATCTAGCCAAAACTCACACTTGGAGAACTTAGAATATATCTTCTGTTCCCGTAAGGTCTGAAGCACTTCTCTCAAGTGCTGCTCGTGCTCCTCCATGCTATGCAAGCAGATCAAGAAATCATCAACGAAGACAATGACACACGAGTCAATGTACGGCCTGAACACCTTGTTCATCAAATCCATAAACATTGTCGGAGCGTTAGTCAGATCGAAGGACATCACTAGACACTCATAATGGCCATATCTAGTCCGAAAAGCAATCTTCGGAATATCCGAATCTTGAATCTTCAACTGATGGTACTCCGATCTCAAGTCGATCTTAGAGAACACCCTGGCACCCTGCAATTGGTCAAACAAATCATCAATCCGTAGTAACGGGTACTTATTTTTAATGGTAACTTTGTTCAACTGGCAGTAATCAATGCACATCCGCATAGTCCCATCTTTCTTCTTCACAAATAACACTGGTGCACCCTAAGGCGATATACATGGCCTGATGAACCTCTCTACTAGCAACTCCTCAAACTCTTCCTTCAACGCCTTCAACTCTTTTGGAGCCATACGGTACAGTAGGATGGATATAGACTGGGTGCCTAGAGCCAAATCAATGCAGAAATCGATATCATGATCTGGCGGCATGCTTGGAAGATCAGAAGGAAACACATCGGAGAACTCCCGGACTACGGGTACAGAATTAATCGCTGGGGTATCTGTGGTAGTATCCCGAACATAGGCTAGATAAGCAAAATAACCCTTCTCAACCATGTGTCGAGCCTTCAGAAAAGAGATAACCCGACTATATACACTGACAGATGAACCCTTCCACTCTAATCTAGGCAACTCTGGCATCGCCAAGGTAACAGTCTTGGCATAGCAATCAAGGATGGCGTGATTTGGATACAACCAGTCCATGCCCAGTATGATCTCAAAGTCGGCTATATCGAGCAACAGAAGATCCGCTCTAGTCTCATAATCACAGAATGGAATAATGCAAGACCGATAGACCCAATCCACAATAACAGAATCGCCTACCGAAGTGGACACATAAACAGGAGTACCTAAGGACTTACGAGGAACATCCAGGAAATGAGCAAATAGATATGACACATATGAATAGGCAGACCCTGGATCAAATAATACCGAAGCATTCTTACCGAAGACAGAAATAATACCTGTGATCATGTCATCTGAGGCCACTGCATCTGATCTGGTGGGGAAAGCATAGAATCTAGCTTGAGCGCCACCTACCTGGCCTTCACCTACATGGCCTCCACCTTTAGGACGGCCCCTACCAACCTGCCCTCCTCTTCTGGGTGTCCAGACGGCTGGTGTGGAAACTCCTGCTATAATCCTAGGCTGAGAACCCTGCTGTACTGCCTTACCCCGAAATCTGAGGCAAAACCTCTTCATGTGGCTAGGATCCCCGCACTTTTAACAACCTATCGGAGTAGTAGATTGCTGCCCTAAAGTCTGACCCTGATGGCATGAATACCCACTGGAAGAACCTTGAATAGCCGGTAGGTGGTCGGAACTATCTGGCATGACGCTGAAATAAGGTCGCACTGGAGCACCCCGAGGAAGCGGCAATACTGGATATGTAGGTTGCTAGGCTGACCTCTCCCAAATTGTCCCCTGCCCCCAGATGGGGCACCACTGAACCATCTGGAATAGCGGAACCACTTGTCCCGCAGCACTTGCTCTCGGCCTCGCTGACGATAACCCTCAATCCTCTGGACTATCTCCACAACTAGCTAGTAAGAAGTCCCTATCTCAACCTTTCAGGCCATAGTGGCCTGAATGCTTGAGTACAACCCCACAATGAACCTCCGTACTCTCTCCGCCTCAGTAGGAAGTATCAAAAGTGCATGGCGAGAAAACTCAGAGAATCTCGCCTCATGATCGGTCACTGACATCTGACACTGCTGAACTGCTCGAACTGAAACCGCAACTCTTCCCTCTAAGAGGGCGAAATATATCTATCCAAGAAAAGGCATGTAAACTGATCCCAAGTCATGGGAGGAGAACCTGCTGGTTTGCCGAGAAGATAGGACTTCCACCACCTACGGGCCCTACCCTCAAATTGGAAAGTAGTGAAATCCACCCCGTGGGACTCTAATATACTCATGTTATATAGTCTGTCCCTCACCGGTCAATGAAGTCCTGGGGATCCTCATGTCGCTCACCTCCGAAGACAGGAGGGTGTATCCTAGTCTATCGGTCTAATAACATCTACGGCTCGCCGGCCGCAACTGGTCTGGGATCAGGTATGGCTGCTGCCACGGGCTGCATGCCCAGGAGCCTGATCTATAAAGGTCTGTGCTCCCCCTCCCACCTGAGATGTGGCTGGGTATGCTGGAAATAACCAGTCTAGATCATAGTATCCATGAACTGTAGCATATTCCCATGACCTCCTGAAAGCTCGGTACTGACATGAAATCTACCAGGGCTGGCTTTGCCGCAGGCATCTTGCCCTGCTATTCAATAATAGGATCCTCTACTAGATCCGCTGGTGGCATAGTTGGAGCAACTCTGGGACGTTCTTGTCCCCTACCTCGGGCTGGTGCCCTACCCTGGCCTCTGCCTCGACCTCTAGCAACAGGGGGAGCAGCTCCTCCCAGGTCTGGAACATCCGATGTGTGAATTCTCACCATCTATGAGAGAATAAGAGAAAGATGCTTAGCATAACATTAACCGCACGATAGGATATGAAGAAAGAGTAGTTTCCTAACACCCTATAGCCTCTCAAAGATAAGTACGGATGTCTCCGCACCGTTCTACAAGACGCTATTAGATCTGCTCATAACTTGTGAGACCTACGTGAACTTAGTGCCTAATACCATGTTGTCATGACCCAATTTATCATGTTGTTACGACACAATTTCTCCTATAGGCCGTGATGATGTCCAACGCTACCGCTAAGCAAGCCAATAATAAACTAACAACATGATTGTTTATTTTAGTATTTTTAAAATAGTTTATTTTTAATTAATTCATAAATAGAAAGTAAAAACTTAATAAGGTGAGAGATACTAACTTTAAGAGCAAATGAGATAAGGAAAATAACCCAAAACCATCATGTGTCTACTAGCATAATTTCCAAGACCTGGTGTCATAAGTGTATGAGCTACTAGTAGAATATACAAAAGAATACTACACTACTGTCTGAAGTGAAATAGACAGAAAACAAAGCAAAAGAAAGACTTCGGCTCCTGCAGAACGGGCTCGGAAGGAAGCTCACCGCAGAGTCTCGTAGAATCAAGAATGTGCGTCAGGCTGATATACAGATGCACCTACCTCAGATCCTGCACATTTAGTGCAAAAGTGTAGCATGAGTACATAAACAACATGTACTCAGTAAGTATCTAGTTTAACCTCGAAGAAGTAGTGACGAGGGGTCGATTTCGACACTTACTATGGGCTAATAATAAAATACTGAAACTCTAAATAAGCAGGGGTATGTAAATGATATTAAAACTCAATAACAAGAAATAAATAAACAATTCTTTCTCCGATAGTAAGTCCCAAATTAATCTTCATCATTGAATCATTTAACCTCTCAAGCCAATAAAAATGATATCAAGTATAATTGGGCTCCAAATATTATTACTCACGAATTATGCCGAGGACGTACGGCCCGATCCAAAATACATATACATAAACTGCGTGCACTGCCGAGGGTCGAACGACACGAACCATAGATGAATCTATTAACCTGTTGAGGTGAACGACCCGCTCCCATGAGAGTAGTGAAATTTACCTCGCTCGCGGAATATACTTGTGATGCGAGTGACATAGATTTCTCAAGGTTATCATAATATTCCTCAATTCTTTCCAAATATAAGAAATTCAAACTGGAAACTTTTAAATTTTGAATTCCTCAATCTCAACTCTATTCAAGGCAAATAATAAGCATAATCAAATAACAGTGTCAATAAGGTATGGTGTGAACCTAAGACTACTCGGACATAAGCATAATTAGTAGCTATGTACGGAGTCTCGTTACCTCGTGCGTACGCAACCCTCACAAATAAGAGCACATATTAATTCAATTCACCCATGGGGTTAATTCCCTCTTACAAGGTTAGAAAAGAGACTTACCTCGTCTCAAAGCTTACTTTTCGATCCACTATTGTGCTTAAACCCTCATTTCGATGCCAAACGACTCGAAACTAGTCAAATGTTATATAAAATAGTCAATACATGTTCAAAAGTTTATATCCCAACTATTAAAGTGATTACCCAATCCCAATTGAAGAATTCCTAAGACCCACATGCCGGATTCCGAAAATTTTCTAAGAAAGTTATTATTCATAATCCCATGAACTCGAATATATAATTTTTGCCCCATTCCATAATCATTTTCATGGTTAAATCTCATTTTTATCAAAACCTAGAATTTTTATCTAAACCCATGATTTTCACAAATTTACATATTAAAATCTACCCATAATCTATGTATTAAATTCACATTAAGTAGAAATTAATTACCTTCAATATCTAGGTTGAGATCCCCCTTTTTGCAGCTCCAAAATGGCCCAAGAGTGCAATAAATGAACCCAAAAATGGCTAAGTCCCGATTTTAATATACACTGCCCAGCTGCCCTCTTCTTCGCGAATGCGGGGCCAGGCCCAGAAAATCTTGGCCTACGCAAACGCGACGAGGACCTCGCGAATGCGGAGGTGTACCAACCCTGCCCTATGCGAACGCGAAGAGCAATTGACACTACCCTCCCCAAGCCCCTTATTTCTATGCGAACGCGAGAGAGCTTTCGTGAACACGAAGGGAAAATTGACCCACTGCCCAAATCCTTCTTCTCGAACGCGAGAGGGCTTACATGAACGCAAAAAAGGAAACCAGAACTGGAAAATCTGGTTTTTTTAACTTGGCTCCGGGTGGTCCGAAACATACCCGAGCCCCTCGGGACCCCGTCCAACTATACCAACAAGTTCATAAATATAATACAGACCTGCTTGAACTCTCGAAATGCGTAAAACAACAACAAAATCAAGAATCACATCCCAAAACCAAATTGAATCAAGTTAAGAATTTCAAGTTTCCAAATCGTTCCGAACACGCCGAATCATACTTAGACTACTTGAAATGACACCAAATTTTGCATGCAAGTCTTAAATCACCATAAGGAATTATTCCATGTCTCAAAATCCCAATTGGACCTCGATAGCACCGAAACCTATTCCAAATCAAATTTGAAGAACTTTAGAACTTTCAAAGAGCCAACTTTCAGTATTAGGCGTCGAAACACTTCCAGTCGTCCAAAACCCGATCCAAATATACGCCCAAGTCCGAAATCATCATATGAACCTATTGGAACCCTCAAATCCCAATTTCGAGGTTATTTACTCAAAACATTGACCGAAATCAAACTTAGCCTTTTAAGGCCAACTTAAGGAACCAAGTGTTCCGATTTCAACCCCAACCCTTCCAAATCCCGAACTAACCATCCCCACGAGTCATAAAATAGTAAAAGTATATATGGAGAGTATTATTTAGGGGAATGGGGTTCTAAAAAGTAAAATGATCGATCAGATCATTACATTTTGGGTATTGATCTAACCATTCAACATTAGCATAAACTCTATCTAAACGTTCCATAATCAACCCTTTTCCTTTTCTTCTATGGTTTGACCATGTGAATTTACAACCCATAAAGCCTAGATCAAGGAGTTTACAATAATTTAGACTGGACAGAAGTTTCTTTGCCCCATTTTGATTTACTGCCCTTCCCCCAAATTTTTCTTGAGCCATAATAACATCATTAAAATCCCCTCCTACTAGCCAAGCACCTTTGTAGTTATTATAGATGTTTTCAATGTAAGCACATAATTTTTGACCCGCACAATTTTTAAGTTAGTTTTGGTATTTTAAATATTTACTTGAGTTATTATAGATTTTTAATCCATTTTTTTACCACTTTATTAGTTTAATTTTGTTGTTTTAGTATTTAAAAATTAAAAGAAAATACAAAAATAATTTTATTTTAATATGAGTTTTGTTGTAATTAAAGTTCATTTGTATTTTATTAGTGTTTTATTATTTATTTTATTTTTTGATTTTATTTTTGGAAAAAGAGTGAAATTTGAGGCTAGTTTTTGTTTTGTCTTAATTCAAGAAGTCCTTAGAGATGGTCCAATTCGGATCTAAGCCCAATCCCATTTGACCCATCAGACCACTTAGTTTAGGAGATTAAATCCTAGCCTTTCATTTAATCTAATCCAATGGCCCATACTCCTTTACCCTACCACATAAAAGCCAATTCTTTCACACACAAAAAAATTTATTCCTACACGGCTACACCCCTAGCTTCAGCCGTTTCCCCTTCCCCTTCAGATTTTCATCGTCCCCTTAAACATTCCTTGAAGTACGAGAAATAATATATACTTACTCACTCTATTTCAGTTTATGTGAACTTATTTTTTTTTGTCCGTTCCAGAAAGAATGACCCTTTCTAAATTTGGTAATAATTAGCTTAAACTTATAATTTTACCCTTAATAAAATGCTTTTACAATCACACAAATACTCTAGGACCCTTTTTGACGGTCTTTATTTTTTTTTAAACTCCGTGCCCAGTCAAACAAATGGAGAAGTTTCTATATTAGAAGTACTCTTCTCTCCATCGTCACGTTCACGGCTCCCACGAGCATCACTCCCAAAAGTCCACTGTTTCAATATCACGTAAAATGAGCAAAGAGTCAAAATCCAATAAAAACTCAACCCCCACCTCCCTGGAAAACTTCAGCTGCCGACCACCAAAGAGAAAAACACACACACGATGCACACACTCAAGAGAAAAGAGAGGCAGAACGGCAACAAATGCTTATATTTCTTCTGTTAGCCAAGAGCGTGAAGAGTTCCTGAAGTTTGTAAGTAAAGCAGCCATGAAAACAAGATGGAAATACCACCCAATCACCAGCAAACATCACCAAAAACGCAGCTGGAAAATCACCCAAAAACAGTCCCTTCTCGTGAAAAATAGCATCTCCAAGGTTGAGTTCGAGTCCGTCGGCGAGTTTAGGTTTGAGTGAGCTTCGGTCTTGGTTCGTGAGTCCCGAACAAGTTTGTTGATATGATTGCTGTAAAGACTGTACTAATTTTAACATTGAAAAATAGATTGGTTGAAGGTCCGTTCTTTTATCTATTATTTTCATATTACCTTTTTGCTTTAGTCATTTTCTTTTTTCAATTAAATGTTCTGTTATTCATATTACCTTTCTGTTGTGGTGGGTGAGTGTACTTTAAACGTCGTTAGCGCGTACGCACCGCAAGTAAATTGTGATGAGGATATTAAAAGGTGTTTTTGGGAAGGGTTGGATGACATTGTTCGTAGTATTCCGCCTTCCGAGAGGTTATTCATAGGAGGGGATTTCAATGGTCATATTGGGTCGTCTGCAGGTGGTTATACTGAGGTGCATGGCGGCTTTGGTTTCGGGGAACGGAACGGAGGGGGCACCTCACTGCTGGATTTTGCCAAGGCATTCGATCTAGTGATTGCAAACTCGAGTTTTCCGAAGCGAAAGGAGCATTTGGTTACTTACCAAAGTTCAGTGGCGAAGACTCAAATTGACTATCTCCTCCTCAGGAGATGCGACAGAAGGTTGTGCGAGGATTACAAAGTTATCCTAGGTGAGACCCTTGCAACGCAACATAGGCGCTTGGTGATGGACGTTAGTATTATGATAAGAAGGAAATAGAGGTCAGTACGAGGCCGCCCGAGGATTAGGTGGGGCGCCTTGACTAAGGTTAAAGCCCAGGAGTTGGAAGGAAGGTTGTCGGCAATGGGAGCTTGGGGAAGTAGTGGGGACGCAAACACTATGTGGTCGACGACGGCGAACTATATAAGGAAGGCGGCGAGAGAGGTGTTAGGGGTATCTTCAGGCCGCACCGGTGGCCACAAAGGAGACTGGTGGTGGAATGCAGTTGTACAAGGTAAAGTGGAAGCGAAGAAGGTGGCTTACCTGCCGTTAGTGGAGAGCACTGGAGAGGAGGAGAAGAGAGAACATTGCGAGATATAAGGTAGCTAGGAAGGAGGCAAAGATGGCAGTGACGGAGGCAAAGACGGTAGCTTTTGCTCGTTTGTATGAGGAACTAGGGAACAAAGGCGGGGAGAAGAAGTTACTCCGACTCGCTAAGGTGAGATAGAGGACGACTCGGGATTTGGACCAAGTGAGGTGCATAAAAGATGAGGACGGCAAAGTTTTGTTGGGGGATGACCAGATAAAGAGGAGATGGCAGACCTACTTTCATAAACTTCTAAATGAGGAAGGGGATCAGGATATTGTACTAGGTGAATTGAGGAACGCCGACAGCCCCCATGAACTAAGTGATTGTCGGGACATTGAGGTCGATGAGGTCATGGAGGCAATGCGTAAGATGAGAAGGGGAAGAGCTACCGGACCAGATGAAATTCCGGTTGAGCTTTGGAGGTGTGTGGGTAGAGCAGGTTTGGAATGGCTTACTAAGTTGCTTAATGTTATATCCAAGACTAATAGGATGCCCGAAGAGTGGAGGTGGAGTACAATGGTCCCGTTGTATAAGAACAAAGGCGATGTCCAGATCTGTAACAACTATAGGGGTATTAAATTACTAAGTCATACCATGAAAGTTTGGGAGAGAGTGGTAGAAATGAGAGTGCGAAGGACAGTGTCTATTTTAGACAACTAGTTCGGGTTCATTCCGGGGCGATCTACCACAGAAGATATCCACCTTATTAGGAGGATGGTGGAACAATACAGGGATAAGAAGAAGGATCTCCACATGGTGTTTATCGATCTAGAGAAAGCGTACGACAGGGTTCCTAGGGAGGTCTTATGGAGATGCTTAGAGGCTAAAGGGGTCCCGGTTGCCTACATTAGGGCGATTAAGGACATGTATGATGGAGCTAAGACTCGGGTTAGGACAGCAGGAGGCGATTCCGATTATTTTTCGGTTATTACGGGGTTGCACCAAGGGTTTGCGTTCAGCCCTTTCCTATTTGCCCTGGTGATGGATGCTATAACGCATCATATTCAAGGGGAGGTGCCATGGTGCATGCTATTTGCTGATGACATAGTCCTAATCGACGAGACACGACGCGGCGTCAGCGAGAGGTTAGAGGTTTGGAGACATACCCTTGAGTCCAAAGGTTTCAGGTTGAGCATGACGAAGATGGAATACCTTGAGTGCAAATTTGGGGCAGAGCCGACGGAAGCGGGAGTGGAAGTGAGGCTTGATTCTCAAGTCATCCCTAAGAGGAGTAGTTTCAAGTACCTGGGGTCATTTATTCAGGGGTCCGAGGAGATCGACGAGGATGTCACACACCGTATAGGGGTGGGGTGGATGAAATTGAGGTTAGCGTCGGGAGTCCTGTGTGACAAGAAAGTGCCACTGTTACTGAAAGGTAAATTTTATAGGGCAGTGGTTAGGCCTGCTATGTTGTATGGGACCGAGTGTTGGCCGGTGAAGATCTCACACATCTAGAGGATGAAAGTTGCAGATATGAGGATGTTGAGGTGGATGTGCGGGCATACAAGGAAGGATAAGATTAGAAATGAAGATATTCGAGAGAAGGTGGGTGTGGCCCCCATGGAGGACAAGATGCGGGAAGCAAGACTCAGATGGTTCGGGCACATTCAGAGGAGGAACACTGATGCACCGGTGAGAAGGTGTGAACGACTAGCGGTGGTGGGTACGAAGAGAGATAGAGGGAGACCTAAGAAGTATTGGGGAGAGGTGATCAAGCAGGATATAGCGCGACTTAGGGTTACTGAGGACATGACCCTAAACAGGGAATTGTGGAGATCGAGCATTAAGGTTGTAGGTTAGGGGAAATTGTGATGTCTTTTCTATAGCGCACTAGAGTGAGACTAGCCAGTTAGGAGTTAGTCTTAGGATGCTATTGATCAACTACTGATGATGGGCTTTATCTGCTGTGTATTAATACCTTATATCTTTCTCGTATTTCCTATATCTCTTATATTGTTGTTACTTTGTTTTTATGGCATTTATGTTATGTTATGGATTTCATGGTATTTTATGTTGTTTTATTATGAGTCTATTGATAGTACTAATATAGTGTCTCTTGTTGCCTCTTTGAGCCGAGGGTCTCCTGGAAACAGCCTCTCTACCTCTCGGGTAGAGGTAAGGTCTGCGTACATATTACCCTCCCCAGACCCCACTTGTGGGATTACACTGGGTTGTTGTTGTTGTTGTTGTTGTTCTTGACGTGTTTAGTCTTTTTGATTGCTTAAGTTTGATTTAGTTCAGTTTTCCATCTCTCTTTGATTAACTATAGAGATCAAGTAATTGGTATTGGCTAATTAAAATTCGAATTAGTCATGAATTGCTAGAATAATGGTTCATATGTTAATTGGGCAGTATGGGGAGGCCAATTAAGAACAATAAATTTGGGCTCTAACATTTATATAGGCAATGGTATTAACTAATTGTTTCAGCAATGGGATTTAGGCCAAAATTTTAGTAAAAATTGCACGCACCGTCTATTTGGTCGCCCCCATTTAACCTATACCTATTTTTTTAAAAAGTTTTAACTTGTACCTACTTTTTAAACAACTTCAGCCCCCTTTCTCCCCCTTCTTCTCCTCCTTCGTTTTCTTTTCTTTCTTCTGATGTTGTTGGTGCTGCTACGAAACTTCGGTTCATGAGGATGATTGCCATAAGTATGTTTATTTGATTATTTAAAAATAAATTATAAATAACTTTCTAAAGTAAGTACGTACATGTATGTAAATATAAGTTCATTTCCTTTAATTTACACTCTATTATTTTTTTTGGATTCAGCTTTGTATATTATCAATGTATTTTAACCTGTTGTGCTAAATCATTATCTAGTTTTTAAGTTAATAATTATACTTATGATAAACTTATTATCTGTACAAAAAATTAATTACATGATAGCATAAAACATGCTGAAGTTCAGCAAATATAGAACAAAACTTCAACACATGCTGAAGTTCAGCAAATAAAAAACAAAACTTCAGCTATTAGAATGCTTAAGTTCAACAATTACAAACCAAAACTTCAGCAAATAGAGAACAAAACTTCAGCTATTATGCTTAAGTTCAGCAATTACAAACAAAAACTTCAGTAAATAGAGAATAAAACTTCAGCTACTATGCTTAAGTTCAACAATTACAAATAAAAACTTTAGCACACTTGGTTCAGCAATTTTTGCTACTTCAGGCCCGTCTACTAGAATGCTAAAGTTTTGCGTGATTGTCTTTGCTACTTCAGGCCCGTATGCTGAAGTTACGCGAAAAAGTGGGTAGTAGACCTTCCAACTTTGAGTGGGCCGCTTGGTTTGCAACGAAATGGGCTGCCAGTTGACCTTTGGATATAACAATTATTTGGGCTCAATTTGAATCTTGCTAGCCTTTACTTTATTGCTATGTTAGCTTACTAGTCAAGAACTCAATAATTGGGCTCATTTCTATAAATTGTTAATCAACTTTAACTCCTCAAAGACACTTTGTTCATCAAATAAATTCATATTCATAAGTCATGACTTTTGCAATAACCTCAAACTAGATTAAGAAATAAATCACAAATATCGCTAGTTGCTTTAGGTGCGATTATTAACAAATTATCGTGACCATGAATACGGTTTCCGTAGCATAGTCATGACACGTAATCCCCAATTTGAATGTGCGTTTCACGTGACTCGACCATAACTTCAAATAATAATAATCATGTTGCAATCGCGGGTGCATTTCACATGACGCGATTCGCAATGTGTTTAAAAGTAATAAGTGAGCAACATCGCGACTTATTTAAATAAATTCCATAATTCCTAAAAGCAATTAAAATTCTACTAAAAGCGGTTAGAAAGTTAAAAATGCACAATAGGTTCAAATATGTATTAAATTATATAATTAGGCCAATTATTAATAGTTGAGCGACCGTGCTAAAACCACAGAACTCGGAAGTGCCTCACACCTTCTCCCCGGTTAATAGAATTCCTTACCTGGTTTTTTGGTTTCGCGGACTTTTAAATAGAGTCAAATTTCCTCGATTTGGGATTTAAAATAAACCGACGACTTGGGGCACCATAAATTATTTCAAGTGGTGATCCTGAATTAAATAAATAATTTCATTTCGAATAATATCACTTTAATTGGAAAAACTCTCTATCCCCTCGGAAAAAAAGATGTGTGACATTCAATAATTTGCCATAGTATACCTCTGTTATTCTTGTCTGTACTAGCATATATGGAACTAAAAAGCTATTTTTGTGATTTGATTTTACCTCGATCATGGCGTGGATTTCCTGGTTCCTTCTAGTGAAGTTGTTCACTACAACTCTTCCATGGTTCCATAGGACCACCAATCCTCCAGATTGTCCCTCCGCTGGAACCTCTATCATCTCTGTGAAGTTAAACTCCTCCAAGATTGAGATATGGTTTACCATTTTTGTTTCAAGCTGAGTTAACATATTAGGCCAATGTGTGTCCATAATTTCACTAAAGTTTCTTCTGAAGTTTGCATTGTTCGCACCTCGTACATTCCAAATTACAAAGTTAATTGATTGATTCATCATTAATGGGTCGGGTTGGTTTTGGTTGTTCTCCCTCATTATTGGTGCAGTGTTCCTTTTGAGGGATGGTACTTGAATTACTACATTCTTTCCTACTGTTGGATCGTGTGGAGGCCTTATATCTATTGAACACTTGAACAGTGTTAGTGGACAACTGATGATATACTTCTTGTCTAGACATTCCTTGAAGATTAGTATTTTTACCTCGCCTAGATTTAAGAATGTCACCCTGGGTTCTCCATGATGTGGAAGGGGTTCTGCCGCCTCCTCCTCCTATTGGTTTTCCTCCTAATTTTGCATGTCCATCTGTTGTGCATGGGCTTTCATTGCCATCAGAAAGTTCTGTTGAGGAGCTTGTTGTGTTGGGGTTTGGTGCACAGCCCATCTGGTGAATATGGGGTTCATTATGGACATTTTCTCTAATGCAAAGAAAGGCAAGTTAAGATGAATGTTCTGGGGCATCATAGTATTGGGATTGCCTGGTATGTTTCACATTTCTTGCTTGTTATTGGCTAAGTTTTGATTCATCAAGGATGCCAGTGGTTGTAGGATGTTGTTCATCCACATTTGATTGATGTAGGTAGTCATGGCAAGATGCATACCTCCTGAAATTAACTGGGCTAGGTAGTTTGTGTTTGGGATGATGAGAACTGAGTCATACCCGTTGATATGTAGGTTGAAAGAGATCGCATGGCCCATGAGGCTCATCTCAATCCAGGATTATGGTTGGTGGTTGGGTGGTCATGGTGGTTGAGCATAGATCACTGGTTGAGCAGGGAATTAGGGTGGTAGTGGTGGTAGATTGTCCATTAGGTATGGTCATTGAAGGCGTTGGAGTTGAACAAGTCTGTACCTCCTTCTCAATGTGAATGGTGCTCGAGGCATAGTGAGGGTTATGATAGTTTAATATAGAGGTATGTAGGCTAGAATATGGGTTTCTGATGGTGGAATTGGGAGGTTTGCAATGATGGGGACAATTTGCATGGAAGAGGAGGGTTCTTGCGTACAGTTTTAACAAGATCGTTTGTAGATGTCACGTCCGACATTTGTTCGTTTCTTTTTGTCATATGTTCTACGTGAGGGTGGTCATTTATTTGCATGCAGATTGTATTATGGGGGTTTGTCAGGGGAGAGTTCTTGTGGAGTGGATATCATACAGAGGGTTGTATTGGAGAGTGAAGGGTCATTAGTAGAGTGATTAAGCTCTTGTTTAGTAGGAGTAATAATTTGGATGGCAGCACTCGATATTGTGTCTTTAGAAGACACATTAGGTTCCACTTATCTTCATTGGGAGATTATTTTCATGCAAGATTTTGGTGGTATTACTTTTACCACTGATTTGTGGGGAATCTGTGTGCTCTTTATATAGGTTAATATAATTATTGTTAAATATTAGAAAAAACATGATTATTATTCCTAATTGATTCCACGTTGGATTTATGGTTATTTTTAGTATTTTAAGGAGTTTGTTAGTTGAGGGAGTTATTGTCAATATACTTAAGTTTTTGTGTATTAAGGACCTTACCTGTAGACACATCAAATGTTCTGACATTTTTACTTGTGCTCTTGCTTGGTGTTGCTCCTACCTTCCCGTTTAGATTTGTAATTGGCTTTTTTTTCTTGGGGAAGGAGACTGTCCATCATTCTCCATTGATAACTTCTGTGGGTGGTGCATTTTGGCCTTCACTATTGGCTAATTGTGGGATTTGTGTAATTGAGTGGGGATACTTAAAAGAAGAGTGTCCTAGGAAACCACATAATTTGCATAAAATATCGTCACCTTTATAAAATATTATTTGCTTGTTGTCACGACCCTAACCCCGAACCCGATCGTGATGGTGCCTCTCGTGAAGACAAGGCCAGCCAATTAAACTCAATTCACTTTTTAAAATAGTTAAACAATACAAAAGCAATCTAAATATGATTTAATGATAGAAGTAGCGGAATACAATCCAACACAGCCCTAATCGGAGTGTCACAAGTCACGAGCATCTACTAGGGTATAATTATAACTGAAAGTCTGAAGTGTACAAATACAGACTAATGAAATGAAGAGAGAGAAAAGCAGTGCTGTGAACGCCGGCAGCTACCTTGCTAAACTCTGATGACTCTGCCTCCGATCAGCCAAAACCCGTTACCGGGTGTATAAATACCTGAATCTTCACACAAGGTGCAGGGAGTAAAGTGAGTACTCCAACTCAGTGAGTAATAATTATAATTAAAGTCTGAATGATAAGAAAACACGTAAAGCATATCAAGGTGCTGTATAGAAGCAGTTCAAAAACCAGTAAGAAAGCACTGAAGCTGTAAAAAATTTCTTAAAATATCATCTTAGCTCAGTTTAAAGTTCTTTGAAAATAATTTTTTCAATAGTTACACAAATGAATACAAAACAGTTAGTGCAGATAAGCACAGAAATCCGCCCCTCGGGCACAAATACCATAGTTTAACAGGTAAATGACCGGTAAATATGAAAGATAAACACGTAAAAGGTTCGCCCCTCGGGCACAATGTCGACAACTCCGCCCCTTGAGCAATATCTCAGAAACATACCAGCCCCTCGGGCAATCACATAGAATGGTACCAGCCCCACGAGCTATCACATAGAACAATATTAGCCCCTCGGATTATATCTCACATCACAATGGGTACCCGCGCTCACTGGGGGTGTACAGACTTCGGGAGGGGCCCCTTACGGCCCAAGCGCAATATCAAGCCATCTCGTGGCATCAAATCTAGGCCCTCGGCCTCATATCAATCAACAAGACACCTCGTGGCTACATATCTCAGGCTCTCGGCCTCATAATCAAATCAGTATCTCAGTGCTGCGACGTGCAGCCCGATCCAAAAGTATCCTCACAATAAAGGCCCTCGGCCTTACTCAGTCAAAATCACATAAACCGCTCGGGCAACAGTAAAACGTGATGCTCAGCCCAAAATATTAATTTGAAATATCATTTCAAGTGTTAAAGCAAAATAAACTTGGCTGAGTTTTTGGAAACAGTGGAAAATAACATGACTGAGTTCAAGTATAAAGTCAAAAACAGTGAGGAAATATCAAAAAAAATCCCTGAAGGGTTCAAATAGCTGGCACTAGGCCCAAATATGGCATCTAGCCCAAATAATATTGATAGCAAATAGTTTTCAATCAAACAAGCGGTAAAATCATCAATTGGGATGGACCAAGTCACAATCCCCAATAGTACACGACCCCACGCTCGTCTTCAAGGTTGTGCCTCACTTCAATATAGCACTACGATGTGCAATCTGGGGTTTCAAAACCTCAGAGCATCATTTACAATCATTACTCACCTCGAACTGGCTAAATCTCTAGCTCGCGACGCCTTTGCCCCTCGAATCGGCCTCCACGCGCATCGAATATATCCAAAATCAGAACGAATACGTCACAATATGCTAAGGGAACAAAGCCCAAACAAAACAATCGAAAAATACCAAAAATCCCGAAATTGGCCAAAACCCGAGCCCCGGGCCCACATCTAGAAATTTAAAAAATTTCACATCAGCGAGTTCCTTATCTCCCCACGAGTCTATGCATAACAAGAATACCAAAATCGGAGTTCAAATGACCCCTCAAATCCTCAATTTAAGGCCTCTAAAACTCAAGCCCTAATCCTCCATTTTTAGCCATTCAATTCCTTTAATTTCAGTCTTAATCCATGAAATACTACCATAGAAATGTGTTTTAGGTCCAAAATCCTTACCTTAACAAAGTTCCCTTGAAATCACCCTTCTAAATCGTCCAAAAGCTCTTAAGTCGAAGTCAAAAATGATGGAATAACCCAACCTCGCAAAGTGAAATAAGTTATATGATCTGCCCAGGCCTTTCCGCATCTGCGGTCCAAAACCCGCTTCTGCGGTACCGCATATGCGGTCATCTCCTCCGCTTCTGCAGAAGTCACTTAAACACCAATTACCGCATCTGCGGTGCACTCGCCGCATCTGCGACTACGCAGGTACGACCCATCTACCACATCTGCGGTCACTAACCATTCCTCTCGAATCCGCTTCTACTGCTCGCCTTCCGCACCTGTTGTCGCCAAACTGTAGGTGCGAAAACACCAGAAGCAACAAAACTACAGCAGTTGCAAAACATCACAACCTCTTCGACAACCACCCGAAATCATCCCGAGGCCCCCGGGACCTCGACCAAAAGCACCAACATGACCCAATCCCTTATTCAAACTTGTTCCAATCATTAAAACTCCTCAAACAACATCAAATCTACCAAATCACATCGGATTCAAGCCTAAGTTTCAAAAATCTTCCAAAATACGCTTTTGATAAAAAAAAGCCAACCAAACCATGTCCGAATGACCTGAAATTTTACACACACATCCCAAATGACACAACGAAGCTACTGCAACTCTCGAAATTCCATTCCGACCCATATATCAAAATCTCACTTATCAATCGGAAATTACCAAAATATCAACTTCGCCAATTCAAGCCTAATTCTATTCCGGACCTCCAAAACTCGTTCCGATCATACTCCTAAGTCATAAATCACCTAACGGAGCTAACCAAATCATAAAAATTCCAATCCGAGATCATATACAAACAAGTCAAATATTGGTCAAACCTTTCAAATTTCAAGCTTCAAACTGGGAACTGCTCTTCCAAGTTTATTTTGATTATCCTGCAAACCAAAACCAACGATTTACATAAGTCATAATACATCAAACGGGGTGAGTCATACTCGAAAACTGGCGATCAAAGTGCAAAAGCTCAAAACGACCGGTCGGGTCGTTACATCCTCCCTCACTTAAACATATGTTCGTCCGCAAACGTGCCCAGAGTTGTTTTAAAAGCCAACTAATTGCTGAATAACCTTACCATGCATATACCCGGGGGTGATCCCATGTTACCCTATCTCATATAGGTTCGATAACACATTGTAACTGAAATTTCATAACCCAATCTTGCCCATAAACCTTAGAACCACATTTCAATTGCTGAAATCATCCACAAAGGTCAGAATCTCACATCTATACTCTGAATAAGCCCGAACCAGTTGTAACAAACCATACCTGCAATCTCGGATGCAATTTCATGATATACCACATAACTCAAACACTGGAAGCGATAACTTCTAATCACAACAGCTGCACACAACAGTCGAATACCGGTAGAAAAACTCTTACCAACTAAAATCTCATCCCAACACTTTCATATACTGCCAATGATCACTAAAACACGCAGTAAGCCATAACCATTTCCCAGATCAACCATTCATGAAGCCACTTCTCCTTTGACAATTACCACAGCAATTTTCTGAGTCGAAACTCGATATTATCCTTCCAAAGTAAAGCATCACACCTACGGTAAAGCAAATAACCTACACTACACAAACCTACAAGGACATAACCGATATCCTATTCACCGAGAACACCCGATTTCTCTTCCTGCTCGACTTCCACTATGAAACCCCAATAGAACCGCACCATAGGTGCCTATAACCAACCAATCACAGCACCTCGCAACACAAAAAGGTAATTCATAGATCTTACCAGATTTTTAATAAGCTCAATAACAATCGAATCAACACATCCCTCAACAATACAATTCGGAGCCAACCAAGCCAACTCAAATTAGAACGCGCATCCACATTGGCCTGCCAACGAACTCCTTATCAAGGAAATCCTGAAGCTACTCCTTCAACTCCTTTAACTCTGCCGATGCCATACGATACGGTTCCCGCCATCAAATCAATACCGAAATCAACAACCTTGCCTGGCGACATGCCCTGCCATAAGAAACACATCCGAAAAGTCCCTCACTACCGGAACTAAATCAATACGAGGGGCCTCTGTACTAACATCCATCACGAGAGCCCAAATAAGAAAGACAATCCTTCCCAGCCATCCGCTGGTCTTCGAAATATATAAAATCACCCTATTACGAACATAAAATCCGTCGAACTTCGCCCCTCAATCTGTGGCACTTCCGGCATAGCCAACAACGCTGGCTTAGCGCAATAGTCCAGAATGACACAATACGACGACAACCAGTCTGAACCCAATATCACATACAAAATCTAACATACCAAACACAAAATATCCCCTAGGGTCTCCAAATCTGGATAACCACTAAACAGTGTCGATACACACGACTCACAACCACCACATAGCCTGAATATGAGAACTTCCCATCTCTAACTCTATATGGCCCATGAATCAACATACCTGATCCCATTTCCGCCATCCGAATGCATACCATACCTCAAATACCCAATCATTCCGCGAGAGATACTCTAAAATTCCTCTGTGCCACCAAGCAAACTCAAATACCAGCAGTCAATCTAACAAGAAGGTGCCACAATACTACCGTTGTGCCATCAACTTAATCACATTGCCTTTCCTGAAACATATACCCTCATCAAATCACTCCAATTAGCAATACCATTTCCTTAATCATCTGAAGATCATCTCCCTAATTATCTGAAGCTCATTTCTGAAATCACCTGAAACTGCCCGTGTTGCCTAAGAATTTTATGACTTTCCATTTAGAATTGAACCGTAACCTTACACATGCAAATCTCAATCCTCCACAACATACCGTATATACCATACCATCCTATGATAACATGAGAACTTAATCCTCCTTCCGAGCCACAAATATCTACGTACTCAACTAACCAAGATCTTTCCATTGAACCCATCTGGAAGAAGAATCATTATACATCCCACGCTCTTCATGCCAGTAGAAATAAATATACACCTCCAAACCACGGTAGAAATCATCAAGAACTCTCTGACTCCCTTTTGCACAAAACCAAACCTGCCAGGACTGAATCCTTCTAGCTCGACCAAGCTACGCAAACCAGCAAAACCTAAGAGCATTGCCGCAAAATGCCTGTAGGAACTCATTACCCCGTACACACCCACGGAACTAATCATATTCTTACCATACCGATCCAGCCTACTACCAAGCTATCCCATCTATCATTTCCTTTTGATTTACCGTCAGCCTAACACTTCTCCTTGCTACAATGCCACCATTCCTCAAAACAGACTCACCACGCGAGACCCAAGCACAAAACCACACCGTCTAAGACTCATAAGCCGCTAAATACTCTCTTAAATATTCCCAAAAGCACCACATTCAAAATACTTTACTCTGAAGAATTTCCTGTGAATCTAAATCCGTTAACTTTACCTTCCTGATACTGATACATAGAATCCCATAATTAACATAGGAAACACCACAAGTTTTGACATCTTCCATTAAAAAACTCAGTCTCCAACCACATATACAACCTTAAAATACCCCATTGTTACGTGTAAAATCCTAAACACATTAGAGCCATTCCCACGAGTTATTCACTCTACTCAAACTACAATTAGCCTGATCGAACGAAGCGAACAAACCGTGCCCCATTGGCACTCTGACACCGCAGAATGTAACCTCATCTCAATACAACCAAGCAACTTCTTGCCCTATGCACCGAGCATTCTTTATCAACAACCACTCAAGACATTCCATGATTCTCGCAAACCTATGATGCATAATATAACCTTACCTTAGTCGAAAATTCCCTTACTCAAGCCGTCCTTGATATCAATTTCTGCAAACCATAACTGATTCACCAACATGCCTCAAACTAGAACCAATGTAGCACATATCTGTGTAATCAACGACTCAATAGCAGACTCTCCCACTTGGCTCAAAGTTATAGATCAAACACACTCAATAACTTATAATGCATATACTCTATTGCTGCCATAATACCATAGTGAGATTAAACTCGATCCTTCATAAGCTCGTGAAACACAGACCATTTGGTACTTTAAATCTTCTGCAAATCTCGCATTCAGTCTCACAATGGTCAAGCCCACTCTCTTACGCGACCCAAATTTAAATTTTAACACATATATTTCACTTGCAAATGAGATCTTCTAACAGACAACATAAAGATCGCACAACTTTTGAACACTCCATATGAGATATCCCACCTACTTCGCCTCGAACTAACCTTCCCGCATACCTTCCACCATCATAGACTTTACGCTGTTACTTAGTCTTCCTGAGTCTGAACTCGTATCGCAACGTGAAATTTACTTCACTCACAACTGGGAAACATGAAAAGATTCTTCACACGCCCATAACTCTAGGCTATACATCGAATCAAGATGGAATTCAAGCACCTAATAGTCTTTCTATCCTCCAGCAGACCCTTCTCGTCGCTTTCAAATCATATGGATACATCTCGAAGTACTAACATACTTATCACATAGTTATACAACCGTCACTCCCACTGATAGGGACACTGCCGAACATATAAGTTCAAAAACACTTGCTCACACAATCAGCACTTCGGTACTCAAGCCATAGGCAAAGATCCAACCTCAAGTCCTCTAGACTGGACCAACATCAACTCACAGAGATCACATCTCGCCCCTCGATTAGGGAATCACAAGACATCAATGTACATCTGATACTGAGCGCTCATGCACGCATACGAACACGTGGAAGGAATTTCAAGAGTTACTTTTCAAGCTGAATCAAGGACGGACGATAAGAATTCAAAAATGTGAAGTTTTTTCAAAAGGTTTTGCAGCCTCTCGAAGATAAATACAGACGTCTCTATACCGATCCACGAGAGTCTACTAAACCTGCTCATGACTCGTGAGACCTATGTAACCTAGGCTCTGATACCAGTTTGTCACAACCCTAACCCCGAACCCGATCTTGATGGTGCCTTTCGTGAAGACAAGGCCAGCCAATTAAACCCAATTCACTTTTTAAAACAGTTAAACAATATAAAAGCAATCTAAACATGATTTAATGATAGAAGTAGCGGAAATACAACCCGACACAGCCCTAACCGGGGTATTACAAGTCACGAGCATCTACTAGGGTATAACTACAACTGAAAGTCTGAAGTGTACAAATACAGACTAATGAAATGAAAAGAGAGAAAAGCAGTACTGCGATCGCTGGCAGCTACCTTGCTAAACTCTTATGACTCTGCCTCCGATCAGCCAAAACCCGCTACTGGGTGTATAAATACCTAAATCTGCACACAAGGTGCAGAGAGTAAAGTGAGTACTCTAACTCAGTGAGTAATAATCATAACTAAAGTCTGAATGATAAGCAAATACGTAAAGCATATCAAGGTGTTGTATAGAAGCAGTTCAAAAACCAGTAAGAAAGCAGTGAAGCTGTAAAAAATCTCTTAAAACATCATCTTAGCTCAGTTTAAACTTCTTTGAAATGACTTTTTCAATAGTTACGCAAATGAATGCAAAACAGTTAGTGTAGATAAGCATAGAAATCCGCCCCTCGGGCACAAATATCATAGTTTAACAAGTAAATGACCGGTAAATATGAAAGATAAACACGTAAAAGGTTCGCCCCTCGGGCATAATGTCAACAACTCCGCCCCTCGAGAAATATCTCAGAACAATACCAGTCCTTCGGGCAATCACATAGAACGGTACCAGCCCCCCGGGCTATCACATAGAACAATATCAGCCCTTCGGATTATATCTTACATCACAATGGGTACCCGCGCTCACTAGGGGTATACAGACACCAAGAGGGGCCCATTACGGCCCAAGCACAATATCAAGCCATCTCGTGGCATCAAATCTAGGTCATCGGCCTCATATTAATCAACAATCCACCCTGTGGCGTACATATCTCAGGCTCTCGACCGCATAATCAAATCAGTATCTCACTGTTATGGTGTGCAGCTTGATCCAAAAGTATCCTCACAATAAAGGCCCTCGGCCTTACTCAGTCAAAATCACATAAGCCGTTCGGGCAACAGTAAAACGTGATGCTCAGCCCAAAATATTAATTTGAAATATCATTTCAAGTGTTAAAGCAAAATAAACTTGGCTGAGTTTTTGGAAACAGTGGAAAATAACATATCTGAGTTCAAGTATAAAGTCAAAAACAATGAGGAAATATCAACAAAAATCCCTGAAGGGTTCAAATAGCTGGCACTAGGCCCAAATATGGCATCAAGCCCAAATAATAATGATAGCAAATAGTTTTCAATCAAACACGCGGTAAAATCATCAATCGGGATGGACCAAGTCACAATCCCCAATAGTATACGACCCCATGCTTGTCGTCAAGCGTATGCCTCACCTCAATATAGCACTGCGATGTGCAATCCGAGATTTCAAACCCTTAGTGCATCATTTATAATCATTACTCACATCGAATCGGCTAACTCTCTAGCTCACGACGCCTTTGCCCCTCGAATCGGCCACCACGCGTGTCGAATCTATCCAAAATCAGAAAGAACACGTCACAATATGCTAAGGGAACAAAGCCCAAACGAAACAATCGAAAAATACCAAAAATCCCGAAATTGGCCAAAACTCGAGTCCCGGGCCCACTTCTCAAAATTCAGAAATTTTCACATCAACAGTTCTTTATCTCCCCACGAGTCTATGCATAACAAGAATACCAAAATCGGAGTTCAAATGGCCCCTCAAATCCTCAATTTAAGGCCTCTTAAACTCCAGCCCTAATCCTTTATTTTTAGCCCTTTAATTCCTTTAATTTCAGTCTTAATCCATGAAATACTACCATAGAAATGTGTTTTAGGTCCAAAATCCTTACCTTAACAAAGTTCCCTTGAAATCTCCCTTCCAAATCGTCCAAAAGCTCTCAGGCCGAAGTCAAATATGGTGGAATAACCCAACCTCGCGAAGTGAAATAAGTTATATGATCTGCCCAGGCCTTTCCGCATCTGCGGTCCAAAACCCGCTTATGCGGTACCGCATATGCGGTCATCTCCTCTGCTTCTGCGGAAGTAACTTAAACACCAATTACCGCATCTGCGGTCCACTCGCCGCATCTGCGGCTACGCAGGTGCGACCCATCTACCGCATCTGTGGTCACAGACCATTCCTCTTGAATCCGCTTCTGCGGCTCGCCATCCGCATGTGCGGCACCGCACCTGCAGTCCCCAAACCGTAGGTGCGAAAACACCAGAAGCAACAAAACTACAGTAGTTGCAAAACATCACAACCTCTCCGACAACCACCCGAAATCATTCTGAGACCCCCGTGACCTCGAACAAAAGCACCAACATGACCCAATACCTTATTCAAACTTGTTCCAATCACCAAAACTCCTCAAACAACATCAAATCTACCAAATCACATCGGATTCAAGCCGAAGTTTCAAAAATCTTCCGAAATACGTTTTTGATCAAAAACCCAACCAAACCACGTCCGAATGACCTGAAATTTTACACACACATCCCAAATGACACAACGAAGCTACTGCAACTCTCGGAATTCCATTCTGACCCCTATATCAAAATCTCGCCTATCAACCGGAAATTACCAAAATATCAACTTCGCCAATTCAAGCCTAATTCTACTCCGGACCTCTAAAACCCGTTCCGATCACACTCCTAAGTCATAAATCACCTAACGGAGCTAACCAAATTATAAAATTCCAATCTGATATCATATACAAACAAGTCAAATATTGGTCAAACCTTTCAAATTTCAAGCTTCAAACAGGGAACTGCTCTTCCAAGTTTATTCCGATTATCCTGCAAACCAAAACCAACAATTTACATAAGTCATAATACATCACACGGGTTGAGTCATGCCCGAGAACTGGCGATCAAAGTACAAAAGCTCAAAATGACTGGTCGGGTCGTTACACTTGTCTGATCCAATTAAAATATGGGATTGGACTTTGTCTTGCATAGCGGCCTCTAATGGTAGATGATGTGCATGCATCAATTTTTAGTAATTTACCAATAGTGTTTCCAATCTTGGCAAGTATGATTACATCGTAAAACTCTGTTGGAAGTTATGGCAATCGAACCCAAATAGCTGTATAACTCTGACTTGCTCGTGTAGCCACAAAATTTGGAGTCATTTTTTTAACAGAGAGGAAGAAACCATTAATGAACCATGGTCCGTTTTGAAGGGCTTTCCTGGTGTTTTCTTCCTTGTTGAATTTGTTGGTGTAGTAATCTTCGCCGAGGTCTATCAGAGAAAATTTCTCTGTATGTTTCCAAAGGTCTTGTACTTTGGTTTTTAGGTAATGATAGAGAACTCTTTTCCCTATTAATTTTATTATAATGGAAAATTTTCAAGGTTCATAAATGCGTTGGATGTCTTGATCCGTTAGGATTATTTGTTTTATGAGACTTTCCTCTCCCCTTTGAAGACACTTCGGATTTGGTGTTTGTTGCACTTCCATGTGTGAGAGGGAGCACTCAGCGTCGCTTAGGAATCCTAGTGTGCTTGGGATTTTTCCAAGGAGTTTGTCTTTATACGAATTGTTTGATGCTAGTGGATTTTGATGAGAAGGGATAGTTTCAATATTTGGTGGTTTGGCGGGATTGAATTTGCCGGTTGGTTGTCACTAGGGTGGTTTGTCATTGTTTGCATCTAAAAAGAGCTTTAGGAAGGGTGGTTGATCACGCCCAACTATGCCTTATAAAAATAACAAAGCGGTCGTTGCAAATATAATCCGGTTTACAAGTCCGGATTCGAATCCCACAGAGAACTAAGGCTTACCTACAGTTTTTCACTATCACCAAAAATACAAGCTTGAACAATTTCTAACTTATAGATATTAAGATTTTTGTGTTTAACTAACTCACTAACTAACAAATTAAAATAATAAATTATCACTAAAGATAATACAGGTTGGAGAAAAGATTAAGGAGGTCTAGAGTTATGATTTCCCCAATTGTTGGAATCCTTCCCGTTATGTCTTCTATAATTTCGCATAAGTATTCTATACCGATCATGAGCTCTCTGCGTGTTGTAATTCTCTCCCGAGTAATTACGATAATTTACTAGACATACTCTCCCGAGTTACGCTAGCTGGCTTTAATTACAACTCACTTAGATCGCACCCAAGGTTTCGTTATCCCTAATCCTACCTTTAAACCCTTGGTTATTGATTCCTCACATACGTCGGGAGTGATGTTGTTCAACAACTACCTAAATATACACTCTCTCCCGAGTAATACATACAAAATAGGCACAGCTAATTGAGGGTCCTTCAATCAACCACAAGAATAATATAGTTGAACAAATAGAGAAAATACTACGGCTCAATTATATAAAAAAATAACAAGAATTTATCATACAAAAGGTTCCATCAAAACCCTAGATAACAAATTAGCTAGTCATAATAGTATGTAAAACTACTATACTAAAAGTCATAACCAACAATGAAAAATAGGAAGAGGAAGGAAAAACTCGTAAAATAATTCTTCGCCTTGCTCCTATTATGTCTCTGCCTCCTTAGGTCGAATCTGTGTCAAAAGTGTGTCCAACCTCCCTCAAAATAGCGTTTTACATGTATTTATACCAAGTAGGGTCGGACCTAGACGAAAATACCTTCTCCCGCGCGAAATAGGACACTCACTCTGTAAAATTTGCACTACCACGCCGCATGGGGCGACACGCCATGCGGGGCGGCAATAGAAAAGCTCAGATTGCTGATTTTGACAGGTTGCAGAAATTTTCACAGGCGCGGCGCACCGCGCGCCGAACCACGCACCGCGATAGTGAGAATTTACGAAAATGTAAAACATGAAAGTTGTAGACCTTTCAAATAGCTTTCCAATGATAAATTGTGGAGCCCAAACGGAGTTCTGAGCGAAAAGTTATGTGCATTTTACTAGATAATGCATCGTATGCCCGCTCGATTCTCCGTTTCGTTCTTAACTATCTTCCGTTGATCCCCCGAACATGATCCTGGCTTAATTCCTTGGGCTTTTACTCAAACTTCAAAGCTCCAAATCACTTGAATTCATTACATAACATCTACATAGCTCGGAATCACTCCTGCAAGGCATAAAACACATAATTAGTGCAAAACAATAGCGATTAAAGCTCAAATTCAATTATAGTGCAGTAAATTTAAGTGTAATAAGCGACAAAAATACGTAATTATAGCCTATCTTCAATGGTGTGAGCAGAGAAAAGGAGGAGCTTCTCTCACTAAATTTCATCTAAGTTAACGTTGCCACTTCTTTATATGCCCTAAAAGTTCTTAAGTTTCTTTCTTGCCATATATAATAAATCCATTCGCATAAAACAAATAGTACTATATTTATTTATTTTTTTAATATCGAAGTTGAAATTAGCTATGGGGAAAAATTTAATTTTGAGGAGAATGGGTTATCTAAAACTGAATCGAATCCCAACAAATAAAAACTTGGGTGTCTATATGCCACTCCCATGATTACCTTTTTCTAATTCTCTCTTCTGGGCGACTATACGTTCTACAATTTCCTTCTATCTCTTTCTTTAAAAAAAAAATAGCTATTTAAAGTCTAGATCATGAATTTCATCAGATTGCCAAGTAAGTTGTAGTTCCAATTTTATTCCTTGTACTTTTTTGAATGCAAATGCAATTTTCTTGATAAGGTCAAATAAATAGCTTAACCTAGCATCCAATTTTGACGTTTGCTCCTTCACCATAGACGAATTAGAAACTAGGAGAGAAACGCGTCTGAATTTTGACCCCAAGGGACATACTGAATTGATTGACAAAGTTGAATTGGAGATAAAGAAATAGAGCACAACCTAATATGTTCAAGAGAAGAAAATTCACATTCTACCAACAATATATTTTTAAATCCGAACCCACCAAGATTTTCTTCGTGATTTTGTATATAATTTTATGATAACATGAATTTCTTCTTAATTGTATTAATGGAAATGTAGCGCTTCAAAAGCGGATACATTTGAACCCACTAGTGGTTTGTACTCCAACAATTATAGTTCAAAAAACTATATGACATATATTTATAGTTGGTTTATGCTAGTTACCACAAATAAGTAGCCGATACTACTTGTTAAGAAAACAAAATACGTAATAAAGGGTGCTGACATGCAATGATGATATTCCTTACTTAAATGGTTACTCAATTATCCGAAATTATCTAGTAAAATCATCTTTCTTTCGTTTATAACAGAAAAGTCACTTAACTATGCATACAACACTCAGAAGGTCATTCAACCAGATTTCTCAAAATGTTTAAGGAAAAATACCTTACCACCCTCCTAAACCTTATACGGATTATTAGTTACAACCTTAAACTATTCGTGGTCTTAATTACCCCCCTCAACTTGTTCTTTTGAGAGTCATTACCCCCTTGAACGCTGATATGGCAAAGAGTGTGGGTGCACTCGCCTGCCACGTGGATTTTTCTGTATATGTGGCATTTTTTTGAAAAATAAAATATATTTTTACCGCTTTAAGAATATTACTTTTTTAGATAATTTTTTCCGAATACACTTTATAATAAAACTTGGATAGAACTACATTAATTAGACTAAGTTTTTTTATTTGGCTAAAAATAATAAAGTTTTAGTTAATCTTTTTTTGGAATTTGACCTGAAAATAAAGATTTATACAATTGAAATAAATAGTCAAGGCATCTAAAAAGTTATAAAAATACATAGTTTAAAATTAATTATTTTGGCTATAAATTTTTATACAGCTCTAAATTATAGTACTCTAAAAATATATAAATAGTCATTGCATCAAAAGAAGAAATTAAAAGAGTGTACAATTTCTTCAATTGTGTATTTTTATTTATCCAACTGTGTATAATTTTTTCAACTATAAAAAGAGTGTACTCTTTTTATTTCTTCTTTTGATGTAATGACTATTTATTTTAACTGTACATTTTTACTTTTTTCAGGCAAAATTTGCAAAAAAAAAATATATTTTTAGAGCACCATAATTTAGAGCTATATAAAAAATTATAGCCAAAATAATTAATTTCAAACTATGTATTTTTATAATTTTTTAAATATTTTGACTATTTATTTTAATTGTATAAATCTTTATTATCAAGTCAAATTCAAAAAAAGATTAATTAAAACTTTATATTATTAACCAAATAAATTTTTTAGCATAAATAAGGTAGTTCTATCCAAATTTTATTATAAATTGTATTCGATAAAAATTATCTAAAAAAGTAACATACTTATAAAAGTAAAAATATATTTTATTTTTTAAAAAAATGCCACACATACAGAAAAATCTACGTGGCAGGAGAGTGCACCTACACTCTTTGTCATATCAGCGTCCAGGGGGTAATGGCTCTCAAAAGGCCAAGTTGAAGGGGGTAATTAAGACCACAAATAGTTTAAGACTGTAACTAATAATCCGTGTCAAGTTTAGGTGGGTGGTAAGGTATTTTGCCAACTTTTAATTGTCAAATACCTATTTTACTCTCTAGATTATCAACTTATATCTTCTTCTTTTTTACTTTTTTAATATTATAATTTTTTCTCTTTTTAATCTACATTATAGAATTACCTATAGAAACATAAATTTTATTTGTAAAATAAAAAATAAAAAATTTGGTTTCCTAGCACATATAATGTCGGAATAATAATATAATTAAGCATAATATTCAAGAATATATAATGTATATTTTAAATAATTATTTTTATATTACGTGCACGGAATAATTAGAGGACCTTTAAAATATCAATTCACTTCTAGTTGGTTGCCAAACTTGCCAAAGTCACATCTTTTAGGCCTCCGCCATTTTGGTCTATGTTGCTAAATAATAGGAAAATTGAAGAATCTATTACATGTCTAGTAGCCTTACTGGTTTTGCTTTTAGTAGCATAGCCTTTACGTGGCGGGAGCTAAACAAAATGAGTTTGGCAAGCTAAGTCCGCCAACTAATTATTGCAAAAAGTTAATCTCTTTGGAAAACCAAAAAAGAGAATGAAGAGAAGTACTTCAACTGAAAGGATAACAAATTACAGTATATATATGCGTTTGAATGCAGCAAAGAGCTCCTTCAATTTGCTTCTCGAAGTTTAGGACTTCAAAGTTTAGGCCTTCAGTGTTAATTTAATCATAAAATTTGGTCTTAATTTACAATTACTACTACTACAAGATAGGAGTCGATGAATCACAATCTGTTCCTCTCCCTTCACTTCAGAAGAGATATAGTAGCATTACTTTATGCCATTTTATAGGAGGATAGTGTTTTTGGAAAAATTGATTATGAAGAATAAGATTTAGCTTGAGGCATGTCAAAGATATTTTCCTTAAGGATATTTCGCTCACACAATAATGAATAAAATTAGACGTATGCCTTAGAATTTAATAAGCTCTTCCAGTTATTAAACTAGGAACAGAACTAGCAGAAAATACAAGAAAGAAACCCAACATATAGAAGGAAGAAGATGATTCAGAAAGTTATGTTTAAAAGTGTATTTTAGCTCTTCAAAGATCATGTTTATATAGGTGTTACTCCAACAGCTAGATAACGGCTAGTTAACAGCTAGTAACGGCTAGTTCGACTCTATTAAATGTAAAATACGGGTTACTGATAATCAAAAGAGTGTATAAAAGGAAGTAATTTAGGTAGCAAGAGAGTAATCAAGAGAAAAATAAGTAAACCAAAGTTTATATCAATAGTATTTCGTGTCCCCACAATTGATCAGATGTCTCCCTTTTATAGATATCTTGGAGATATACGTTTTGCCCAAATCATAATGAGGCTATTATGAGTAATTAAAGATATTTAATGCTACGTTACATAATCATTATATTCAATACAAATTCTCTAACGTATTCCACATTTAATGCCTATTAAATGTCGTATCTACACTCTTTTCTATTGTCAGATTCATTTCTTTTGATTCTCGGACATAAATGACTTAGATAGGTACGGGTGCTGGGTTATTTGTATTCCTGCCCGTGCCTCTTCCTCTGCCATTTGCTCGTATCTGTTGCAACTCGTGCCTCTTGGCTAGTTGTAATTCTTTGACCATTTGACGTGTTTCGACACGTATTCGACCCGTCACCTTTATATTTAAATATAATTTTTCCCAATACAAAGCCCCCCCATCCACTTTCCATTTATTCATCAGTTGAATATTTGGGAAGTGGATTTCATTAAAAGAGAATTTTTGTCACCATTAATGCTATGACAAAATTGACGCTTCAATTGTCGCTTCCATTTAATGCTCCGTACACGTGTCTTTTTCCCATTGGTTCTGCATTTTTGTATCCCTTTTCAAGGCTTTTTATGGCTCCACTATTCACGAAGTGCTAGTTATCATTATTATGGTCCTTCCATCACTGCACTTTTACCTTTGGTAGTGGCGTATTAATATAAATATAACTTCTTTCCTTGTCTTTTACCACATAAAGCTTATTGAACACTTAATTCCTCACATTATTCTTCTTCGCCATGTCTTCACCAAATCCTAACCCTAGGAGAGTTCCCATTGTTGATACCTTCCCTAATGCCCTCATTAGACATAGAAGGGGAGGTAGACTTCGTAGCTTAGGGTCTACTCGCGGTGGTGATTCGTCTATACCTTCTCATAGTTCTGGTCTTTCTTCCAGAACCAGAGGTTCCCTTTCTCACAGATCTTCTTCTAGGGATAAAGAACCTTCTGAACCATTACGTGAACCTTTAGTAGAGGAGATAGTCCCTACATAATTATCTTTTTACCATGATAGGGAATCTCTTAGAAACCAGGTTTCCGCCTTAGATCGTGTTGACACTTACCTCATTTAAATTACAAAAGTTTTGACTCCTGTAGTTTGCAAAGACTGCCATTGGAGTAATGATTTTTCCATTATTATCCCTAATCCAAATCAGAGAATTACTTTTTACTTGACTGGGTTCTCTTTTGTTTATACATACCCTTTCACTTTAGGGTTCAAACCAGTTATTGACCCAGTTATTCTTGAATTTTGCCATTTCTTTAATCTCTGTTTGGGTCAAATTGGCCCAATCATATGGAGGGTTGTTGCCTGTTTGAGGCATTTAACCAATTTGGCTGACGTTTTCTTTACTTTTCCTCACCTGATTCATCTTTATTCCCCTAGACTTTTTCCGTAATGGCTTTTTTACCCTAGTGGCCAGGAGTAAGAGGGTTTTAGTGAGCCCTGAAGATGACAAAGACCGTGGCTGGTACGCCCACTGCCCCCACTGTTGGTTTAGTAGGTGAGAATAACGTTCCCTTCCCTGAGAAGTGGAATTTTGCACGTAAGTCTTTTATCCATCTCGTACCTTTTTCTTTTAAGTTTATCAACTTCTTTAGTTTTTGCTTTTTTTAGCAACCATAGCAGTGGTGGAAAATATTCCCAATTTTTGTGGTTGTGTAGATAAATTGCTGAAGGTCGCACCAATAGATGGTAGGTCTTGGAAAACACTTTCTAACCATTACGGTTGGAAAATAAAGACTCATGGTAAGAGTTTTTATTTCATCTTTCACGCATGTATATATTTTTCTTTATGGTTCTAACTTTCATCCTTCTTTTTATCAGGATTTGCTATTCGAGGAGTTACTGCTGAAGTAGTTGCGGCCTCTCGTGTCTCTTCAGGAACCCGTACTCCTTCAGGAACCCGTATCTCTTTAGAAAGAGCCCGAGAAATAGTCTTGGGTTCTTCTTCTGCAAAAAGGAAAACTGTTGAAGAAGAAGAAGACTCTGAAGAAGAGGAAGATGGGGGTTCCCTGGTGACGAGGCCACGAGCTAGGAGACGCATCGTCTCTGATGACGAAGCTGAAGTTTCCCCTCGTCTTTTTGTTCCTCTTACCGAACCTGTTGAAACCCCAGTAATAATTCTTGACGATGAAGTCACTCCCCATGTTACCCATGAATCTATTGATCAACGTTTCTTCAGTGGTTTTGGTAGTGGAAGTTTAGGGCCTGTTTTAGATGAAATAGCCTTATCTTCTTTCTCAACTCCCGTGCCTGTGATTCCTTCCTTACCAGCCCCATCTGTTTCTGTTCCTTCTTCTACTGTTTTCACTTCCTCTACCGCTCCTCTTTCGACAACTCCCCCTCCTATCGTTCACCATATAGAAGTGGGCTCTTCAAGTAGAAGTGCCGCTATGAGGAGGGTAACCATTGAATTTCCTGCTGATAGCAGCCTTTTGAGGAAGTCAGGTCAGGCAGATGTATGGCTGGAACCTTTAATCGGTCCAATTGAAAAAGCAAAGCTGGAGAGCCATAGTTTCCTGACTCTAATGAATGATATCGTGCATGCCACTTTGAAGGTACTTTATTTCTCTACCTTCTTTACCTTATAATTTTTTTTTATCTTTGGTATTCTTATATTCTTATTTCCATTCCCCTTTTTTTAGGCCAATCTTATCGACACAGAAATGATGAACATAATCCCTCTCTTGGAGAAGGTAGCACGTAATTCTCAGTTGGATGCGATCAATTGGAAGGAATAATTTGAGAGTGCACAAATTGATATGGAAGATTTACAAGAAGACAAGAATACCTTAGAACAGCAGGTGCAGGCTTTAACTTCAGAGTTAGCGGTTGCAAAAGCTTCCTCAAGCCAAGCAGAAAAAGACAAAGAATGTCTCGAATCTTCCTTCTCAGAGCAACTATCTAAGGCCAGTGAAGAGAACAGAGAGTTAAAGGCTCTTTTGAGTCAAAAAGAAGTTTACGTTGGGGAGCTCGTGCAAAGCTTAACTCAAGCACAAGAAGATCTTCGAGTCTCGGCTGATAAGGTTTGTGCTTTATAGAGCTTCCATGCCTCTCTTCAAGCTTCTTACAACTCCGCCTTGGCTGAAAATGAAGAGCTAAAGAATGAGATTGCTGATTGGGAAAAGGATTATGAGACCCTTGAAGAAAAATATGTTGTTGAGGTAAGTTGGTCATTTTTGAATTCACGTCGAGATACCCTTATTGAAGCTGGCCAAGAAAACTTCAACCTGGAGTTGGAGTTAGTTAAGATCAATGAAACCATTGAAAAAGCTCAGCAAACTCAGGACTTCCCTTTTCCTTGGTTGAAGCTCCCGTGAATGTTGAAGTTGATACGGGTATCCCAACTCTTTCAAGTCCAATCGAGCCTGTTGTTACAAGCCAAGTTGAAACTGCATCTGTTGATGCACCTGCCCAAATTGAGTCCGCTGCTATTGATGTTCCTGCTTCAGTTCCACAAACTTCTCAGTGACCAGTTTTAATCATTTGAATGATTTTGTTCTTGTTTTTATTTTGGAAAATTGTAATCAAACCCTTAGCTTCATTTGAGGGTTGATTTTGGAAACGCAAGTCCCCAAGTCTTTTATGGGGCAATCTGTATAAACAATTTCATAGTTTTATGACTAAGTTCGAACTTAGTCTTAGATTTTTTACGTATTAAGAAGTTTTTCATGTTATTATCTTAAACTTCTGTTTGCTTTATTCTTGCCTTTATTTTTAAGGACTTACAGAATAATTTGCATTTTTGTTTTTCTAAAATGCTTCTGTTAACCTCATGACTAATTAATTTAAACATGAATTTTATAAAAGAGGGCCCTTTTATACTTCGACACTTAATGAAGAAGATATATCAACTTCATAATGGTGTTGTCATACGATAAAAGAAATAGGAACACACATGTTTCTTTGAAATAACTTTGACTAGTTTTGAATAATACTTTACATGTATTTGAATTACATCTATAATTTTCTCGTAATTGTTTTTCTTGTAACAGATTTTTTCAAAAGAAGAATAATAGACACGGGTTTTTTTCTTATAACCCATTTAAGTACATAGCCTTTACCCTAACTATAGTGAGGTTTTTCTTCTGCCGTAGCTCGTGGCTTCATCTCGTGACCTTGTGACTTTTACTCTGCACTTGACTCTTTTAGGCTTGATTTTTCTTAATCTTCTTTGCCTTCTTTATACACATATCTGTGTATATTATGTAGTCCCTCAAGGGTTTGAGTGTTGAAGTATGAAGCCTCAAGCACTTGATAGATTCTCTCATTTGGTCCTTTTCCTGAAAAGGAAAAACATACGGGACTCGAATGTGCGATTTTAGATGAAGACTGTTTAACCCGTATGAATTTCTATCAGTGTGCCTTACAGGTTGTGACTCATCATTTAGTACGGGTTATCTTTTTGCCTATCATCTAAAATCGTTAGTAAAATTTTAACAATTCAAAAATTAAATTTGAAATAGTGATACCTGACCGTGGGTATTCCTTAGAAATAGTATCTCTTCAAATGAACAACATTCCAATGTGAAGGTAGTATCTTGCCATCCATTGTCTCCAACTCATATGCTCTCTTGCCTGCAATATCACGAACTCTATAGGGTCCTTCCCATGTTGGACTTAATTTACCCGCGTTAGCTGCCTTTGTGGATTGAAAAACCTTTTTAAGCATGAAGTCCCCCACTTTGAAGAATCTGAGGCGTGCTTTTCGGTTGTAATATCGTTCTATGACTTGCTTTTGTGCTGTCATTCTTATCAATGCAGCTTCTCTCTTCCCCTCGAGTAAATCTAGATTGACCCGCATCTCCTCGTCATTAGATTCTTGTGTCTCCTGTGTGAACCGCGTACTTGGTTCCCCTATCTCACTGGAATTAAAGCCTCAGCTCCATAAACCAATGAAAACGGTATTTCTCCTGTACTTGTTTTTGCAGTTGTGCGATATGCCTATAAAACTCCAGGTAACACTTCAGGTCAGTTACCTTTTGATTCCTCTAATCGTTTCTTTAAATTATTGATAATAACCTTGTTCGTTGATTCTGCTTGCCCATTACCCTCCGGATGATAAGGTATTGACATAATCCTTTTAATTTGCCAACTTTGAAAGAATTCCGTGATTTGAGCTCCAATAAATTGAGGGCCATTATCACGAACGATCTCCTTTGGTACACCGAATCGGCATATGATATTCCGCCAAAGAAAATCTTTAACTTTCTTTTGTCGCACCTGTTTAAATGCTCCTGCCTCCACCTATTTAGTAAAATAATCAGTGAGTACGAGCAGAAACTTTACTTGTCCTTTTGCTTGTGGTAATGGACCCACGATATCCATTCCCCATTTCATAAATGGCCATGGGACAATGACCGGGTGTAATAATTCCACAGCTCTATGCATATTGTTACCGTACCTTTGAAATTTATCACATTTGGCCACGAAACTTTCTACTTCTTTTTCCTTTTTAGGCCAGTAATAACCTGCCCTAATTAAGGTTCTTACCAATGACCTTCCTCCTGCGTGATTCCTGCAATGTCCCTCGTGTATTTTTTTCATTACATACTCCGTTTGCGAAGGTCCGAGGCATTTTGCTAAGGGGCCACCGAACATTTTACGATATAAATTGCCTTGCTTTAAGCAGTACCGAGCAGCCTTCTTTCGAAGCGCATGAGCTTTCTTCTTATCATCAGGGACGGTACCATACTACAAAAAAGCAACAATCTCGTTCCTCCAATTCCAAGTTAAATTATTAAAATTTACCTCATTCTTATCAGGATCGAGAACTGAATGAAACAAATGTATAACTGAGGCGTTTGCATCACTTGCCACATCAGCTGCAGATGTGAGATTAGCTAGGGCGTCCGCTTCAACATTTTCATCCCTTGGTATTTGTATAACTTTCCAGGTTTGAAATTGTTTTATCAATTCCCGTACCTTTTCTAAATATTGTTGCATCCTTTCTTCCCTATCTGTATAAGTCCCCAGCATTTGATTAACTACGAGTTGCGAATCACTCTTAATTATAATCTGATTTATGCCAAGCTCTCGTGCCAATTCTTGACCTGCAATCATAGCCTCATACGCCGCTTCATTGTTAGTTATGGAGTGACATTTAATAGCTTGTCGAATGGTCTCACCCGTAGGTGTTACCAAGACAATCCATAAACCTGCACCTTTTACATTAGATGAGCCATCAGTGAATAAAGTCCAAGTTCCCGGGTTAGCCCCATTGAATACCTGTAATTCTTTTTCTGCTTCTAATTGCGTCTCTTGGCTAAAATTGGCCACAAAATCAGCTAACACTTGTGATTTTATAGTAGTTCTAGGTTGGTATGTGATTTTGTATTCACTTAACTCTATTGCCCACTTAGCTAACCTACCTAATAGCTCATGCTTATGTAATATATTACGTAAAGGGTAGACAGTCACTACGGCGATAGGATGACACTGAAAGTAAGGTCTTAACTTTCTAGATGCCATGATTAATGCAAGTGAAAGTTTTTCTAACTGAGGATACCACGTCTCCGTATCTAACAAAGATTTACTAACATAGTAGATAGGGGATTATTTACCTTGTTCTTCTCGGATCAAAACAGCGCTTACCGCAACTTCCGAAACAGCAAGGTAAATGAGTAGTCTTTCCCCAGCCTTTGGTTTTGCCAGTAAAGGTGGATTTGATAAGTACGTTTTCAAATTCCTGAGTGCTTGCTGACATTCCTCATTCCATTTGAAATGTTCCTGCTTCTTAAGGGCTGAGAAGAATTTAACACTTCTCTGATGATTTAGAAATGAATCTTCCCAAGGCTGCAATTATCCCTATTAATCTTTGAACTTCTTTCTTGTTTGAAAGTATATCAGGGATTTCCTCAATAGCCTTGATCTGTGCAGGATTTACTTCAATACCACGGTTAGAAATAAGAAAACCTAAAAACTTGCCTGATGCAGCGCCAAACGCACATTTTTCGGGATTTAACTTCATATTAAATTTGCGCAAAATTGAAAATGTGTCAGATAAGTGTGATATGTGATCTTTTGAATACTGAGTTTTAACAAGCATATCATCTATATATACCTCCATAGTCTTTCCTAAATGCTCTTGAAATATTTTGGTAACTAACCTCTGATACGTTGCACCTGCATTCTTTAGACCAAAGGGCATTACTTTATAACAGTAAGTCCCCCTGTCTGTTATGAATGAAGTTTCTTCTCCATTTTCCGGATCCATTTAATTTGACTATAACCTGAATATACATCTAGAAAACTTAATAGTTCGTGACCTGCAGTTGTATCAATCAATTGATCTATGTGTGGTAGTGGAAAAGAATCTTTAGGGCAGGCTTTATTAAGATCTGTGTAATCTACACAAACCCGCCACTTACCGTTCTTCTTTTGAACTACAACAGTATTAGCTAACTAGTTAGGATATTTTACCTCACGAATGGAACCAATTTTTAGCAATTTTTGGACTTCTTCCTAAATCACCTGATTCTTGAAAGTTCCTTGCTTTCTTTTCTTTTGCTTGGCAGGAGGGTATGATGGATCTTCATTTAGTTTATGGGTCATCACCTCCGGGGGTATTCCTGTCATGTCAGAATGGGACCAAGCAAAGAAATCCACGTTAGTTTTCAAAAATTCAATTAACTTACCTCTCATACCTTGGCTAAGATTGGCTCTAACATAGACTTTTTTATCAGGCCATTGAGCAAACAACACGACATGCTCTAATTCCTCTATTGTTATTTTGATATTTTCATTCTCTTCTGGTTCTTGAATGGTATCAGGCCTTGAATCTACATTTGTTTGCCCTTATTTAGTTGAGGTTTATGTTGTGGTGACCTCAATTGCCTTCTGTGATTGCTATTTACCTTCATTTCTCATGCTTGTATCTGCAACAAAGTTGATAGCCCTGGTTGTATGTTGATCTCCACGAATTTGATAGATTCTCCATGGCGATGGAAATTTAATAACTCGATGCAAGGTTGAAGGAACAACGTCCATTTCGTGGATCCATGGTCTCCCAAGAATCATGTTATAAGCTATATCCATATCTACCACCTGGAACTTTGTATCTTTAACGTCTCCTTCAGCGAATGTGGTGAGTGTTACCTCTCCTTTCGTGAGGACACTAGAATTATCAAATCCAGATAGAATATGCACATTTGGTATCACTTTATCTTCAGCTTGCATCTCACGTAATACTCTCAGTAAAATAATATTCACGGAACTACCTGGATCAATCAAAAACTCGTTTCACATTAGTATCATGTATAATTAAAGATATTACCAATACATCGTTATGAGGGGTTAATATGCCATCTGCATCTGCGTCATTGAATGTAATGTTGTCTTCCTCTAAAACATGCCGCACTTGTTTCCCTTGAGTAATTGTTACTTTGGAAATTTTGTTAGCTGTAGAATATGATATACCCTTGACGTCTTCACCCCCACTTATAACGTTGATAGTTCTTTTGGGAGAAGGTGGTTTTGGAGGCTCCTTCCTGTTCTTCATGTAAGCTTGCTTATCTTTCTCACTGAACAACTCAGTAAGATACCCTTGTTTTAATAAATGATCAACGTCACTTTGTAAAAATCTACAATCTGCTGTTTTATGTCCGTGGTCATTATGAAACTCGCACCAATGGTCAGGGTTGCACCTGTTTGGGTTCGATCTCATTTTCTTTGGCCATCGAACCTTATCTCCCATGATTTTCAAAACGGCTATGAGCTCGGAGGTGCTGACGTTGAAGTTGTAACCACCGAATTTCGCTTTTAAATTTCTATCACCATCTCGTGACTCATAGTTATTTCGCTCGTTCCTGAATCTTGATGAAGAACCTGATTCTCTATTTCTTGATCTATGATCGTACCTTTGATTATCCTGCTTTGACCGTGAATCCTTTCTCGCGGGTCCCATATAAGGCTCGTACCTATTTTTATCGGATCTTTTTTCGGTTTCCGCGTGTATCGAACTTACCTTTTCTTCTTTTTGAAATCGTGGAACAGTATCTTCCTCAATCCTCAGCTTCATGATATACCTGTTATAAACATCATTCCACGTTGTAGCTGGGAATTTTCGAAGGCTTTCCTTGAGCCTCCTCGTAGCTTCCGAGCTTTTTTCATTCAAATTACTTGTGAAAGCTATAGCTGCCCAGTTGTCAGGTACACGCGGCAATGTAATTCTTTCTCGTTGAAATCTGTCCACGAATTCTCTAAGCAGTTCCGAGTCCCCTTGCTTGATTTTGAAAATATCTTCCATTCTTTTCTCTACTTTTTGAGCTCCCAAGTGTCCTTTGATGAAAGAATCTGCAACCTCAGCAAAAGAATTTATAGAATTTTCGGGTAAAAGAGAATACCATGTTAGCGCTCCTTTGGTGAGCGTTTCACCAATTTTTTTGACTAATACTGATTCAATCTCCTGCTTAGTCAAATCATTGCCTTTTACACCCGTTGTGAATGCAGTCACGTGATCTCGTGGGTCTGTCGTTCCATCATATTTTGGAATATCAGGCATTTTGAACTTTTTTGGAATTGGGAGTGGAGCAGCACTAGGCTTCCAGGGTTGTTGTGAATATCTATCCATATCTACCCCTTTGATTATGGGCGGCACCCCGGGTATCTGCTCTATACGCTCACTTTGCTCCTTGAGCTGTTTCTGCAAGGTTAGTACTAAGTTTTGTAAATTTGAATTAACTAAATTACCTGTTTCTCCATCCTGCGATTCACTAGGGGTTCCACCGCTGCCTGAATTAACAAGCACGGAACGAGGGTTCTCCAGAGTGTTGTTATTTGGAGTAGGTGTGGGGGGTGCATCAGGTAACTGGCTAACCAAGGCCTGAATGGCTTTATTGACCTGTGCGGTAATAAGTTTTTGCAAAGGCTCATCCATAGCTTCAACATTTTCGAATTGAGCCTGTCCATTAGTATGAGATTCCTCAGGAGTGCCTTCACGAGATCGCCGAGGAGTGCCTTGTGGAGAAATAATCAGTGCGTTATTATCCTGAGGGTCTCTCTGAAGTTGTTGGTTTATTTGGTTTTCTTGGTTTCCTTGAATGTTGTCATTGTTGTTCGACATAGTTTATGCAACAAGAAAAGTTAAGCGAAAAGAAAATAGATTATTAGATTCCCGGTAACGGAACCAATTTGTTTAACCAAAAAATAAAATTTTAGTCAAAGCTAGAATTTAGAAGAACACGGGTTACTGATAATCAAAAGAGTGTATAAAAGGAAGTAATTTAGGTAGCAAGAGAGTAATCAAGAGAAAAACAAGTAAACTAAAGTTTATATCAATAGTATTTTGTGTCCCCACAATTGATCAGATGTCTCCCTTTTATGGATATCTTGGAGATATACGTTTTGCCCAAATCATAATGAGGCTATTATGAGTAATTAAATACATTTAATGCTACCTTACATAATCATTATATTGAATACAAATTCTATAACATATTCCACATTTAATGCCTATTAAATGTCGTGTCTGCATTCTTTTCTATTGTCTGATTCATTCCTTTTGATTCTCGGACATAAATGACTTAGATAGGTACAGGTGCTGGGTTATTTGTATTCCTGCCCGTACCTCTTCCTCTGCCATTTGCTCGTATCTGTTGCAACTCGTGCATCTTGGCTAGTTGTAATTCTTTGACCATTTGACCAGTCTACGTGTTTTGACACGTATTCGACACGTCACCTTTATATTTAAATACAATTTTTTCCAATACATATATATAAATAATATTTCAAAGAGAAAAGATTATTCAAACCAAGATGGACATTACCTTTTGAGATATCATGACTAATTTTACAACAATCACTCACATATCTCAAAAGGAATATAAAAAGTAAATTGTAAATAAAGAAAGAAAAAGAGTATAATTTGCTAGGTTTCGGGTATAATGAAATCCATCTAGTGTCTTATAGACTATTAACAAGAGATAGATAAAATAAGATTTAACTTACAGAATAATTGGTGAAGTTGATAACTTCTATGAACCAAAAATTCTTGTTGTAAGCTAGGGATCTTATTCATCATATTACACTCCCACAATTTCTGCTGTTATCGCGATTTTGCGCTAATAAGCCATGCGCGCGCCTGATTTTCATGAGTGCTCTAGAAAGTTTTTGCCATAAATTTTATAGGAGCGGCCCCACTCCACACTCATATAGGTCCATCAATCAAGTGTATTCTGCAGTGCAATACACCACCTACAAAAGGTTATGAATTATTAGATTAAGAGTTTAATAACTCAGCCTCACATTCCTTGCAGTCTTGCACTATATACACACACACCATAGGAAGAGACATAATTTAATAGTGCATGTTTGATCAACTAATAACTTATTATTACCTATATGAACATACTTCATGGGATCTCTAATCATATAGGTTGGGTTACCATCATTGTTGATATATCTCAAATTGTCAAAAGTCTCAACCCCTCAATATTTCACTTATAAGTCACAGGATCGGCCAAATCCTCTTTTGACTACACATAATATGTGTCACACCTCCTTTTTCCACCTACACCCCGCAAAAGGGCGTAAAGGAGTTTTTCCAATTAAAGGACAATCGGAACAGGATATAGTTATCAATTATTCAGAGTCGCCACTTGGGAGATTAATGGTGTCCCAAGTCACCGACTGAATCCCGAACCGAGGAAAAGCATGACTCTGTTATAGTCTGCGAACCAGAAATCCGAGTAAGGAATTCTGTTAACCCGGGAGAAGGTGTTAGGCATTCTCGAGCTCCGTGGTTCTAGCACGGTCGCTTAACTGTTGTATTTGGTTTTATCTGATTTCAATACATGCTAGCTTATGTGCCTTTTATTCGTAAACCGCTTTTTATCGTTATTTATTTCAAAAGAATTGCAACGTCGTGAAAAACGTGTTTCGAACCACGTCACAATCAATGCACCCGTGATTATCAACATATTTCGACTTCGTTGAGATTTGGATTTGAGTCGCATCAATGCGCACCCGAGTTTAAGAATGTAATTTAATTAAATCGTGCCTCAAGATACTAACGTAGTGTCACTTTGGGGAAAAGCCGTGAAGTTCGCTAAATGGCTATCCCAAATTCTAATTATTTCGATAATTATTTACTAAAGGACCCGCTTTTATTCAATTCGTGCGATAAGGCCCGTCTCAAGTTGTAAAGCTCTTTTCTATCATTATTTATTTTATAAGAATTACGATGTTGCGAAAACATGCTTTGAACCACGTTGCAATCAATGCACCCGCGATTATCGACACATTTCGGCTTCATCGAGATTTGGATTTGGGTCGCATCAATGCGCACCCGAGTTTAAGAAAGTGATTTAATTAAGGGTGTACTTAAAGATTCTAACGTATTGTTATTTTGGAAATACGGTGAAATTCGCTAAACACCATTTCCTAGCCTATACAATAGAATAATTGTGTCATTGACTACTTAAGGACTTTAATTAATTAGGCCCATAATTTGCTGAATTTGAAGTAGAAAATACGGACAAAATATCAAACGAATGGGCCCTGAGCTCACGAAACCCAAACAGGCCAAGGCTGCGGAAACAACCCCTTTAGAGCCCATTGGCGTCAGGCCCACAGCAGGCCCAAGACTGAGCTTGCATTCACACAGCCCAGGGATTGAATCCTTGGGCCCTATTTCAATCCCTTGTATAACCACAATCTGGGCTGCCTGCACATCCGGTAGGCCCAAAGTTGATTTAGCATGAAACTGTGCCCAACTCACTTTAGATCCAAAATTAAAACAGTATACCATGAGACTTAAGCAACAGAAAATGGTAACAGTATAAACATGCAATCTTCACCCCGGATTATACACAAGAATTTGACTACCCAGATGCCCAATTAAACAGTTTTAAACATGTAATCTACCCTAATGAACAAGTTCAATATACACCTTCTGCCAATTACATAACAAGGAAGTACACTACTGCTATTATTAAAGAGACAGACTACTTTCAAATTTCAATTGAATAGCAAGCCTTGGAACACTTCATTTCAACTTCAACATACACCATTGAGATTCAGGAAATGTACCTGGAAATTTGAATATGAAATAGAGAAAAGGTGAGGGTTCAAGTATTTTGAACAACAACATCAGCAACCCAGCAATGTGACAACACAGAAACACAGACAGATTACTTAAAAATCAGAAATGCAAGCCCATTTCCACAACTCAGGCTGACATACCCCTGTCCCTCACAACTGAAACCCAATACTGAGAATGAAACTCTGGAATTGTTTCAGATTTCCATTTTTGATGTTTTGTTTTCTGAATAACTTAAAATTGAAATGCCAGCTAGAATACAGAACAATAATGAATGCTCAGATTAAAACTTAAGTCTCAAGGCAGAAAATCTGAGAGCCCCCCTTTTTCAAGGCATCTAATGCCCTTTTATAGGCAAAGACCCCTAAGAATGAACTAAGTTCTGATTTCTCTAATTAGTCCCTTTCTATTTTCATTTTGGTCCCTCTATTCTTATCTTGCTAAACAAGTAACTGCAGTGTACTTATTAAAATTTACACTTGAAACCCTTTCTAGAAGGTCCTCAAGCATTCCTTCAACCCTACAATACCCATACTGCCCTTCTTTATACCTGAATATTACTATTCTTATCAAAACTACCATTTTCCCTACCCAGACTACCCCTGAAAGCCTCTCAGAATCACTGATCTTAACCTTACCCTTAATAACTAAAACCCAATACCTTAAACCAGTCTAAAACCAATCTAAATCAATTAATTACAATCAGAATCAACTAAAATTAATCAATTAACAAACAGAGATCAGCTAATCAGACTCACTAACTCAAATGTTGTTCAACTAACCAACTCAAATAAGCTAAAACGAAAATAGACTGTGATTAAGCTACCATGAATAACATTAAAAGAACTTAAACTAATTATTAATCCACAAAATTATAATCATTCAATCAATTAACAAACTCAGAAAAATTAACAGAACCCAAAGTTAAACCAAAATTAACAGGACAATAATGAAACAATGACTGTAAGTAACATTTTAACCATGCGAGTAAAGAAACAATAAAGAAAGAACAGAAAAACTCACAAATGCATAAAGGGCTCCGGCCAGTCAAAAACATACGAACCTTTTTAGATTTTTGACGCGTAACATCCCTAACCATGTGTTCTTACACGAGAATACATGGTTAAGGGTGCTACGGTTCGAAATCAGAAAGGTTTGATTTTAGGGTTCGGGCCAGAATTCTTAGATCTAAAATTTGGAATACTTCAGGGTGATTCGAAAGGAAACAACCATAGATTGGGGTTAAGGAAGGGCTGGGGGTTGTAGGGTGTGAATTTGGGCCGAGTTGGACAAACTATCAATTTGGCCGGAAAACTTCAAATCAAGATTCGAAGAGTTCCGGCCATATTTGAGGCAAACCAACGAGTGTAGTGGCAAGAGGAAGGTGAGGGGAACCCATGGTGTTATTTTCAGGGTGAACGGGGTAAGTCACGTTCACCGCCGACAAGGGTTTTTTAGGGCGGCGCGGATTAGGGTTAGGCGAGAAAGGGTGGGGTGGGGAAGACGACGTAAATGGGGTAGGGGGGTCTGATTCGGACATATATATACTTGAAACCTCGTTAGTTCCGGACCGTTGGATTGATGAGATCCAACGGTCCTGATCCAAGGGCTGGACTTACTTCTCCAATCAAATGTGTTTGGGCCGAGGGGATTTTATGTATTTGGCCCAAATTTCCGGGTTTCACATAAGTTAATTCAATTATGTATTTTATCTCATTTTTGTTTTCTTTTTCTCATTGTTACAATTTTCTAATTTTTCTAATTTTTATAAAGATGTAAAACCTACATAAAATCCTAATTATTTCAAAACAAAGATTAATTAATTCCTAAAAATATGTTTTAAACAAGTAAAAAAAAACTATTTCATGACAAATGCAAAAGTGAAATTTTTTGTGATTTTCATGTTTTGTTCTAAACAATTTAAACCTTAATGGATACTAAAAATGTAACACTAAAGCCTAAATGCCAAAATGCATATTTTTTGTATTTTATAAAAATTAACATGCACAAATAAAATGCAACAATTATCAGAAAATGACGCTAAGATGCACAAAAATTGTAAAAATCAAGGCAAATTATTTTGTTTGGGATTTTGGGAATTATTCATATATAGGGCAAAAATCACATGTTCACAGCTGTCCCTCTTTTCTCGGAAACGCGAAAGGTTTTCGGGCAAAGACAAGTGAGTAAATACAAGCGATTTTTGCCCATTCGAAAAATTCCGTGCGAAGCATTTTTGAAAAGCTTGGCCGCATCCTGCTTCAAAGGTTGCCTACATATCCTGGGCTAAACAGGAATCAGGTCAGTGTAGTTCGGGAGTGTCTGGTAGCTGGGACTACCAGGAACTGTGATTGCGCTGTGCTTGTTGTTGTTACTGCTGCTGACCTCCCTTGTTACATCATGCCAAAGGTAAAAGAAGCTATAATAACTATGCTCTATAAATTATAAAAATCCTATCTAAATTCTTCACACTTGCTCTTGCACTTCCTTGTAGCCTTGTTCTTTCTCGATAAAAATACATGTTGTTATGCCCTGGTTGGCTGAGACGTTATTCCCTTTCTCCCTACTACGGAATTTAAATAAACTCGATCTTGAATGTATTCCTCTGTTATTCAGGCGGTCTTCTGACTGCCGAATTTAAAATATCTAACACCTCCATTTTCCAGGCGGGCATCCTGATTATTTGAAATTCAAAATACGTGTCTCTATTCTTCAGGCGGACTCCTGACTTCCAAATGTAACTTGTATGTCTCTGTTCTTCTGGCGGACTCCTGATTGCTAGAATTAAAAGGTATGTCTCTGTTTTCCAGGCGGACTCCTGATTACTTGAAATTCAAAATACGTGTCTCTGTTCTTCAGGCGGACTCCTGACTCCCAAATGTAACTTGTATGTCTCTGTTCTTCAGGCGTACTCCTGATTTCTAGAATTAAAATGTATGTCTCTGTTTTCCAGGCGGACTCCTGATTACTTGAAATTCAAAATACGTGTCTCTGTTCTTCAGGCGGACTCCTGACTTCCAAATGTAACTTGTATGTCTCTGTTCTTCAGGCGGACTCTTGACTGCTTGAATTAAAATGTATGTCTCTGTTTTCCAGGCGGACTCCTGATTACCAAACTTGAAAAGTATGTCTCTGTTCTCCAGGTGGACATCCTGATTTTAAAAACTTGAAAAATATGTCTCTATTCTCCAGGCGGACATCCTGATTTTAAAAACTTGAAAAATATGTCTCTATTCTCCAGGCGGACATCCTGATTGTTAAATTTCAAAAGACTTGTCTCTGTCATTTCCTTATGCACTTCAAGATTATCTTGTATTAAATCAAACCGCACTTTGCCATTCCCTTTTCAATAACTGACTTTCTGCCCCTGTTACAATCAAAGAAAATTTCGTTAGTTTAAAATGGTGGTTGGTTGATGGCATTTTTGCTGAAAAATCCTTCCCCTGCAATGCTTTGTGTTGACTGACTTCCGCATGCTGTTTCTGAACCGCTTGACTTTCTAACCAACTTTCAAATTTTCCGACATCCAGCGACCTAAGTGTTTTACACCCCTGCTGTTGTTTTACTTTTCTGACCTTTTGTTTGAGCTTTGCCTTTCCCACGATATTTCCCAATCGTTTCCCCGATAAGACATCCGTTAATTCCCCGATTTCTGACCACCTGAATGCTTTTATACCCATACTGTTGCCTCATCTTTCTGACCCTTTTGCCTGAACCTTCACGTTTCCCATAACGTTTCCCAAATATTCTGCCAATGCAACTTCCGGCGACTTCCCCTATTCCATTTACACCGTGTTGTTTTTGGTATGCTCTGACCACGTTGTGCTTTACAATTCCGGAAGAAGGTAGTGAGCTTTGAAGTCTCTTCTGCCCGCTTTGGCCCAAACTAGTACTGGAGTATCTCTGCTAAATGAAGACCCTCAGTAGAAAATAAAATGCAACGATTTTTGAATTAAAGATAAGAAGAATCCAAAACCAGATGACTGTTTTTAGGAAGAGAAAAAAAGAAACTTATCTGAGCGAGACAGCTGGTACCCATGGTCATGACATGCATTTTGGATTAATCGGCCCAATCTGTCCAAATAACCAACTTTTCAATTGCCATACTTTGTTGCCCAGAACTTCCGTCAATTATTTAAACTACCCAGACCTTTCCCTAGTTTTCGTGCAGTACCTCGAAACATTCTTCAACCAGCAACCTTTTGCCTTTTAACTGTCTTCCGACTCACTTTCGCCTCAAGATGCCCGGGAGGGTTTTCACCCATAAGACTCTCTCGTTTATTTTTCTCTCAGCTCCCGTCGCCTTACGGTGCCCGTGAGGGTTTTCACTGATAAGACTCTCTCATTTATTTTCGTTCTTTCTTGCTTGAACCAAAGTGTGGCCGTTGTCACGAATTACTGCTACCTGCTCGATTTGGCATTTATCAAAAATTGATCAGAAGGTCTTTCTTGGACCGTAATGTAGGCTTTTGGATTGGGTTAGAAAGAAAGGTATGAAAGGCTCAAAACAATTCAACTGGGTTCAAATTACAACTTTCGGAATCCAATTTCATAGCAATCACAATTTCTGCCCCAGTTTCTTGCTTGGGGATTTTAGGATTTTTATTTGATATGACTGAGCCTCGGAGTAAGGCTGCCTACGTACCCTTTCAGGATCAAGTCAAACGTATTTTATTGTATTTAACTTTTGTTGTTGTGATTTCCTTTCTTTCCTTTTCTTTCTTTTCTTTTGTTTTCTCTTCTTTCTCTTCCTTTTGTTTATCTCTTTTTCCTTTTTCTTTCTTTTCTTTTGTTTTCTCTTCTTTCTCTTCCTTTTGTTTTTCTCTTTTTCCTTTATGTTCGGCACCTGTGTTCCTTGATAGTGCCGTTGATTTCGAAAGAGGGGTATGAAAAATAAGTAAAGCTCGAAGGGGATAACAAAGGATAAGAGTGTTTGGATAGCAGGACAAAATGCCTTCATCATTTCAATCTTTAAGACACGCCAAATACAAACAAATATATTCAGAAAATAAGGAAATCATACATAATATCTCTTGACCGCGTCGGAATTAATGGCCATTTCTACACATTTTCCTTCTACATCGGTCAGATACAATGCTCCATTAGACAACACTCTGGTTACTACAAATGGTCCCTGCCAGTTTGGGGCGAATTTTCCTTTTGCTTCAGCCCAATGAGGCAAGATCCGCCTCAGTACTAATTGCCCGACTTCAAATTTCCTTGGACGTACTTTCTTGTTGTATGCTCTTGCCATTCTTCGTTGGTACAGTTGGTCGTGACACACTGATGCTAATCTTTTCTCGTCGATCAAACTCAACTGCTCAAGACGGCTTTTCACCCATTCATCATCATCGATCTCAGCCTCTGCAATGATTCGCAGAGATGGGATTTCTACTTCTGCGGGTATTACTGTCTCGGTACCGTATACCAATGAGTAAGGAGTCGCCCCTACTGAAGTACGCACGGTGGTGCGATATCCTAACAATGCAAAAGGCAATTTCTCATGCCATTGTCTGGATCCTTCAACCATCTTCCGGAGTATTTTCTTTATATTCTTATTGGCCGCTTCAACCGCACCATTTGCCTTGGGACGGTACGGAGTCGAATGTCTGTGAGTAATCTTAAACTGCTCGCATGTCTCTTTCATCATATGACTATTAAGATTAGCCCCATTATCTGTGATGATTACCTTTGGGATCCCAAATCGACAAATGATATTTGTATGCACAAAATCAACTACAGCCTTCTTGGTCACAGACTTGAATGTCTTAGCTTCCACCCATTTGGTGAAATAATCTATAGCTACCAAGATAAACCTGTGCCCATTTGATGCTGCTGGATCAATTGGCCCAATGACATCCATGCCCCATGCCACAAAAGGCCATGGTGCGGTCATCGTATGTAACTCTGACGGCGGAGAATGAATCAAATCTCCATGCACTTGGCATTGATGACACTTGCGCACAAAACTGATACAGCCCCGCTCCATCGTGAGCCAATAATAACCTGCTCGGAGAATCTTCTTTGCTAGAACATACCCACTCATATGTGGTCCACAAAATCCGGAATGCACCTCAGTCATGATAGTTATGGCCTGCTGTGCATCTATACATCTCATCAACCCGAGATCTGGTGTTCTTTTGTACACTACCCCTCCACTAAAGAAGAACCCACTCGCCAACCGTCGAATTGTTCTTTTCTGATCACCGGTGGCCTGTGTTGGATATGTTCCTGCTTTGATGTACTCTTTGATGTCATGGAACCACGGCTCTCCGTCGATTTCCTCTTCTATCACATTATAGTAAGCATGCTGATCGCGGACCTGAATCTGCAACGGATCAACGTAAGCCTTATCTTGATGGTGCAACATTGACGCCAAAGTAGCCAAAGCGTCAGCAACCTCATTATGAACCCTTGGAATATGCCTGAATTCTATGGCCTGAAAACGCTGGCAAAGCTCATGCAGGCACTGCCGATACGGTATAAGTTTCAAGTCCCCTGTTTCCCACTCTCCTTGAATCTGGTGAACTAGTAGGTCCGAGTCACCCATGACCAAGACTTCCCGTACACCCATATCCACCGCTAATCTCAATCCCAATATACACGCCTCGTATTCTGCCATGTTATTTGTACAGTAGAAACGAAGCCGAGCTGTAACGGGGTAATGCTGACCTGTTTCTGAAATAAGTACTGCTCCTATCCCCACGCCCTTCATATTTGCAGCCCCATCAAAGAAGAGTTTCCATCCAGACTTCTCGGCTTGTTCTAATTCATCAATGTGCATCACTTCTTCGTCAGGGAAATAGGTTTTCAAAGGCTCATAATCTTAATCAACGGGGTTCTCCGCTAAGTGATCGGCTAATGCCTGTGCTTTCATGGCAGTCCGTGTCACATAAACAATGTCGAATTGTGTAAGTAAGATCTACCATTTTGCAAGCCTTCCTGTGGGCATGGGTTTCTGAAAAATATACTTCAGCGGGTCCAGGCGAGATATAAGGTAAGTGGTGTAGGATGACAAATAATGTTTCAATTTCTGTGCCACCCAATTTAGGGCACAACATGTCCTTTCCAGATGCGTATACTTGACCTCGTAAGATGTGAACTTCTTACTGAGATAGTAGATAGCCTGCTCCTTTTTGCCCGTAACATCATGTTGTCCCAGTACACAGCCGAAGGAACTGTCCACAATTGTCAGATATAAAATCAAAGGTCTCCCTGGTTCTGGCGGGACCAACACAGGTGGGTTTGACAAATACTCCTTTATCTTATCAAAAGTCTCCTGACATTCTTCAGTCCATTTGACCGCGACATCTTTTTTCAGTAACTTGAAAATTGGCTCACACGTTGCCGTGAGCTAAGCAATGAATCTGCTGATATAATTCAATCGTCCCAACAAACTCATCACCTCGGTTTTGTTTTTTGGAGGTGGCAACTCCTGAATAGCTTTGATCTTTGACGGGTCTAATTCAATACCCCTTCGGCTGACTACAAATCCCAACAACTTCCCCGATGGCACCCCGAAAGCACATTTCGCAGGATTGAGCTTAAGATTATACCTGCGAAGCCTTTGAAAAAATTTTCTCAAATCCCTGACATGGTCGGATTGCTGTCTAGACTTCACGATCACATCATCCACGTATACCTCGATTTCCTTATGTATCATATCATGGAATATGGTTGTCATGGCCCTCATATAAGTTGCCCCAGCGTTTTTTAAACCAAAGGGAATGACTCGATAACAATATGTTCCCCACGGCGTGATGAATGCCGTCTTTTCCGCATCTTCCTTGTCCATTAGAATCTGATGATAACCCACATAACAATCCACAAAAGACCCAATATCATGTTTGGCACAATTGTCGATCAGTATATGGATGTTGGGCAATGGGAAATTATCTTTTGGACTTGCCTTGTTAAGGTCTCGATAATCGACGCACACCCTGGTCTTGCCATCTTTCTTTGGCACAGGCACAACATTAGCTAACCAGGTGGGGTATCGTGTCACCTGAATGACTTTTGCCTCAAACTGCTTGGTAATCTCTTCCTTGATTTTCACACTTATGTCTGTTTTGAACTTTATCAACTTCTGCTTGACAGGGAGGAGTGTTGGATCGGTGGGCAATTTATGAACCACCAAATCGGTGCTTAGACCCGGCATATCATCATAAGACCATGCAAAAATGTCCTTGTACTCATGCAACACCCCAATTATCTCTTCCTTGAGTTGCGGCTCCAAATGAACACTTATTTTAGTTTCCCGAACATTGTCTTGGTCCCCTAGATTAACCGCTTCTGTGTCATTTAGGTTAGGTTTGGGTTTTTCTTCTAAATGACTTAATTCTTTACTAATTTCCTCGCAAGCTTCATCACTGTTACAATCTACCCCATCATCACACCCGATCTCTTGTATTATTACTTCTGAACTAGATTGGCTTTTAAAACTGGGCCGAAGATTCCTCATGCATGTCATGTCATTGATATCAGCATAAAAAGAACTGTACAAAGAAAGAAAAGAAAAGAAAAATGGAAAGAGAATTAGGGGCGAAGAAAATTGCATTTCATTAAACATAAAGACAACAAGGTTTTAACTCATCCAAACGGACGGAACATAGCGACTGGATTACAAACCCTGGAATAATCCAGGTGACAAAAAGGAAAACAAAACCCACTACCACGACTCCCTCCGAACTGGAAGAGGAGTAGCTTCCCAATTGTTGATGTTAGCACGTCGTCCGATGTACTGTATGTCTGCTCTGCTTGACCCTTCCCCGGCCTCAACCATGTTTACTTCAGCAAATATTTTCTCAAACACCTTATCCAAATTACCTTCCGCCTCAATTAACGAGCCAGATATTTTTGCCAATGACTGTTTCTTGATACCCGGCCTGACGAAGGACCTGGACAATCGAGGAATTGGTTTAGGGAGCACCCAAGCTTTCTTCTTAAACTTACGGGCCTTTCTGACATCTGCCGCTGTTGGTTTGAACCCTAACCCGAAGGTGTCCACATTTTTGGGCAAGGACACGGGCTGAGTAATGCCCTGCAGTTCAACCCCCAAACCCTTCCCGGGAACGAACCCGTTATTCATCATTTCTGATACTACCATGACGGTCGCAGCTGACACCCTGGGACATGGCACGCTTTTACCCTCGGGCACCCTGCTCACCGGAACTGTGTCAAGGATCCGATACACCCATGGACCCTTATCATCTTCGGTTTGTATAAAAGGCACAATGGCATCATTCATGGCGCATGTGGGGTATTCCCCATGTAACACAATTTCTTGTCAGTCCCACTCAAATTTGACCACTTGGTGCAGCGTGGAGGGCATGGCTTTTGCTGCATGAATCCATGGTCGACCCAACAATAGATTATATGATACTGCAACATCCAGCACCTGAAATTCCATCATGAATTCGACTGGGCCAATAGTCAATTCGAGTACGATATCCCCTACCGTGTTTGTTCCTCCTCCATCGAACCGCCGAACACAGATGCTATTCTTGCGGATTCTATCCTCATCAATCTTTAACTTGTTCAATGTGGATAATGTGCAAATATTAGCACTCGACCAGTTATCAATTAGTGCCCGAGAAACCATTGAACCTTCACATTTGACCGTCAAATACAGAGCCTTGTTATGTTCTGTGCCTTCCATAGGCAATTTATCATCAGAAAATGTTACCCTGTTCACTTCAAAGATTTTGTTGGCAATTGTCTCTAAATGGTCCACTGAAATTTTGTCAGGCACATGAGACTCATTCAATATCTTCATCAAAGCTCGGCAATGCTCCTCAGAGTGAAGTAACAACGACAACAGCGAGATTTGGGCGGGTGTTTTTCTCAGTTGTTCAACAATGGAATAATCTTGTACCTTCATCCTTTTTAGAAACTCTTCTGCCTCTTCTTCCGTTACAGCTTTTTTAACTGGCACTGGATTGTCTTTTGCGCCTTTAGCCTTTCTCAACTCCTCAGGAGCGAAGCAACGTCCCGACCGGGTTAGTCCTTGTGCTTCACAACTCTCTTCCTCAATCTCCTTTCCTTTGTACGTCACCACTACCTTGTCATATTTCCACGGTACGGCTTTGCTATCCACCATGGGTAACTGGACTACCGGTTTTATGACAACCGGTTCTACATAAGCTCACTTCACAAATACCACGGGCGCCGATACTGACCCTGGTACCACTATCTTGACTGGCTCCTGCTTTTTCTCCGATACAAACGGTACTTTCCCTATTACTGACACTGGCTTGTCTTTCATTGCTTTTAACTGAACCCCTGGCCTTGCACTCAACGTTTTTTCCTTGGTCTCCGTAGAACGAATCATCATCACCACCTGCGAAGGTTTCTTAGGCTCTGCCCCCTTATGTATCAGTTCGATCATGTTGGCCTCATAATGTGCTGGCAACGGATTTTGATTGATGTTTGGGGCCTCTGGAGCCTGTACCTCAATACGGCGATTATCAATGAGCTCTTGGATTGCGTTTTTCAATTTCTAACACTTTTCAGTGTCGTGCCCCGGCATCCCTGAGCAATACTCGCAACTAACAGAGTGGTCCAAGTTTCTGGGAAGAGGGTTTGGTGCTTTGGTTTCAACTGGGGTCAACATCCCCAACTGTTTCAATCGGTGGAAAAGAGAAGTGTAAGATTCTCCCAACGGAGTAAACGTTTTTCTGTTTGGGGCCTTCTCATTTCTAAAAGCTTGGTTTGGGCGGAAGTTGGTTCCTAGTCTGTTAGCCCTGGGAGGTGGATAGGTGTTTTGTGAGGGTGGATGGGTGTTTTGGGGGTTCGGTGTACGCCATTGTGAGTGCACTGGGGGCTGAGTGTAGGTCTGGGCATGGTGAATAGAAAAGTGTGGTTCTGACGGTGGATAATAATGTTAAGTTGAACCGTATGGGGTATATTGATAGTTTGGGTGGTGAGGTCTGGGTTGGTTGTAGTAGTGTGTGTGGTTATTGTGCCTGGACCAAACATTAGCTTCAACTGCAGCAACTTCTTCTTTCTTCTTTTTCCCTAGCACACCACCAGTGCCACTTTGGATGGCCTGGGTGGTTGCTTTCAACGCCGAGTAGCTCAAAATTTTGATAGATTTCAACCTTTCTTCAATCATGGCTCCCATCTTCACCACTTCATTAAACGACTTTCCGACAGATGTCACTAGATGACCGAAATAGGTAGGTTCCAATGTTTGCAAGAAATAATCTACCATCTCACTCTCCCTCATGGGAGGGTCAACCCTTGCAGCTTGTTCCCTCCAGCGGAAACCAAATTCTCTAAAACTTTCTCCAGGCTTCTTTTCCAGTTTTAACAATGACAGACGATCGGGTACTATCTCGAGGTTATATTGAAAATGGCCAATGAATGCCTGGGCCAAATCATCCCATGTATACCATCGGCCGGGGTCTTGCCTCGTGTACCATTCTAGTGCTGACTCGCTCAGGCTTTGACCGAAATATGCTATCAACAACCTCATCCTTTCCCCCGACACCTCTCATTTTGCTACAGAAACCACGAAGATGGGCTATTGGATCACCGTGCCCCTCATACAAGTCAAACTTTGGCATTTTAAATCCCGCAGGCAACTGTACATCAGGAAAAGGGCACAAATCTTTGTATGCGACGCTAACTTGGTTTCCTAAGCCATGCATGTTCCTGAAGGATTGCTCCAGGATTTTGACTTTACGAATCACCTCCTCTTGCTCCGCATTCTTAACCGGTTTCTCAACTTCTCCTGGGATTTCAAAATGGGGAGAGTAAGTATATGGTTCAGGTACTTTAAAGGTGGGTTCGGGAGGGTAATATTGGGTGTCATGAGTTTGGAATAGCGGCTCACTAGATGATCTATGTAATGGAGCTGGGGGCGGTGCCACAAAGACGGGAGCCATGGGTGGTGGAAGGTTCTGTTTAGAGGGTGGAGCCGGGGGAGCGTATGATGTAGTACCATAACCCTGGGTCTGATAAGGGAAAGCTGAAGATGCGTGGGGAGTGGTGGGCTCCTGAGCTTGGGCCAGGGGTGGGATGTAAGATGGGTTGGCAGGATATAGTGGTGCTGGGTGTCCCTGCGACCATGCCCGATGCATTTAAGCCATTTTTGCCTTTAATTTCCTCATCTCTTCTTTCATAGCACCCACATCTGTTACCTCAACCTCATTCGAAGGGTCTACGATGCTGATTTCCGAATCCTGCCCTGTCATTTTTACTTGATCTTTCGACCGGGTGTTGTATGGATGAGTTGCCAGAATTGCCAATCAACTAACCACCTGCCTGGACTCACACATTTTAGACAACCACTTTGTTAGCGATTAGTCTTAATAGATTTAATAACCACACGTTGGCATGAATGCACTTATACAGTTAATCCTTTCTACTATGCGTTTGCTTGATTGCATGCGTCATCCCGGTCATTTTACTTCTTGTTTTGTTTTTCTTCTCTTCGCATTATCCCTCTCTTGTTTTTCCGCTTTTTCTTTCTTCCCCTTTGTTTTTCCGCTCTTCCGTTTTTCTTTCTTTTTAGTTTTCCTTCTATTTGCTTGTTTTTCCTTTTGGTTATGGTCGAATCCTATGGAGATTGCCTACGTATCGTGACCCCGCACGAATCAGACCAAGCGTAGTTCGTAAAATAAGATTAAAAATAAAAGTGCACAACTTTCATTAATGAACAGATTCTTACAAACTTGACATCTTTTGTTTTGGGAAGAAACTAACAAATGCAATCTTTCATCAAACCAAAGACTCTAAACCTGCAAACACGCTTAACTCAGAGAGGTGACGGACATACAAAAGACTGACTCAAAATGGTAAACACTTACAGACACGGACTATGCGTATTCTAGTACTTCAAACTTAGGTGTCCGCGGGGCGTCGTTCGGCCTCGCCGCGGATCTAGGATCCAAATCCCTTTCAAGATGCTCTAACTCATTCATGGTTTGCTTCACATAGATCATCACTGTTGATATAAAAGTGGTACAGGTCATGTCTTCACAAACCCGGCATCTCCTGACAATAGCATGAGCAATGGCTCTAATCCTGTCTTTTGTTCTCTTCTTTTCTATGAGCAAGCGTCTTATTTGATCACTGCATGTCTTTAAAGCTCGGGAGTCTCGCAAGTGCTGGTCTTGCAGCTGTTGCACTTCTGCCTCCATTTGGGATAACAAGTTGTAACAGTGGCCGCTTTCAGTTTTGAAGTCTCTGGCCTGCCTGACCGTTTTACCCTCAAGGGAAACCACTTTTCTCTTTAAATTGGCAGTAATTTTCTCATGGTCCCTTTTCAACTGATTCAAGTATTGGCGACGCTCCTCGGTTCTCGTCGCCCACTGGGCCTTAAGTTCTGCCATGGCCTTTTCAGACTTCCCTAACTCATCTCGCCGTTCTCTGACTTCGCTTTCCAATCTTTTTACCAATTGTTCATCGGATCGGATCTTGGGTTGCTTATCAATGGTCATCTTCAACTGTCGGATCTGAGCCCTAAGTGCTTCATTTTCTGTGGCTAGTTTATTCTTTTCACCTTGATCCGCGGCAACCTGTACATTGTTCTCGAATTTCAGACTCTCGACTTGTTGTTTTAATTTGCCAATCTCAACTCGATAGCTTTCTTCCTTTGCTAACCAATCCCACTGCTCTTGGGATGACTTAGCGAAATATTCGAGATGGGGTCTTTTAGCCGGTCTCCCATATGCCACGTCACCTCTGAACCATTCGTGATACCCTGGAGCAGTTTCCCCTTTGACCCTATCAGACACACAAGTGTTTGCCATCAGATACTGACACTCGCTCCAAATTTGACGAACCTCTTCCTCGGGGAATTGACCGTTAGGACTAATTTCTACCACGTGGGTACTCAAATCTTCATCTCTCGGGATTACTTGATATCTACCAAGTTGCCTCAGAACCCGATATGGTGCATAATGTTGTATGCTTTTGAGTCCCATTAATAAAAAATGCGGTCGGGCTGCTGGCATATATATAACTTCCTCGACAGACAACCATCCAAGCACCCACTGTATCTGGCTAGCTTTGAGGTTCCGAAATAATAATGCCCAAGCCGTGACTCCTTCAGGTAGACTAGCCCCTTTGATTCTCGTACAAAATTCCCCTATACAAGTTTTCTCAGCCGAACCATAACTTAATATCTGAGAGCGTGGGCACAAATGCTCAATCATCCACATTTGTAACAATAAGTTACATCCCTCAAAAAATTTGCCCCCAACTTTGCACGCAGTGAGAGCTCTGAAGATATCAGCCACAATCATAGGTGCTAAAGTGCTTTTCCCCATGGTTTGCAAAGTACTGACGATGCCTGCTATTTTCAAATCAATATTGTCATCTTTCCTTGGGAATATTACGAGACCCAAAAAAGCTATCATAAATGCCACTCGTCTGTGGTCCTCCCATTTTTGTCGGCTATTTTTGCTGCACAGCTTAAAGTCTGGATTATTGAACCCGCCTACGTGGCCATATCTATCATACATGAAGCGGAAACTGCAGAAACCTTTTGCAAAATCTGGATGATGAATTGTTCGGGGTATTTTCAAGGAATCCAGGAATCGATGTATGGTAATGGCCCTAGGAGCAATCAAGTATTTGAATCTCAATGGAGCTTGGTCACTTCCAATGTACCCCGCTATTTCTTCTAACGTTGGGGTGAGTTCGAAGTCTGAAAAGTGAAACACATTATGTGCTGCATCCCAATGAGCGACCAATGCCCTGATGATATCCTCCCGAGGCTGAATGTTTAATAAATCAGGAAGGTCTTTCAAATATTTTCTCACTTCGTCTCGCCCTTCGTTACCCAGATCATTCCACCACAATTGCAGCTCAAAAGGGATTTTGGTCATTATTGAAAAAGGCTCGTTTATCATTGTGCTCATCCTGCACATTTATTAAAGTGTTTAAGCAAACAAAAGGAGAACTTTTATTTCATTCCAAGAGATAACTACCTATATTATTGACTCAAAATTACCCCTATATTTCATGTAAAAAAAACTCAATTCTCAATTCTAATAATAATTTTTTTATTATTTTTCAAGATAAAAAACCCGATATTGCGACACGGCCTTTCAATGCCTCGAGGGTGAAGATTTTAAGGCTGTGAGGGTCAAACATCAAAATACGACCAAAGGTGGCTGTTTATGCAACGTCAACCCTTCGGCGCCTCGTTTGGGAACATTTGGCTATTGTTGACATAAACGGCATCACCTGGTTTATTAAAATTTTTGATATTTTGGTCATTTTTGCAAAAAGGGAGGTTGGACCCGATGAGGGTTGCCTACGTATCTCACGCCCTGTGAGAATCAAACCATGCGTAGTTCGGGCAAATTAACCGAACTATTTTAAGACATGACTCTTTTCCACTTATTCTTGGCGTTTCATAAGCGAATAAAACTATTTTTAGAAACGAGATTTTTTTTTTCTTTCTTTTTCAACAAAAACAGCCTATTTTTCCACGCTAAAAATAACTGACTCTTTTTCTTTTTCATTTTCCACAGACAATAAAACAACCTATTTTCCCAAACTAAAAATAAAAGACTTTTTTTCCTTTCCTTTTTTTTCAACAAATGAAGCATCTTATGTTTTTCAAACTAAAACAAAACTCTTTTTATCTTTTCCTTTATCAACAAACAACTTTCCGAAAAATAAAATACTCTTTTTTCTATTTTTCTTTGCTTTTTTTTTTAGTAAAACAAAATAAAATATTTTTCCCTTTTTTTCTCAAAATTTCGGCAGAGTTTCGCTAGTAATTGGTCATTGATTTTTATTTTTAAATTAACAATTAACTCCCTAATTAATATTTTATTCTTTCTCTTTTTTTCTCTCTCTTTTTTTTTTCTTCAATTTTCCAACATTCCCGATATTCAGGGACCGGTCAACATGCAGGTTCGAAACAAATATATGTCCAGAGCAAGCAGGATGCATCAGGATGGTCTTTTCATTTCAGGTTGCTAGTCCTAGACGGACCCAACCCCTGTGTTGAGTCCCCTAAGTCAAATGCAACGTGATGCAAATAAGCGTTCCTACTAGGGATCCGGCATGAAGTCATGTTATTCTATGTTCCAAACCTGGGTCGGTGTTCTAGACTGTGTACCCGAGCGAACAACTTGAGTCGAGGAGGGGGCAACTTACCGGGAACCAAAAGGTCATCCGGCTTCGTAACTTGTCCGGCCTCTTTCTTATTTCAAGGTATGACACTAACAGAATAGGGAGTCTCAACCAGTAAGCACATCCCCGGAGGTGAAGAGAGAAGGGTGTCGGCACAGTTTATACAATTCAGATAATATCAAAGCGGTAACATTTAACACATTCAGCACGAAACATGTAGGAAAATCAGATACAATCAAATACAACGATTTATCTAAGCTCGAATTCTGAACCCTGAACCAGAGATTCTGGGTTCGATCCCCAGCAGAGTCGCCAGAGCTGTCACACCTCCTTTTTCTACCTACACCCCGCAAAAGGGCGTAAAGGAGTTTTTCCAATTAAAGGACAATCAGAACGGGATTTAGATATCAATTATTCAGAGTCGCCACTTGGGAGATTAATGGTATCCCAAGTCACCGATTGAATCCCGAACCGAGGAAAAGCATGACTCTGTTACAGTCTGCGAACCAGAAATCCGAGTAAGGAATTCTGTTAACCCGGGAGAAGGTGTTAGGCATTCCCGAGCTCCGTGGTTCTAGCACGGTCGCTTAACTGTTGTATTTGGTTTTATCTGATTTCAATACATGCTAGCTTATGTGCCTTTTATTCGTAAACCACTTTTTATCGTTATTTATTTCAAAAGAATTGCAACATCGTGAAAAACGCGTTTCGAACCACGTCACAATCAATGCACCCGTGGTTATCAACATATTTCGACTTCGTCGAGATTTGGATTTGAGTCGCATCAATGCGCACCCGAGTTTAAGAATGTAATTTAATTAAATCGTGCCTCAAGATACTAACGTAGTGTCACTTTGGGGAAAAGCCGTGAAGTTCGCTAAATGGCTATCCCATTCGTGCGATAAGGCCCGTCTCAAATTGTAAAGCTCTTTTCTATCATTATTTATTTTATAAGAATTACGATGTTGCGAAAACATGCTTTGAACCACGTTGCAATCAATGCACCCGTGATTATCGACACATTTCGGCTTCATCGAGATTTGGATTTGGGTCGCATCAATGCGCACCCGAGTTTAAGAAAGTGATTTAATTAAGGGTGTACTTAAAGATTCTAACGTATTGTTATTTTGGAAATACGGTGAAATTCGCTAAACACCATTTCCTAGCCTATACAATAGAATAATTGTGTCATTGACTACTTAAGGACTTTAATTAATTAGGCCTATAATTTGCTGAATTTGAAGTAGAAAATACGGACGAAATACCAAACGAATGGGCCCTGAGCTCACGAAACCCAAACAGGCCAAGGCTGCGGACACAGCCCCTTTAGAGCCCATTGGCGTCAGGCCCAAAGCAGGCCCAAGACTGAGCTTGCATTCACACAGCCCAGGGATTGAATCCTTGGGCCCTATTTCAATCCCTTGTATAACCACAATCTGGGCTGCCTGCACATCCGGTAGGCCCAAAGTTGATTTAGCATGAAACTGTGCCCAACTCACTTTAGATCCAAAATTAAAACAGTATACCATGAGACTTAAGCAACAGAAAATGGTAACAGTATAAGCATGCAATCTTCACCCCGGATTATACACAAGAATTTGACTACCTAGATGCCCAATTAAACAGTTTTAAACATGTAATCTACCCTAATGAACAAGTTCAATATAAACCTTCTGCCAATTACATAACAAGGAAGTACACTACTGCTATTATTAAAGAGACAGACTACTTTCAAATTTCAATTGAATAGCAAGCCTTGGAACACTTCATTTCAACTTCAACATACACCATTGAGATTCAGGAAATGTACCTGGAAATTTGAATATGAAATAGAGAAAAGGTGAGGGTTCAAGTATTTTGAACAACAACATCACCAACCCAGCAATGTGACAACACAGAAACACAGACAGATTACTTAAAAATCAGAAATGCAAGCCCATTTCCACAACTCAGGTTGACTTACCCCTGTCCCTCACAACTGAAACCCAATACTGAGAATGAAACTCTGGAATTGTTTCAGATTTCCATTTTTGATGTTTTGTTTTCTGAATAACTTAAAATTGAAATGCCAGCTAGAATACAGAACAATAACGAATGCTCAGATTAAAACTTAAGGCTCAAGGCAGAAAATCTGAGAGCCCCCCTTTTTCAAGGCATCTAATGCCCTTTTATAGGCAAAGACCCCTAAGAATGAACTAAGTTCTGATTTCTCTAATTAGTCCCTTTCTATTTTCATTTTGGTCCCTCTATTCTTATCTTGCTAAACAAGTAACTGCAGTGTACTTATTAAAATTTACACTTGAAACCCTTTCTAGAAGGTCCTCAAGCATTCCTTCAACCCTACAATACCCATACTGCCCTTCTTTATACCTGAATATTACTATTCTTATCAAAACTACCATTTTCCCTACCTAGACTACCCCTGAAAGCCTCTCAGAATCACTGATCTTAACCTTACCCTTAATAACTAAAACCCAATACCTTAAACCAGTCTAAAACCAATCTAAATCAATTAATTACAATCAGAATCAACTAAAATTAATCAATTAACAAACAGAGACCAGCTAATCAGACTGACTAACTCAAATGTTGTTCAACTAACCAACTCAAATAAGCTAAAACGAAAATAGACTGTGATTAAGCTACCATGAATAACATTAAAAGAACTTAAACTAATTATTAATCCACAAAATTATAATCATTCAATCAATTAACAAACTCAGAAAAATTAACAGAACCCAAAGTTAAACCAAAATTAACAGGACAATAATGAAACAATGACTGTAAGTAACATTTTAACCATGCGAGTAAAGAAACAATAAAGAAAGAACAGAAAAACTCACAAATGCAGAAAGGGCTCCGGCCAGTCAAAAACATACGAACCTTTTTCAGATTTTTGACGCGTAACATCCCTAACTATGTGTTCTTACACGAGAATACATGGTTAAGGGTGCTACGGTTTGAAATCAGAAAGGTTTGATTTTAGGGTTCGGGCCAGAATTCTTAGATCTAAAATTTGGAATACTTCAGGGTGATTCGAAAGGAAACAACCATAGATTGGGGTTAAGGAAGGGCTGGGGGTTGTAGGGTGTGAATTTGGGCCGATTTGGACAAACTATCGATTTGGCCGGAAAACTTCAAATCAAGATTCGAAGAGTTCCGGCCATATTTGAGGCAAACCAACGAGTGTAGTGGCAAGAGGAAGGTGAGGGAAACCCATGGTGTTATTTTCTGGGTGAACGGGGTAAGTCACGTTCACCGCCGGCAAGGGTTTTTTTAGGGCGGCGCGGATTAGGGTTAGGCGAGAAAGGGTGGGGTGGGGAAGACGACGTAAATGGGGTAGGGGGGTCTGATTCGGACATATATATACTTGAAACCTCGTTAGTTCCGGACCGTTAGTTTGATGAGATCCAACGGTCTTGATCCAAGGGCCCCGAAACGACGTCGTTTCATTTTAAAAGGGACGGACCAGGTATGGACTTGGGCTGGACTTACTTCTCCAATCAAATGTGTTTGGGCCGAGGGGATTTTATGTATTTGGCCCAAATTTCCGGGTTTCACACAAGTTAATTCCATTATGTATTTTATCTCATTTTTGTTTTCTTTTTCTCATTGTTACAATTTTCTAATTTTTCTAATTTTTATAAAGATGTAAAACCTACATAAAATCCTAATTATTTCAAAACAAAGATTAATTAATTCCTAAAGATATGTTTTAAACAAGTAAAAAAAACTATTTTATGACAAATGCAAAAGTGAAATTTTTTGTGATTTTCATGTTTTGTTCTAAACAATTTAAACCTTAATGGATACTAAAAATGTAACACTAAAGCCTAAATGCCAAAATGCATATTTTTTATATTTTATAAAAATTAACATGCGCAAATAAAATGCAACAATTATCAGAAAATGACGCTAAGATGCACAAAAATTGTAAAAATCAAGGCAAATTATTTTGTTTGGGATTTTGGGAATTATTCATATATAGGGCAAAATGACTAAAATGACGCTAAGATGCACAAAAATTGTAAAAATCAAGGCAAATTATTTTGTTTGGGATTTTGGGAATTATTCATATATAGGGCAAAATGACATGCTCACAACATGTATAAAAAATTCCCATCTCTAAGCAATTGCTTTAACACATTATATCTTAAGACAATGTGTCTATTCTTCTCATTAAAAAAATTATTTTCTTACAATGGTTATTGCGCCTTGGCAATCACAATTCATCGACATAATTATTGTCGGTTTAACTTGCCAAGAGGTTGCTTAATCAACCTCATTACCAGACAATTCCAATATCATAACACCCAACTAAAAGATGATCACACAACTAGTGAATTTTTCACATCTGAATTAGAGATTCACTATCATCATTGTATCCTTCTAATACAATGAAAAATCCGCATACAGAATACTAACTCATAGTATTTCTAGAGTAAGACATAATATCATCTCAACTGAATGAAACTTAACTTTTACACAAGTGCCTTTTGAAACATCTTCCAACACATATAAGAATTTATTTTCTTTTGGTATCTTCCATATTCAAATACCAAGGTAGAATTTTTTAAACATAAAAGCAACTTTAACTTCTACAAAATATCTCAAATTAGTAGGAAAGGGGTTATAATTTAATGATTTCTTCACATAAATTACTAAAAGACCCAAAACAAGATAATTTTTCAGAACCAGAAATACAATATATTTTTTATCTTTCAATATAAATTTTCGCCACAACAAATCTCAATTTTGTAAGGATTTATTTCAATAATTTTAATAAATATTTTTCCTCATTATTCCCCTTATGATCATGCTACATAATCGTGGGAATACATTCTTGACACCTACACTTTCGAAAATTTCAGACTATTAAGGAGATAATCTTTTCACAATTTATAAGGAATTCCATTTTATAAGTAACAAGCTAATAATATAGCTTCACCCAAAATATTTTAACTCCAAATCAAAAAATATGTATGTCCGGAGATATCAAATTCATGACGAAAGGTCACCAACCTTTAAATAGTATATAAATGTAAATACCATCTATTCTCGTGATCTCAAGCAACATAAACAAATTGTCCTTCTGACGTGTTAGAAAATTCCACAACTACCAAAATAACTAATATCATATTGCCTCTTCAAGATGTTAAAAGAGAATATTTAAATCACTCTAGATCAAGAGAACTACAAAACTAGTGCAGTATCTTTCACTATGCAAAATGCACATATAAAATTATAAATACAAATACATATTAGCAAATAATGTACAACTGTAAACACATCTAAAATTGAAGGATATTATATGTAGTATTCTGATGCCAAAGTTTATCTGCCTATTATATTCTCACGAGAATAAGCATGAAAGAATAAATATTGAAGAGGTATATATTAGTTCAATTATGCATATCTGACGCATAGATATAATGTTACGCAAAAACATATCAAGTGGAAGATATTATTGTATGTCTTTAAAGTTCATCAGAATTCTATAAGTAGTATTCTCCATGAGACCATTGTGCAAACTTGAAGCGTAGGTCCTATTTTCAAAATTAGAACAATAACTTGGACCAAGTGTCTGCGTACACAATAACTTGGACAACATCAAATTTGATTCTCCATAATAAAAAAATGTGGAATTATCCTTAAGGTTGTTGGAAAAATTGATTATGGAGAATAAGATTTAGCTTGAGACATGTCAAGGACATTGTCCTTAAGGATATTTTGCTCACACGATAATGAATAAAATTAGGCGTATAAAGATTTTTAAAGCCATGATGGACATTACCTTTTGAGATATCACTAATTTTACAACAAGGCCCCACATATCTCAAAAGGGATATAAAAAAGAAATTATAAATATAGAAATAAAGAGAATATAATTTGCTGGGTTTCGGGTATAATGAAATTCACTGGTGTCTTATAGACTATGAATTAGAGATAGATAAATAAGAATTAATTTATAGAATAATTGATGAAATCGATAACTTCTACGAACCACAAATTCTTGTTGTAAGCTAAGGATCTTATTCATCATATTACACCCCCATAATTTCTTCTTTTATCGCAGTTTTGTGCTAATAGGCCATGCGCGTGCCTGATTTTCATGAGTGCTCTAGATATACAACAGTTTATTTGTTAAGAAATAAAGATGAAGCTTTTGATAAGTTTTTAATTTATAAATCTGAAGTAGAAAATCAAAAGAGTTAGATCCGATAAAGGTGGTGAATTTATTTTGTTGAATGATTATTGTGAGAAAAAAAACATAATTCACGAGATAACTCCGTCATATTCTCCACAATCAAATGGTGTAGCAGAAAGGAAAAATAGGATTTTAAAGGAAATGATTAATAGCATGCTTGTTTGTTTTGGTACCCCGGATAATCTTTGGGGTAAAGTCATATTATCTGCATGTCATTTACAAAATAGGACTTTCTATAAGAAAACGGGTAAAACTCCTTATGAGTTGTAGAAAGGTTATCCCCCTAATTTGAAATACTTGAAAGTGTGGGGGTGTCTTGCCAAAGTTATGTTATCCGATCCTAAAAAAAGAAAAATACAATCTAAAACATCTAATTGTATATTTATTGGGGGAAAGGATTCCCTCTAGTGAAATTTTGTCCAGATATGTTCAATAGCATTGCTGATTCTTGCCATGTGTCCACCCACATTTTTTATGGTTGAAATTCAATTTTGTAATATATAATTTAAAATGGTAAGACATTATGAGGAAAAATTATGAAAAAAAGGATAATGCTAACGGATGTTTCTACTGAACGTGCCTGTCATCTTTTGTCACTTTGAAGTTTTAAAGCTGCAAAATGCAATATGTCGGGCCAGGCTTTATATGTAAAGAAATATTTTGTTAAAACATATACTGTAACAGTAAATTTTTCTAGTTAACTATGTGGCTGTTTGGACATAAGAATTGTAAAATTCCGGAAAAAAATTGAATTTTTTTTCAAGTAAAAATGGTATTAGATTTGTATTTGAACATTAATATATTTTTCGGTTGTTTTTGAATTTTTGTGAATGATCTGAGTGAAAATTTTGAAAAATAATTTTTCGAATTTTCGAAAAATTCCAAAATTCATCTTCAAGTGAAAATTAAAAACTTTATGGCCAAACACTGATTTTAAAAAATGTAAATTTTTTTTGAAAAAAAAAGTTAAAAAATTTTCATGGCCAAACGGGCTCTATATCTTTATTATTTGTTTGTTTTAATCATTTGGCACATTTACAAATTTCTTATTCTTTTGGTCATGGCCACCGAGTTTAATATTAGTGAAGTGTTTATTTTTACTTTTTAATGTACATATTCATCTATTAACGTAAAAAAAATATTTATGTGTGGCAAGTAATTCTTTTCTGCAGTCAAAGAGTACAAATATTTCAAAATAAAAATTTAGTGTAATATATGTTAGTTCTATTCTTAATTGATTTTTGTAGCCAATATCCTTTTCAAACATATTATAGCATTTAAACAACTTCATCTCCACAATTCGCTTTGGACTTGACTATTTCTCTGAAATCTCTGGACAGACTAATATCTCCTCTTATCTGGGCATCAAATGTCATAAATCTTTTGGAGATATATACGATTTTTCAATAATCAAATGGTAATCCTAATCACAAAGATTATCAACATATCATTGATAACATGCGAGCAAAGCTTTCAGGTTGTATATAGGGCAAAATATAATATGACACGTGGTCACCTAAAGGAATGACACATGGAACCCATGACTAGAATGCCAAAGACCGAACATAGTTATTCCGCTTGTCACCGGAAGTGATAACGTTCATATAAAGATGTTAATTGCCTTGCTTCTGATAACATTTAATAAGGAATATCTGCATCATTAAGAGAAACGACCCATTACAGGAAGTTTGATATTTATATCCACAGTTACCTCTTCATCAATGACCCTCATAATTGACATTAAAGGAGGGGAACGATCCTAGGACCTCCTTTCCTAGATACAACTATAAATAGTGAGCTTAGTTGTCATTATAGAGGACACAAATTTTCTAGAAAACGTGTACTACATTCTATACAAAGCTTAGCACAATATTATTTTCTTGCTTTCTGATTTCATCATCATTGTGCCCGGAAACCTTGTTGCTGAAACTGTCATCTTTGTCATTTCATCTACGTTTAAAGGCTAAGTATTACTTAATTCTTTATTTATTCTATTATTTTCAGGATCAAATTAGTTCACTTGTATTGAAACCACTTATAAATTTAACTGTACTATTTTACGGGTAAACAGATTGGTGCCCACCATGGGGCCTAGATAATCTTGCATTTAAATTGATCCTTGTCTTTTTACTAACATGCTTTGAGTATTTTTGTTTTAGAAAAAATCATAAGAAAATGGAAGATAACGCTGTTAACAACACGCATAACCCTGAGGTTCAAGGAGAGCAGCCTCACTTCGAGGACTCAATCAGTGACACCCACAATGAAGGGAATGATGCCACACTGGTGCATGACATGCAGTATCCTCGACATGTTTGGGAGACGACTCCCGATGATGCTGATGAGGAGCATGTCATCGATGTGGTAAGGGTCTTGCAAGAGCAACATGCGATCATTCTAGGCCATCTCATGCGGCAAGAGAAGGTTATGACGGAGTTGAAGCAGGTGCTGTCAAGGCCTTCAAATAATGCAAACAGGCAAGATCTAATTCCTCACGATGTTCCCTAAACCAAACAACGCATAGGATCGACATCAACACTCATAGGGGTGAAGTTGGCTCCGATAGGGCTGGGTGGAGCGAATCCGGTCTCAATAACGAGAACGATCCTTTCAAGAATGAAATTTTACGATTTATGAGGGAAGTAAACTCACGCATAGACCAAATCCCGGGTGCGCCATCAGTACTAAAGGGCCCAGAATCCAAGAAGTATACTCAATAGTCATACAAGCCGAGCGTTGTACCAGAATTAATCATGAAGCAGTTTAAAATACTCGAAGTGCCAATGTATGACGAAACTTCAGACCCTCGGGAGCATATTACCACCTACACAATGGTGGTAAAAGGAAATGATATAGCTCCTCACGAAATTGAACCTGTGTTGTTAATGAAATTTGGAAAAACTTTCACAAGGGGAGTTTTTACGTGGTATTCGATGTTACTCGAGCATTCCATAGATTCCTTTGAAATACTCACCGATTCTTTCAAGGCCCATGTCGGGGCTAAAAAAGAGCAGGCCCGAAAGGCCGATACATTTAGAACTGCGCAATGAGAGCCCAAGTTATTAACGGAGTTCGTTACCCGATTCCAGAATGAAAGAGTGTTTCTTCCGGCTATTCTGGATGAATGGTAAGCTGAAGCATTCACCATATGATTGAATCTGAGAAGTTCAGACGCTTCTTGGAAATTGAAAGAAATCCTGCTTGAGTTTCAAGTAACAACTTAGACGGAAGTTGATGTCACCCAAACTCACACCACTAATTGGGATTATGAGGCGGTCGATGTAATTATAAATACCCAACACGAGTCGGGACTGATTCCAAAGAGAGCTTTATGTGGGATTAAGTATATACCTAGTCTAGTGTATGACGTGCCCAAGATTGCACTTCCACATATTCAGTTATTTCTTTCTACTTCTAGTTTGTATGCTAATACTTGTAATTGAAAAGATAAGAGACAATGTTTTTGGTATTGTTGTTTTTCAGGTTATAAAAGATCTAGAGTTGTAACTTCCGCCTAGGTAGTTACATAACGGATTGAGAGTTTTAAGGCATGTTTGGTTGATCGGGATACAATATAGCAATCACACGCGATTACTCACTCTATACCTTTTGGTAGTTTGAGTGATTTTGCCCAATTTGTCTTTCTCAAGTCCAAATGGGTATTTCACAAAACAAGTGATAGATGCTAAAATCGGGTCTTACTATCTCTAGATTCAACCCTTTAATTGGGGCTATCAATTTCTTGAGTTCACCACAATTTCTTGTTAGCCAAGTTTTTCTAGACTTAGTCTCTCTTGAGAAAGAGAGACTAAGTCAATTAGGCATGAATCAATATTTGCAACCATCAGTTCTCAAATTCAAGCAATAACTAGGCTAAATATCATATACCCAATCATAAATAAGCCCTAAACCAATCATCCATTAAGTACCCATACTAGGGTTGGGTCACAAACCTAGCTAAGGGTTTAACTACTCGTGGAAAATGCAGAAATTAAAGAAGAAACTAAGATAAAATCCATAATAGATAATTAAGGGGGAAAAATCTAATGTTAAAATGTTAAACTATTATAAAGTTACCCAATACAGTAAAGAAAAACAGCTATGTGTTCTCAGGTGCACACAACTTAACCTAAAAATGACAAAAAGATCTATTTATACCCAGCTAAAATTATCGGACAAAATTACCCCAGCGGAGGTTGTGCGACCGCACAATTCTATGTGCGGTCTGCACTTTGAAACTTGGCTTGACAGGTTGGACTTCTGCGACTGCATAATTCTGGGTTGCGGCTGAACTTCTTCAACTTCTGCGGACCGCACATTTTTGAGTGCGGCCTCACTCTTGATTCTGCGGCCGCACAATAATGGTGCGGTCCGCATTTCTTGACCTTGGGATTTGGCATGGGGGACTTCTGCATACCGCATATTTCTGAATGCGGCCGCGCTCTTGATTCTGTAGTTGCACAATAGTGGTGCGGTCCGTACTTCTTCATGACCCTAAAATCTCATATCTCTAAATCTTATTTTTTGCGGCCGCACAATAATTATGCAGTCAGCACTTTGCAAAGAAATTTTGTCAAAGGCTTTCTTCATGTTTTGCGCCCGCACTCAATATTGTGCGGTTCGCATTTTGCCCTTTTAGTCTTGTTTTGGTCCTTGTCCAAAATTACTCCTTCTTGAGTTAATTTTTATCTCTTTGGCTCATATTCCAACACTCCTACAAGAAAGCACATTTTATTAATTTTCGGGAATACCTTTAAGCAATTTTGAGCTAAAACAAAAGTAAAAGAGTGCAAATAAGTAGTCAAAATCTCTACTTATCAGACGTCCACAACCGGTACGAATCAAAAATAAGGATCAAAGATGATCAGGTTGGTTTTCCATTATCGACCAAAGGACGGGAGAAGAATAGAGAAAAGATAAAGGATGATTACGACACAGCCAGACGAACTTCAAGGGGCTGGTTTTTGCCCTACGAGCGGACTAAAGGCCGTAGCATAAGCATATACTGACAACTTCAATGTCAGTATAGTGGAATTGATATCAACCATGAGAAATATCAAGGAGGCACGGTTCCCAATACCACTGAGATCTGATCCCGGACAGAGAAATCCCAACTCTATGGTGCGAGTACCATGGGACAAACGGCCATCGGATATGGGACTGTCGTCACCTGCACGAGACATGTTACAATAGAAACCGTCCTCCATTAGCATTATCTTTTTTTCATAATTTTTCCTCATAGGTGTCTTACCGTTTTAAATTGTATATATTACAAGATTGAATCTCAACCATAGAAAATGTGGGTAGACACATGGCAAGAACCATCAATGCTATTGAACATAACCGGACATAATTTCACTGGGGGGATTCTTTCCCATTTATTGGGTACAGTGAAAGTAGTGCAACATATAGATTTTTATTAGTTAAAAGTGATGTGCTTGAATATAATACTATTGTAGAAACAAAAAATGCTGAATATTTTGAAAAAAAATTTCTTTAAAATTTGAGAATATTTTTGATGCTCCAATTATTCCAAGTGATAATATTTCATATGTTTCAATTATTCAAAATAATTTTGAAAGTGAGGACTTAAGAAGAAGCAAAAGACCAAGGGAAGAAATTTTTTTTGGTAATGATTTTTATACTTATCTTGTTATAATGATCATTTGACATATTTTGAATTAATTTCTTTGTGTGATGTTTCATTTTGGAAAGAAATAATTAATGTAGAAATAAATTAAATTTTACAAAATAAAACTTAGATTTTAGTTAATTTACATCCGGGAGCTAAACCCATTGGTTGTAAATATATTTTTAAGAATCTGGATTGTTCCATCGATAAACAATTAAGTGTGGCGGGGTATAATGTGATAGATAAGACACTAAACTTACAAAACAATTTTTGGTTCATAGAAGTTTTGAACTTCATCAATTGTTCTGTAAGTTTAATCATATTTTATCTAGGTCTGGTTCATAGTCCAAGAGACACAAGATTCGGCGCATTATGCATATTTTAACATTGAATGAATATCAAAATCAGTTATTTTTTGTAACTTTGAATTTGACCAAAGTTGAAATTCAGTTATTTTTTGTAATTTTGAATTTGACCAAAGTTGATCTTGTATGACCGTTTCCTTAACGTTGATTTTGACAACATTTCCTTGACTTTGATAATAATATTTCTCTGGTCTTAAATGATTAATATCTTTTGATGACCCGAAATGAATTTGACGTTTTGGCATTGAATCCTTAATGGATTTTAACGTTTTTTGTGTCATTTGGGAGTAGTGTGAAAAAAGTTAAAACTTTTCTTCCCTTTTTTTGTGTACTAGGTTTATTTTTAATTAATTTTTGTTGTTTTTGCTCTTAGTTAAACGAATAGCTTGTTGAATTTTGGGGAATACGCCTAATAATATGTATCACGATATAGATAAAATATTCTTAAAAATAGTGTCCTTAACACGCCTCAAGCTAAATCTTATTCTCCATAATCCAATATTTTTACAACATAATGAAAATAAGAAGTCTACTTTTATCCTTCAATCTCTCTTATTCTTAAAAAAATCAACTGTTTATTTAGCAATTCTCTCTTATGATTTAGATGTAGGTATGAAGTTACCCCAAAACTAGTACTTGTTTGCCCTCGAGCTTTCTCGTGACGGGACTTTGATATGAGGGGAGCAAAGTGTGGTTTTGGATTAGAATAAATTGTTTTAAAAAAAAAAAAATTATCAGAACCATCCAACATATTCATTTCATGGTATGTTATGAAAAGCGTCCATAAAATAATTGAGTAAATTTTATGATGATCATTTAACTTTGTGTTCATTGCGTAAAAGTTACTTTTCTTTTTTTAGTTATGTAAAAATCATTAAATTTTGTGTTAATCACCTAAAAGTCACTTTTCTTTCTTTTGTTACACAAAAATCATTTTACTTTTGTATGCGGCAAAATCAAAGCGACTAATTTCTTGCTAGCAAGTCACTTCGGAAGAATATCTCGAGACCCCGAGGACGTGGAGTTGCAACCGAGTCCCCTCCCTCGGGGCTCGTCGAGGCCCGACCCAAAGAAGATGAAGATCGAGGCTAGAGCAAAAAGGGGAATTACCAAGGCACGTGGCTAAGTCTGACAGAGCCGGCCTACCCAGAGCCTGTGTCGAGGCGTCACATTTAGTTGTCCTATCTCCATGATTTTATAATTAATATATGTTGTACTATAACCGGATTCCCCTCCTATATAAAGGAAAATCACACCACTTTGTAAAGGGTTGCTGTTGCTCTATCCATTCCACATAAGATCAATAATCTCTCTCTCTCTCTCTCATTTCTCTCTAACTCACTTGCTCGAGGCTACTCTTTCCATTTATTGCTTTCATACTTGTTCTTCATTTGTTGCTTGGTATTGGCCATAAAGAGCCTTCTCTAATCATATCTTAACTGTTATCCCTTTTCCAGTCACTCCCGATAGCTTGAGCCTGAGCCGGATATCGACCCCGAGGTCTTTCATCGATCAGTCCGAAGCCCGAGTAGCAAGCCCCTCAGTTCGATCACTGATTCGTTTTAACTCGTATTTCATCATTAAACTTCATACGCCTAACATCAACAGCTCTAACAACTAGCATAAAAATATATCACGTATTTTTAGAGTCTCATTACAAATTTAATTATTGTTACCATTTTCATGGTAAACAGTTTGACATTCACCGTGGGGCTAAAAATAATAGTGATTATTTTCTTGCTGGTTTCATTACACAAACGCAAGTTATCTTTTACGTTTTTTCTTGTTCGAGATCTTTTGATTTTAGGTCAAAATGTCTGGTTCGGTAAACAGAGTTGAGAACAACAACCTCAAAAATCACGGGGAAAACGACGTGGCTATTCCGGCTGTCCGCGCGCCACCACAGAATCCCGATAGCTCGCCTGGACCGACTTTAGCGGATGCGGATTCACAGGACGCACAACAGGTCAACGAAACCTCACACACCGACAGGAGCATACGGCATGACGGCCAACAGGAAGCCCAAAAATCCCAGCCCAGGAAGAACATGAAGTTAGTCTTCATGTTATTTTTGAAATGTTGCAGGCACAACAGTTGGCCATCGCTCAGTTACAAAGCCATCCAAAGACTCCCAGCGCAGCAGCGCCAGAAACAGCTCCCCCAGCCGAACAGGTACCCGAGAGATCGAGCAATAACGGATCGGTAGTCGACCCTGCCATAGTAAAAATGCGTGAGGATCTCACCAAAAGGATCGAATTGAGCGAGAAAATGATAGCAATCAACGATAAGAAGGTCGAGACCTAAAACTATAGGGTCAACCAGATCCAGAGTGCGCCCTCGGTCCTCAAGGGCGTGGATTCGAAGAAGTTCATACAAAGGTCGTTCCCCGAGGAAGCAGCCCCGAAACTCATTCCAAAGAAGTTCAGAATGCCGGAACTCCCTAAGTACAACGGGACCACTGATCCTAATGAACATGTTACTGCCTACACCTGTACGTGCGCGGTGAATGGAAATGACACAAAAAATGAGGAGATCGAGTCCGTCTTATTGAAGAGGTTCGAAGAAGCGCTCTCGAAAGGGGTCGTGATGCGGCACCATAGCCTAACTCCCAACCCCATAAACTCACTTACCGTACTGGTGTATTCCTCCATAAAGGCACATACCGGTGCCATCGAAGCAACGTCGAGAAAGCTCGACGCATCCAAGATCGAGCAAAGGGAGAATAAAATACTGAGAGAATTTGCATCTCATTCCCAGATGGAACAAACGGAGTTACCCCCGGTCTCGGACAACTAGGCGGTACAGACCTTCACTCAAATCCTAAACAAACAAAGCCCGATGATTTCAAGGCAGTTAAAACAAAACTTGGTCGAGTATCCAGCCAAGACCTAGTCGGCCGTCTACATCCGACACCAGTCGCAAATCGGGATCGCAGATAACTAGCTGGGAGCCCCTCGGACTCAGTATATCCAAGAAGGCTCCTAGCAAAGAAAATGATGTTAAACAAGGAGAGACACCGGCCGTATGCCGCAGATAGAAGGAATGCCCCGAGATGCAACCTACCTCGCTACGATCGGAGAACTCATCAAGGACAATATCCTTGAGGAATCGTTAGCAGATCCAGATTCGATGGGGACGCAAGGCCAGCAAGGGCGTCTCGCCCATCAGAATACAATTTCAACATCGCTATACCAAACATCGTGTTCACCGCCAGCAAAACCAGGGACGTCAAATGGCCCAGACCAATTCAGTCAAATCCTTCTCAGAGGAACCACAACCTAGTGTGGGAACTATATAATAAGTACAGCTGCGGGGCCAAAGATATCCGCCACCTCCGAAGGAAAAAGGCCAAGACACTCAACAAAAATCACCATCGAGAACTGCCGAGCAACCGGACTTAAGTTCAGTCCCGAGTATGGAAGGCGTCCAAGAAGAATGAAGAAAATGGGTTGCGACGTATTATCACGATAGTAGAAAAGTGACGACACTCTCCAAGAACTCATAAAAAGGAAAGTAAAAATGCTCGTCACTAGAAAAAAGCGGGTCTAGGGATATATTCCCAAAGACGCCCTTACATTCAGCAAAGAGGACACCGAGACCTTGTCTCGGCCTCACACTGACGCACTGGCAACCTTCTTCCTCATTCGATCCATTTCAAATAAAATATGTGCTCTTGAGTTCAAGTGTTTCGATCAATACTGTCGGGCCGAGAATGATAGGGCAGCTCAGACCACCGGGCCAAATCATGCCCGCCTCTCGAATCTTTAGCAGATTCCAAACGGAGATCACAACGACAAGGAGAAAGACCATTCTCTCAGTTCAGCATGGCTGGCCCAGACCGAAACGACAAGTTACATATCATCAAAGGAGGCGCAAGGCATGGAAGCCTTATTCAGGCGACCGCGGACGCACCACATGAAGGCAGTGTCATCCCCCCTTCTCCAAAAGATGAAATTCCACGCAAGGGACGGAGTTAAAACCATCGGCAGAAAGCAACACGCGGCAAGGGGAAAGTTCACATCACATAACGTATCACTGGTACCAATATCTCCACTCTCTAAAGAGTCAAAGGGTAAGCGAACCATATCTTCGGCCGAGCCCGATTAAACACAACGGAGGGTTGTACGAGAGCCTTCTCTCCAAAATATCAGGGACATATCGTACTTTGGAACATCGCCCGTACATCCCGTGGTAACGTAAAACTACCTCCTTCCTTCGTTATTTTACGCTAACCTGTATGCAGACACCCGGCCAGGGCATTCGGAAGTTTTAACTCTACCTAAAAATCCCATGGCCTTAGCGGTACCCGTCGCATTCTTTCCCCTTGGCCGGGCTTCTTCCCCGAAGAGGGTCTCGCTAGCAAGGTTCTTAGCGGAATGACGTGCCTCCTAAGGAGGATCCGATAAGCTCGCAGGGCTTCATTTGCAATCAACCTCGAACGATGGAGGGCACCCCCCTTGAAGGCGCCATCCGCTCTGAAGTGCCGGGGAACGACATACTAAGTTCCAATAGGAAATCATGTACCGGGCCAAACGGTCAAAGGAGCCGTGCCCGCGCAGGCCGAGCTCACGGCAACGAAACAACGTGTATTTACTCCAAGCAATCAAAGAATATCTTTCAGCATCTCGTACTCCAAAAAAGAAAAATTTGGCATGATCATGGCAAGGATTACCCCCCCCCCCATCGAGTACGTCCCATACTAAGAGACTTAGCATCAACAATTTGGCACCTACATGACCTCAAGGTCGGAACTCCGTACTCATAAGGCCCCAACGAGGCAATTCCGAGCTCACGAGTAACGACCTTCGAGCCTAAGCAAACTCGATGACTCGGAGACTGTCGCCAATCACCATTCACTGGAAAACCGAGGCTGTAAGACCCCGAGCGGGCAGACTCAGTCTAGCCAGATCTATTTTACGCAGCAACAAAAACTGTAAGGCCTCAACAGGCATGAAAAAACTGTAAGACCTCAACAGGGATGAAAAAACTGTAAGACCTCAACAGGCATTAAAATTTTGTAAGACCTTACTACAGGCATAAAACTCAATCTCGAAGTTTAGTCTATACGTCGCATTTGTAAGACTCCTGAAAGGGCATACCCTCGATGTTGATGCCTCAACTATCACTCGATATCAAAAATGGCTCCGGCCAAACACATATGACTACGGTTAAAACGGCTACACCAACCAAATTAACGCGACTCGGGGATGCTCGACCGTCGCTAACAAGATCATAGGCCATTACTTCGAATCTACTTCGAAAAGAACCGATTAAAATAGGCTACCCTCAACAGGCAAACAAGCTTCGACCATGTCAACTCCAAATCACAGAGCTTCGAGCTACTCAGCCTACGAGCTAAACCTTCCGAAGTGCTCGAACATCGTCGCTAACTACTTGAAATCGGGGTTCTTCCCGAATGGACGACGGGTCAGGAAAAATTATTTCAAAAAGTCCTTAACGAAAGGAAAATAAAGCCTACATATGCCCACGGGCAAAAGCGTAAGAGCCATTGTTGCCATTCAAATGAGCCTTAGGGCCACACACTAAAAGGTCTCAACGACCAAAAGCGTAAGAGCCACTGTTGCCAGCTTAAAAAATTAAAAACTTGAGGATTAAAATGAGCTCGAGTCGTAACCTGATTCGGAGACCGGATCCAAAATAGTTAACTATACATGCCTAAAGGCACAGCGTAAGAGCCATCGTCGCCAGCTCCACGAGCCTCAGGGCCACATACTTCAAATGTCGCTTCGACCCGAGGCGTAAGCGCCATTGTCATCCACTCATACAGGCTCAAAAAACCTGAGGGTCAGCTCGAGTCAAAACTTGACTCAGAGACTAAACCTAAAACAGTTGTGCAAAGCATAAGAGCTCTAACGCCAGCTTGCGTTAAAAACCGCACTTAACCAAGCATGAAAAAGCCTTCGGTCCTGCCTAATGAGCTCCGGAGCCGTATTACAAATCTAAGGGTTCCCTCCAAACTCCGAAACCAGCCCACCTGGTCAAACGCAATGCAGAAAGGGATACAAAAGAGATAAAGCTTCAAGTTTTCTTTTTTACATACGCAGAAAGGTGCGTTCTCCATCTACAAACATGCTCTGCGAATATCAAATACAAAATGGCAAAATCTATGCTCCGCTACATAAGGCTACGGCCTACCAACCACATCACCACTCCCCGTTGCGTGGGCAAGAAGTGACCGAGCATCACGCTCATCCACCCTCGCTCGAGCCAACTCTTCCAGGAGAACGAAACCCCTGGCGCCGATCTCTTCAAGCACCTCTCTTCGGGATTTACAACGAACATATTCCTCGATCCTCTTTTCACGATCGAGGGCCCACTTCAAATCGGCTTGGGCATCAGTAGCGTCCTTCAAATGAATCATCATCTCCTGATCAGCCTTGGTCTGACTCAATGCTACTTTAGCCCGAGCATCGATTATTTCGGCCCTGACCTTCGAGAGATCGGACTCAAGCTTCGCGATCATATCTGCTTGAACTGAAGCATTGTCACGAGCCAAGTGGAGTTGGTCCTCGAAGGCGGGAATTTTAGCCAAGCCACCCTCCTCCTCTAAAGCTTGAGCCTGCACTTGAGCTCTTCGTTCATCACAATCATTCCTAACTCGGACGGTTTCACCCCTAAGGTATTCCAGAGTCTCCGTCTTTTTTTTTGCAACTGAGATAGGCAAAAAAGATTAACCTTAAGGGTTAAAAAGGCGAAACGCGTACTACAAGAGGTTACCTGCTCCATCAAATAGCTCTCGTAATTCGAGCTCTGGAATGCCTCATATCGTCAGTGCATCAACTCAACCTCCTTCTCCTTGTAGAGGAGCCTAAGGGACCTACCCTCATCCAGGGCATTCCGAAACCTAGGCCCATGACGGAGCAGCTCAGATCTAAGCCTATCAAAGACCTGCAAAAAAAAAACTCGATAAGGAAGGGAAGACACGAGATGCGGAAAGACTGTGCCGAAACTCACCACAAAGTGAAGCCGGCAGATTTCCTCGAAATCTGAGCATACTCCTATTGGTCCAGTCCTCTCGGTCCTAGAAGAACCAACCCCGGTCGAAGCATGATCTCTCGGAGGAACCACCATTCCGAAACCTGAGACTTCAGGAACAGCAGGCTCGGGCGATGTTTTCTCCTCGGAGACACGGACCCGTTTAGCCCCGCTAAAAGCTCCATCGCACTACGAGTGCATATCCCGTTTATCGCCATCGTCCCTTGGCTCGGAAGCCGACAAGTCCTCCCCCTCTCCAGAGGAGCACAACCTTGCCCCTAGGGACCTTCCGATACCTACGACGACAAAGCCAGTACAAAAAAAAGAGGAAAATGTTATCTCAAATATACGAATGCCAAGGTTAAAGCAGCGCACACACATACCTTGCTATTTTACCTCCCATCTGCCCCGGTACACAGCTCGCCACCTACGTTCCTCGCAAGTCCAATGGGTTGCCAACCTCCGAACCCAGCCGAGCATATCGGGAACTTCAGCCGGCGCCCACGAAGTTGCTGTAAAAAATAAGGAAACATAATTATTTTACTGGTCCTCGCTACAAACGAATCTAAGAAAGCACGAAACACTCCACTCACACTCGTAATTCCATCCCTCGAGAAATGGCATGAGCTCCATGGGAATAATATCAATCGGTCTGGACCCGGATGAATCGACTGACCCACTCTCGATCCCCATTTTCCTCATCATCAACAACAAAGGGCATGGACGAATGACACCGCAAAGTTAACAGGCCTCGATGATGAAAGAGACAGTACAACTTGACGAGGTGACTAAGAGTGAATTCAAGCCCAGTCTTCTCCGCAAAGAGTCTCATCATCAACATTACTCGCCAAAACGACGGGTGTATTTGTGCCAAAGTAACCCGATACTTCAACCAGAAGTCGAGCACGACCCTATCAAGAGGGCCTAATGCGAAAGGATACAATATACGTTCAGGAATCCATCAGTAGGGTCCGTAATACCCTCGTCCGGGGAAAGCGCCTGCAACACTACCTCCTCGCCCCATCCGCAGTCTCGCCTCACCATCTCCAGATGTTCCTCTCTTATCGAAGGCATAGTCTTCAGAGTAAACTCCCGCGGATCCTGAGCACTAGGAGTAGAACTCTCCCTTCCCTGCCAGATAGGTCCGGAAGTAGCATTCATAACTATGGTAGAATTGACAAACTAAAGCAGGGACGTACGCCAACACTTCCTGTGCTTGATGTAACGAAGGACTCGATGCCAAGGCGGAAGGATGGCTATTTAAAATAATGGGATCTTCCAAAGAAGCAAGAGCCACCCCATGTATATGCAGGATACAACAACAATTCGCCTACCCAGGATAAGCCCTGAAAGGCCAACAACCTCGAAATGGATTCCGAGGTGGTGCCCGACCCCGGAGATCTCCGTCAAAAAGAAGTTAGGCCACAGAGGGTCAGCAACATCATTTCCAATTCTAAGGGGGTAACCGACCTCGAAGTTTTCCCTCGAGAAGAAAAAGTAAGCACTTTGAGCCCCGATCACGAGGGGTCGACCGCATAAAATCGCCTAAATATGAGTGGCCCCTACCTTAAAAGCCTGCCTACAACACCTCAAAAGGTTATCTTCGTCAAGCTCAAAGTAAAAGCTCCAAGCGCCCGAAGTCAACTTTCGCTTCGGTGCTCTAGCTCTATGGGGCTCGAGGGCCCCGATGATCTAGGTTTATTGGACCACTTCGGGCTTGATTCTGGGAACAACGTTGAGCTCGGAAAGGAGCCATTTTTGTCGACCAAAGGCCGGAAAAAATATTGACGATCGGAGGCATACATTCAAAATCTCCGCGAACGCACAAGAGTATACAAGAACACGACAAAAATCAAAAGCAAAAGTAAAGGAAACATCTTCATATATGGTAAATATCGGCTACAACGGCCCTCGAGGGGTCCTTACATACAATTACAAAATCCCGCAAGAAGTTCTTGCGCAGAGAGGAAGAAACAAAAGGATGCATACACATGGTAAAAGCCTAGAGACTAGTCTACTCTCGAAGGTCCACCTCCTACAACAAGCGCCTCCGGGCATGCATCCTCAGAAGCCTCATCCCGGCCTTCCACACTGATATCCCCAAAGGATAGGACGAGAAGCAGGGAGGGATGAAAAAATGTTGTAGCCCGTCGAAGATCGAGGACCCTCGATGGCCAAGAGAACCTCGGAGAGACAACAGACCGGGTGAGCCTCGGCCTCGCTTGCACGGCTACTTAGAATCCACTTCTTGGAACATTTATTCGTGCAAGCTACCAGCTCGGGGCAGACTTCCACGTCGAGCCAGGGTATAAAGGTGAGCAACGGTGTATAATTCAAGCCCCTTTTGAGCAGCGGTGTATAATCCGAAGAGCTTTTGACAAGTAGAGAAAGTTGACCCCCGTATGTCATCATCTTGAGCAAACAAGGGCAGCGACAACAGACATAACAGCAACCACAACAGCGTCAGAACGACATAATCGTGCTCGACAAGGGAAAGCTCCGACAAGAGGCCACAACACAGCCTATAGGAGCTCTGCCAAACGGCCTTGAGACCGCAAACCCCAAACATGATATTCAAAGATAAAGGAAGATTACAAGGAGAAATGGGAGAATGAGCAGATGAAGGTACTTGGATAGAAAAACAACGCCAGAGAACCCCTATTTATAGGAGATAATGACGCAATTACCAAGGCCTTTGGAAGACTGACTGGCGGACGCAATTACTGCGTTCTTGAAGAACCGTATCGACGACGGTACTTTCACCTTGGAGAATGGGAATCGACAGTGCATTGAATGATGTCAAGAACACAGTCCATAGGATGTCCCGGTTATCACAAAAACTCGCGTCACAGGTTGCATCATCGGTATGACGTTGCCGCGAAAAGCTCGAGAAGTCATGTGTCACAATCATTTCCCAACTTCGTTATGGGAAACGCGAAGACTATCTGTATGCGGCGAAATCAGAGGGCCTAATTTCTTGCTATCAAGTCACTTCAGAAGGATATCTCATGTCTCTGAGGACGTGGAGTTGCGACCAAGTCCCCTCCCTCGGGGCTCGTCGAGGCCCGACCCAAAGAAGACGAAGATCGAGGCTAGAGCAAAAAAGGAAATTCCCAAGGCACACGGCTAAGTCTGACAGAGCCGGCCTACCCAGAGCCTATGTCGAGGCGTCACGTCTAGTCTTCTCATCTCTATGCTTTTATAATTAATGTATATTATACTATAACCGAATTCCTCTCCTATAAAGGGAATCCACACCACTTTGTAAAGGGTTGATGTTGCTCTATCCATTCTACACAAGATCAATAATCTCTCTCTCTCTCTCTCTCTAACTCACTTGCTCGAGGCTACTCTTTCCATTTATTGCTTTCATACTTGTTCTTCATTTATCGCTTGGTATTGGCCATAAAGAGCCTTCTTTAATCATATCTTAACTGTTACCCTTTCCCGATTACTCCCGATAGCTTGAACTCGAGCCGAATATCGACCCCGAGGTCTTTCATCGACCAGTCCGAAGCCCGGGTAGCAAGGCCCTCGGTTCGATCACTGCCTCGTTTTAACTCGTACTTCATCATTAAACTTCATACGGCTAGCATCAACTGCTCTAACAACTAGCATAAAAATAGATCACGTATTTTTAGAGCCTCATTTACAAATTTAATTGTTGTTACCATTTTTATGGTAAACAACTCTGCTTTGTTTATCACAAAAGTTATCTTGACCAAATTTTATAATACTTTTACTTGAAAAGTCTATTATGCCCTTGACATTATATATCCTCTCGTTTATGTAATACCTATATAATATATTTTTAACTAGGTATTTTAAAATACTTTAAATTATTATTTTTTATAACATATCCATATATTTAATTTTTTTTACGACACTCAATTTGTTTAATCATATTTAAACATGCCCTTGACATTATATATCCTCTCATTTGCTTTTTGCTTTTTGAATTTCTTAAAGATTTAATCATACCCAAGTTAGGAACCCTTTTTCAAATAATTATGGTTTGAACGGAGAGCGAGAGAAAGGAATTTCTACTATTTTGAAAGTTTAACCTGTTCAAAACAGAAAAGGTGTACTCAAATCCCCACTCTATCGCAAAGAAAAACTGGAAATTTGAAACCAAAACACCCAAAGATTATTTTCGTAATTATAGTCAGTAAATTAGGTGAGTTAAATTTAGTTTCTTTCTCTCTTTTTAAATTTATTTTTATTTTTTTCCGAGTGAGTCCCGTAATGTTGAGGAATAGAAACAAAATGATGTTTGGTTGCATTAAGGTAACCCTAATTTATACTGTTGGGGGTACTACATATTGGGAGTAGTATATTTTATTTTTTATGATAAGATTTACGACAATATATACTATTATTTATAGAAATCACAATTATATGACTTGAATTGAACGTGAAATAACTTGTTTTGATCTATCAAGGGTCTTGGTTAATCAAGAATATGAAAATAATAGTAAAAAAAAAATTGGTATTATTTTTACAATTTTGATTTTGGTATAAGCAATACAAGTATAATATTATATCAAGGTAAATTTCACAAATGTTCGTATAACTATGATTTTTTTTTATCAAAGTCATATAACTTTGTTTTCTTGCCCAAAAATCATATAACTATGACTTTTTTTCCACAAAAGTCACATAGCTTTGTTTTCTCACACAATAGTGGTCGGAAAATACATTTTCTGGTAGTATTTTCTTATTTTTTATTTTTATTTTTTATTTTCAGTCTAATAAATAATTACCCAGTTAAAATAGAAGAAATATGAGTATATTTTTAGTCGCTCCTAAAAATAATAGCCAATATATATATGTGTGTGTGTGAGAGAGTGAGTGTATTATATACATATAACATACACATTCTATATATATTTTGGCTAGCAAACGCAATTTTCATGATTCTGATACTATTTTATACCGGATCCAACATGGAATCATTTATGTTGGAATTAGTTTTCGAAAAAAAATCTAAAATATCAAATTAACTTTGATTTCATTTTTTTTTTGAATTTTATTTACTCTGGAAGTAATGGTAAAGTTATAATACGTTTTTTATACTATATATACCATAGATCATATTTTAGTGCAACGAACCAAATATCCGTTTGAAAAATCACATGCACTAAATAATCAGGTGATTATTAATCCACCCATTGCAATTAATGTATTACCAACATCTCCATGACCTTATTAAACCTTTTCGTATTTAGTCAGCTGAGGCGGCATTTCTTATGTGGGATGAAACGGTTGACGGTTCACCCACCGTAGAAATCGAAAACGGGTCAATTCAAGCTATTTATAGTAGCTTCCCACCATTAATGATTTTCTATCTACACCCTATGAAGCATTGAACTTATTACCTTTTTCTCACTTCAAATTCACATCTCTGTTGCGCAAAACTCAACTCCAATGGCTTCCAACACTAAAGAAATAGCTGTTGATATGACCCCCATTTTCGTTATCTACAAAGATGGTACCATCAATAGATTCAGGCCATCAGAAAATGCTCCACTCTGTGACGATCCACAAGCTCCTGTTCAATCTAAAGATGTTGTAATTCAACCAGAAACAGGGGTTTCCGTACGCTTATATCTCCCCAAACTCACAACCCCACAACAGAAAATCCCCCTCGTAATTTACATTCACGGCGGCGCTTTCTGTATTGGATCAGCTCGTTCCCCGACGTTCCATAATTTCATCAGCGCGTTAGTCGAAAAAGCTAATTTTATTGCTGTTTCAGTTGATTACAGGCTTGCTCCTGAAAACCCTCTTTCCACTACGTACGAGGATTCTTGGGCAGCATTTCAATGGGTGCTTTCGCATGTTAATGGAAAAGGCCCAGAGTCGTGGTTAAACGAGCACGCTGATTTTGGTAAAGTTTTTATTGGTGGTGAAAGTGCCGGAGCAAATATTGCTAATGACGTTGCTGTTAGAGCAGGGGTTAGTGATCTTGATTTAAAAGTTAAAATTTCGGGGCTTTATTTGGTTCATCCGTATTTTGGGGTAGAAAATGATACTCTGTACAAGGTTTTGTGTCCGACAAATACTGGTGGATGTTTCGAAGATCCGAGGGTAAATCCGTTGTTAGATCCGAGGTTAAAATCCATGGCGTGTGAGAAAGTGCTGTTTTTAGTGGCGGAGAAAGATTTTCTGAAAGAAGGGACGATGAATTATTATGAAGGGTTGAAGAAGAGTGAGTGGAATGGAGAAGTGGAAATAATGGAGACGAATGGGGAAGGCCATTGTTTTCATTTCTTCAATCCTACGTCTGAGGAAGCTGTTGCTCTTATGGATAAACTGGTTGATTTCTTGAGGCAACACTAGAGATTTGTTTTAAGATTATTTTGCCTTAATTCTGTTACTTATATTTTAAAGACCTTTTAATATGTTCTTTGATCATTCAACTATTTTGTGGTTCTTGTATTTTAATTTTGAGCTCTAGCAATATATTAAACCAAAAATCCTAAAAATAGTTGGAATTACCCAGATGTGTTTCCTTCCTCCTCCTTATAAACTTATTGACTACATACCTTATGATTTATGAAACATTGTTCAAGTAATTAGGCTTTCTTCACACCAAGTACAATTAATTGCTCTCGTTCAAGAAATGCCAGTGTAGATTCCTTAAGAAAGGACGGGACAGACGAATTCATCGATGAGCAATTGACGTTGCTTTTGTGGTTAAAGTAACGACACGCATTTCCTTTGTTGTTGTGGTTCCAATATTGAGACGAAAGGGGAATCCTATGTATACTTTATTGGTACTCAAGTGTTGGTTCCTCATCCTTTTTCATAAATTGTTCAATACTTCCGTTAGATAACTTTGTTTTACTTTGCAATCAAATAAGATTGAAATTCAAAAATAGCCATATTTACAAATGTTAATTGAAAAATAGCCACAGTTTTAAAAATAATCGAAATTTAGTCATTAATCTAAACAAAAACAATGTTCAAAATCCAGAAAATATTCGAGCATATACTGGAGCTCCAGCATAATATACTGGAAGTTCATACACATGTGCTCCAATCTCCAGTATATTATGCTAGAATTTTTCGTATTGACCTTGCAAACGCTGCTATTTTTTAATTACCAGTCCGAGAACTGGCTAGCCCATGTTATTTTCACGTCAAATTTGACTCAAGCCCAAATGACCCGCCCAATCTGCCCAAGGTTTGACAGGTTATTTGTTGAACTCAGTCCATCTTGACCCAACTCATCTAAAGTTGGGTTGAGTTTTAGCCTAAATTGATTCGTGAGTAACTTTGTCAGAATATCTTAGAAATAATTCTTTTTTGTTTGATATGTATATATATGACATAACAAAAGAAAAAATCTTATTTAGTAATTATGCAATTCATAAGAAAATAACACATATTAATTAAAGTTTGGTAAGAGTTGGGCGGGTTGGGCTATGACCTATATTTTAGCCCATCTTGACCTAACTCATCTCAGTCAATTAACTTTGGCCTGCCCATTTATTATCTCAATCCATTTTAATTCGTCCAAAATAGGTCCAACCCGCCTATTTGACACCCTAGTTGTTGTTACCTTCATATCCCTGAAGATTCCGAGGAGAAATACAATGAGAAAATGTGTTCTGACTTAAGCATATTTTCTTTATACCTATTTTCCTGAGAAAATAATATCTATATAAGTTATGTATGAATATACGTAGTATTTTATACGGGATATATGTGAAATGAGAATGCAAGTATTAACTATACATGCACTAAATCAACTAAAATGACAAAAACACCCTCATGATTTCCAAAATTACTTGCTTTAATATAACAAAGTAAACATCCAAAAACAAATAATTCATGTATTACTATTCCCTACAATTACAAAGACATGCATTACAATCTCTACAATCCTCGCATAATTTATATTTGAATCAACCAACTCCTTATAATTTTTCACTACTTTATCTTTACTTAGAGCAGAAATATAAAAACTTCTATTTATTTTTAAATTTTATTTTATTTTGTATAATATTGGCCTAATATAAGTTTAAATAAAATGATATGGTCAATGAGGATTCATATAGCCGACTTGATTTTATCAAAGATTGAGTGACATACTAGTTGTTGTATATTTACCTAGAGTTCCTCAAGCTTTTCAAACTGTCCTGGCGTTTTTTTTTTTCTTCCAATGGGAAAGTATGCTAAATTGAGCACAGGGGCGGAGTTAGAGCTTTGACAAAGGATTCGGCTGAACTCAATAGTTTTAGTCCAAATCATATATTTATCTTGAAAAATTCATTGAATAAGTACAACTTTTTACTTTAGAACCCAATAACATAAAAAGGTAAGAATCCGAACCCAATAACTTCAAATTCTAACTCCGCCTACTCGCGAGGCACGAACATAAGAAGATCAGTTAGAGAGTTGAATGACACGAATTTATACGCAAAAGAATTTGTGGCATTTCTTTTAATTCAGAAAATGAGCGGTCAATGACGAACAAAGGACATTGGTTGTATTATCGTTCAAAATCTACATTCTTCGAATTCGGACCCAGCAAGATGGTGATCTTTTCACCCACCTTTGTCCTATTTTTTTTAGCAATAAAGATAATATATTAATAACTAGTCATCAAGTCTAGACATATTACAAATCAAACTGCAATTGTTGGTAACCTAGAGCAGCCAACTTAGTGCATACATAAGGGGAAATATATTTTACATTAAAAATACCCTCTAGGTCCCTTTGATATTTGTCTATCGCCAATTGTGGAGGTGCTACAAACAGACATAGGTTATTTATGTTGGACTGCATTAGTGCTTCTCTAGTCAAAACGTGTGCCACTTCATTTTCCAGCCTAAAGCTATGCTTGAGAGTTACTTGTCCCTTCTGTCTTGCCTGGTGCAACAACCACCTGCCATCATTAACTAAGTTAGTGTGAGTAGGGTAACCATTTCTAGTATATTCATCACCTCCGATGCATCTGTCTCTATTTTCACTGGAAATAGGTTGTGATCTAATATTGCATGTAAACCTTGCTGGAGGGCTTGGAGCTCCGCTTGAGTAGCCGGTAGAGTGGCCACCTTTTTGTTGAATGTCATTATATCCAAGAGCCTGCACTGTTTCTTATTACGCCACCAACCCCTCCTTGGCATTTGTTTTTGTTGAAGGCTCCATCTATATTAAGCTTGAACTAGCCCTTTGGGGGCTTATACCATGTTATTTTAATTGCTTTGTGGATGGTGTTTGTCATAGCTTTTTCAGTCATAAGCTTGTATTCTAGTGCTTGGTTAATAATAGTGGATCATTCTAGATGACAAGTGGTATTGTTATGATTGTTGTGGTTCCTATTTTTTCATATATGCCATAATGCAAAAGGAAAGACATCTCCCCACTGAAGGTATTTATGTGAGAAAGTAGAGTTAGTCTTTCTAACATAATCAATCCAGAGGTTATTGGTGTTTGGAGGGTTATAAGTAATCTCATAAGTGCACCATAAATGGTTAATCGTGTTATATTCCCAAACAATATGATGCATTATTTCTTCTCCTTATTTACATGTTGGACAAAGTGGATCAATGTTAATTCTTATTCTAGACAGGTATGTCAAATGAATTTTTTTATTTTATTAGGGTAGTGTAATTTTCAAATCCATGTGAAATCCTTTTGATTCTTCTCCTCGTTATCAATGATTTGTTAGCAAGAAGTGGTTGAAAATAGGCCATTGGAAGTGAGGCTCCATATATTAGTATCGCCTGTATTATGAACGTTAGGAATAGTACTTGCATTAATATTGTCAATGATTTGTGTTGGAAGTTCAAAGAAAATTTTTGTTAATATCCATTGGTGCCCATTTCTAATATTATCCACTATAAGCTTGTCTTCGTGTTTTCTTAAGGGGCCTTCAATAATCTTTCTAAGATTCATCACATTTGGTATCCAATTAGATTCCCAAACATTTAGAGCAAATTTGTTATTTATACCCCATCTAATAACTATGTTACAGTAGTACCAACCTTTTAGGAGGCTTTTCCAGATAAGCGAGTTTATAAATTTTCCCCTAGCACTCGCATATTTACTAGATAGAATCTTAGCCCATAGTCTTTCTAAGATTCATTACATTTGGTATCCAGTTAGATTCCTAAACATTTAGAGTGGATTTGTTATTTATACCCCATCTGGTAACTATGTTACAATAGTACCATCCTTTTAAGAGGCTTTTCCAAATAAACGAGTTTATGAATTTTCCCCTAGCACTCGCATATTTACTGAATAGAACCCTAACCCATATGGATTTTGTATTGTTAAGCATTCTCCGGGCTCGTCTTGTTAGTAGTGCCATATTTTTGCTTCTAGCTTTCCTAATTCCTAAACCCCCACCCCCACCCCCCACCACATGCACTTATCTTTTGTAATAGTATTCCAATTAAGAAGATGTAATTTTTTTTTCTCTAGAGAGGAATTCCATAAGAAGTCTCTTTGGACTTTATCAATATCTTTGAGAGTTTTTGTTGGCAAGAGAGAATATTGCATGATGTGATTAGGAATACTATTAAGGGTGGAGGAGGCTAGTGTGCTTCTCCCAGCAGTATTGAGCCATTTAGATTTTCAACTCCCTAATTTTGCCCTCATTTTATCAATCACAAATTGATAGTCTTTTAGTTTAGGATTTGAGTTTAAGATTGAGAAAGCTTAAGTATGTACCAAAATTTTCACTAAGCTTTATATTGAAAAAGGATGAAAAATTATTTTTTTATTGATTTTGTGCAATTTTGAGACACTAGCAATTTGAAATTTGCTCTATTAATCTACTGTCCTGATAATTGGCAGAAATCATCAAGGTAATTAAGGATAGTGAGAGTAGTCTTGATATTTACTTTACCCATTAGAGTTAGATAGTCCGCAAAGAATAAGTGAGATAAAGGAGGACTTGTTGGGGGTAATATTAATAGTATCCCATTTCCTAATGTGTACTTTGTGATTTATCATTATTGAGAGAATTTCCATGCAAAGTATGAAAATATAGGGGGACATCGGGTCTCCTTGTCTAATTCCTCTTGTTGGTGTGAAGGATTCCGATTTTGAACCATTTACCAGAATAGTATAGCTGGAGGAACTAATGCAAGACATTATTAATTTGATTATTTTTTGGGGAAAATTGAAGTAATTTAGTGTCGTATGGATGAAGGACCATTCTAGTTTGTCAAAAGCTTTTTCAAGATCTATTTTTAAAATCATATGCCCTTTCTTGGTTTTCGAAGTCCTGATGTATTTCATCACTTCCTGAACTATAATAGCATTATCACAAGCTCTTCTTCCTTTGATGAAACTAGTTTGATTGGTCCAATTAGCTTGGTAAGGTGGGGTTTCATTCTGTTGGCAATAATTTTTGTAACTACTTTGTAAATGGTGTTGCAAAGGCTAATAGGTCTAAAGTTCCTTAGATTGTTAGCATTTTCAAATTTAGGAATTAGGCAAATGTAGGTTCTATTAAATTCTCTAGGTATATGACTTTCCCTAAACACTTTATGACAAAAGTCATTAATCTTTCCTTTAATATTCTTCTAATATTTTTGAAAGAAAAAGGGGTGTAAACCATCTATGCCTGGAGCTTTATATGTATTAAAAGAGAAGACGGCTTTTAAAATTTTAGTATTCATTAATGGGTAATCCAGGCACGAAAGGTTAATTTTTTGGTCTTATGGAGTTATACTCATTTTGGTATGCCAAGTAGAGTGTGTGGGGGGGGAGTTTTAAATAGATCCTGGAAGAATCTAGCCGTATGGAGCATGATAGATTTGTGGTCATTTATCCAATTACCCTTATCGTCTTTGAAAAAATTGATTTTGTTAGTTCTTCTTCTATTTGTGGATGTAATATGCAAAAACTTTGTGTTTATGTCGCCATCATTCATCCACATGACCCTAGACCTTAGTTTCCAATAATCTTCTTCTAATTTGAGAATGTCATTTGGTTGTAATGTTAGCTCTAGTTGTTGTAGGAATAGATTAGTATTGTATTTAGGGCTGTTTTGTATTCCTCCTAGTCTTGCGAGGAGTTGCTTTTTTTGTTTGTGGATGTTACCAAAAACCTCTCTACTCCATAACCTAACTTTAACCTCAAAGGAGTTTGTGGCTATTAGGAGGTCATTATTTTCGCAATTCCTTTTTACTACGTTAATGAAGTTAGGATGTATGCATCAAATTTACTCTAGACGAAAAGGTTTTATATGTGAAGTATTTTTATTATGTAGAGAAATAAGTATAGGATTATGTTCAAAGTGTGTTTTAGGTAAATGAACTATTGAGGCTTCCGAGTAATGATCTAGCCATTCAATATTAGCATAAACTCTATCTCTAAGCATTCTATAATCAAACCTTTTTGCTTTTTTTCTATGGTTTGACCATGTAAATTTGCAACCCTTAAATCCTAGGTCAAGGAGTTTACAATAGTTTAGACTGGCTAGAAGTTTTTTTGCTCTATTTTGATTTACTGCCCTTCCCCCAAATTTTTCTTGTACCATAATAACATCGTTAAAATCCCCTTCTATTAGCCAAGCACCTTTGTAATTATTATATATATTTTCAATATTATGCCATAGAATATCTCCATTATTATTGTCAGTACTAGCATATATGGAACTAAAAAGCTATTTTTTTGTGATTTGGTTTTACCTCGATCATGGCGTGAATTTCCTGGTTCCTTCTGGTGAAGTTGTTTACTACAACTCTTGCATGGTTCCATAGGATCACCATTCCTCCACATTGACCCTCTGCTGGAACCTTTATTATTTCTGTAAATTTGAACTACTCCAAGATTGAGATATGGTTTACCATTCTTGTTTCAAGCAGAGTTATCATACTAGGCCTATGTGTGTCCATAATTTCTCTAAAGTTTCTTCTGAAGTTTGCATTGTTACCACCTCGGACGTTCCAAATTACAAAGTTAATTGGTTGATTCATCATTAATGGGTTGGGGGTGGTTTTGGTTGTTATCCCTCATTATTGTTGCAGTGTTCCTTTTGTGGGATGGCACTAGAATTACTAAATTCTTTCCTACTGTTGGATCGTATGGACGCCTTATGTCTATCAAGCACTTGAACAGTGTTAGTGGACAACTGATGATACACTTCTTGTCTAGCCATTCCTTGAATATTAGTATTTTTACCTCACTTAGGTTTGAGAATGCCACCCTAGGTTCTCCATGATGTGGCAGGGGTTTTGCCTCCTCCTCCTCTTGGTTTTCCTCCTAGTTTTGCATGTTTATCTGCTGCACGTGGGCTTTCGTTTGCATTGGAGAGTTCTGTTAAGAAGCTTGTTGTGTTGGGATTTGTTTCGCAATCCATCAGGTGAATATGAGGTTCATTATGGACATTTCCTCTGGCGCAAAGAAGGGTAAGTTGAGAGAAATGTTCTAGGGCATCACAATGTTTGGATTGCCTGGTATGTTCCATATCTCCTGCATGTTATTGGCTGAGTTTTGATTTTTCGAGGGGGCCAGTGGTTGTAAGATGATGTTCATCTACATCTGATTGATGTAGTTGGCCATGGCAAGATGCATGCCTTCTGAAATTAACTAGGCTAGGTAGTTTGTGTTTTGGATGATGAGGACTGAGTCCTGCCCGTTGATTTGTAGGTTGAAGTAGATCGCATGGCCCATTAGGCCCAGCTCGATCCAAGATTATGGTTGATGGTTGGGTGGGCTTGGTGGTTGAGCATAAATCACTAGTTGAGCAGGGAATTGGGGTGGTAGTGGCGGTAGATTGTCTATTAGGTATGGTCATTATAGGCGTTGGAGTTGAACAAGTCTGTACCTCCTTCTCAAAGTGAATGGTGTTCGAGCCATGGTGGGAGATATGGTGGTTTAATATAGAGGTATATAGTCTAGGAGATATGATTTCTGATAGTGGAGTTGGGTGGTTTGCAATGATGGGGTCTATTTGCATGGAAGTAGAGGGTTCTTGCATATGAATTTTAACAAGATCCCTTGTAGATATCACGTCCGACATTTGTTCGTTTCTTTTTGCCAAGTGTTCTACGTGAGGGTGGTCATTTATCGGCATGCAGATTGTATATTAGGGGGATTTGTCAGAGGGTTATGATTAATAGGGTGGGTTTCTAGTGGAGTAGATATCTTATGGGGGTTTGTATTGGAGAGTGAAGGGTCATTAGTAGAGTGATTAGGCCCTTGTTTTGTAGGGATAATAATTTGGACGCTAGTAGTAGATGTTGTGTCATTAGAGGATACATTAGTTCCACTTGTTTTCATTGGGAGATTACTATCATACAAGAATTTGGTTGTATTTCTTTTACCACTGGTTTGTGGGGAATATGTGTGCTCTTTAGATAAGTTAATATAATTATTGTTAATATTAGGAAAAGCATGATTATTATTCCTAACTAATTCTACGTTGGATTTATCGATATTTTTTGTATTTCCGAGTGTTTGATGGATAAGAGAGTTCTTATCAACATATTTTAGTTTCTGAGTATTAAGGAACTTACCTATCGATGCATCAAACATTCTAACATTTATACCCGTGCTTTTGCTTGGTATAGCTCCTACTTGCCCGCTTGGATTTGTTATTGGCTTCTTTGTCTTGGGGAATGAGACTGTCCGCCATTCTCCATTGATAACTTATATGGGTGCTGAGTTTTGGCCTTCACAATTGGCTAATTGTGGCTTTGTGTAGTTGGGTGGGGATACTTTAAGGAAGAGTGTCCTAGGCAGCCACATAATTTGCATAAAATATTATCACCTTCATATAATATTATTTTCTTGTGTGATCCAATTAAGATATGGTATTGGATTTTTTGTTCCAATGGTAATTGTACACATAACCTTGCATAGCGGCCTCTAATGATAGAAGATGTGCATGCATCAATTTTTAGTAGTTTATCAATAGCGTTTCCAATCTTTGCAAGTATGATTCCATCATAAAACTATGTTGGAAGCTGTGGCAATCGAACCCAAATAGCTGTGTAACTCTGACTTGCTCGTGTAGCCACGAAGTTTGGAGTCCATTTTTGAAATGAGAGGAAGAAATTATTGATGAACCATGGTCCGTTTTGAAGTGCTTTCCTGGCGTTTTCTTCTTTGTTAAATTTAACCGTGTAATAATCTTCGCCAAGGTCTATCAGGGAAAAGTTCTCCATAGGTCTCCAAAAGGCTTGTACTTTTGTTTTTAGGTAATGATAGATAACTCTTTTCCCTATTAATTTGATTATAACGGAAAATTTACAGGGTTCATAAATGCGTTGGATGTCTTGATCCCTTAGGATTATTTGTTTTATGAGGCTTTCCTCTCCCCTTTGAAGACAATGCAGATTTGGTGTTTGTTGCACTTCCATGTGTGAGGGGAGCATTTAGTGTCGCTTAGATCTTCTAGTGTGTTTGAGATTTATCCAAGCAGTTTGTCCTTATACGAGTTATTTCATTCTAGTAGATTTTGATGAGAAGGGATAGTTTCCATATCTGGTGGTTTTGGTGGGATTGAAGTTGCTGGTTGGCTGTCACTAGGGTGGTTTGGCAGTTGTTTTTAGCTAATAAGCTTTTAGGAATTGGGGTGGTCTGAGTAGAGAGAAGGAGGTGCCTCTCTCTTCTGTATCACCTTCGTCCTATCTACTTACCAGTGATCTTTATTATTGACACAGCTCGAAAATATATTACTTTTGGATTATGGTATTGTAATTCTGCCATAATTTATAACTGAAAGTAAAAGTGATTAAAGGTGGATTATTAGTGGATACTTCGTCATTGAGAACTGGTTTTAATGTACTCATTTAGATAGAGCTTAAGTTTAAAATTGTAGTTAAAATTAAAACAATTATAAGAGGGTCTTGATTTATGCATTCCATACATTTGCCCTATTTTTGGGCACCTTGCGTTTGCATGTATATTGCATTTCAACTATGGCTTTATCTAAGTTGGACGAGAACTACACCAATTCCTCTATGTTTGCCTTGTGACATGGAAGGGAAAGAGGCTGCTGTTTGGTGAAGCAGAGCTAAAGAATGCAGAGCGAGTAATTGGAGAAATTTGAAAGACTACTACTACATATAAATTATAATTTCGTACGCGAGGACTATTTTTGAGAGTTGGATTTCGCATCTTTGAACTTTGTGACCTTTGTTTCGTGGCATCATGACTTAGTAGTTCGAGTAAATTATGGTGATAGAGAATATCCTTGTAATATCTTATTGTCCTTTTCAGTTGAACAACGTTAATAGTACAAACTACAATTTGTAAGTATTATTACTATTAAAAGGTATCATTAATATTGTTTACCTCGAAAATACGAGTAACAATTAAATTTGATTTGTGGTTTTAAAGATATGTGATTTAGTTCAATACCAGTTAATAATCAAGAAATATGAAGTAGAAATGAAAGAAACAAGTAAAGCAAACCGATGTTACTTTGCAGTGGCGACCTCGAGCTCAGTGACCTCGAGATGAACCAAGAGCAGTAAAGTAAGAGCAATAAGGATAAAAAGACAACTCTGATGAACAGTAAGAGAGAAAAGTAGGATAGTATATTCTTGCTAATGATTAGATGATGTTACAAAGTGATTGAAATCCTCTTTATATAATAGGGGAACCCTAAATAAGGTATCTTTCTATTTGCAGCAAGGAATATTCTTGATACAACTGTCTAATCTCCTAGTACGGAATCATACGATCCTAATCCGGGATTTGCGCCATGATCTTGGGGACGTGGCAGGAATCTAGCTCATTCCGTTACAAATCCATAACAATACTATTTTGGGGTCGAGCATACTCGGCTTCGATATTCCTCGTACTTCTATCTCCAGGCATTGCATTCTGTCTTCGAACTTGGATCTGGTCCCTCGAGCTCGAAGTCAACCTTACCTGGACTCGGGCTTTGGACGACCTCTCGAGCCTACAAATTGGGTAACCCCGATTTCTACCGTATAAAGATAGTCCCCGCGTTTCTTAGAGTATAACGATAAGAAACGAATTGAGTCCTTGATTTTTACCCCGGTTTGTCACGACATCATCATCGTAACGCAAGCGATTGAGGAAACAAAAGTTTAGAAGCTGGCTTTTACGGAGGAAAACTTCGAGAACCTTTAGCGAGTCCGGCGGCGAGGAAGATTCTGATGGCGAAGACACTCCTGCCAATAAGGACCGTGCTGCTTAGATTTCGTACTCTTAGTAATTTTTTTCTTTTGAGGTTGATCGGCCCTTGCGAGGAACTCTCAATCATGACCTATAACTTCTTGTAAAGAGGTTTATACAGCCTCTTTTCCTTCCATGGCTTCTGAATCTGTTACCCTTTTGCGCAGGTCAAAGCGCATTAGCATAAAATTCCCTTTGAATGTCCAAAGTTTGAGATGGTAATGACCGATAATAAGTTCTGCCCTCGAACGTTTCTGATCAATGGTCCCCGAATGACCATTCGAACTAGAGTTTGAGTAGTTCTTAGGCTCAACAACCGATGAGTTAAGGTAGCTCTTGGGCTTGATAGTTCAGTGAGTGTATGCTCGAACTTGAAATGAAAATAGTCATTCGGCCGTATGGCCAAGTGAGGACATGCTCAAACTTTAGACGAGATGGCCCTTGGGCTTGAAAGATAGTCCCCAAGTGAGAATTTTCTCGAACTTGGGTAGCACTTGGGCTTAGTAGTCAAGTGAATACTTGCTCGAACTCGAAATGAAGTTAGCCCATAGGCTTTATGGATAGTCCCTGAGTGAGAACTTTCTCGAACTCGGGTAGCCCTTGGGCTTAGTAGTCGAGTGAGTACTTGCTCGAACTCGAAATGAAAATAGCCCTTAGGCTTTATAGTCGAGTGAGGATTTGCTCGAACTCGAAATGAAGTTAGCCCTTAGGCTTAATGGATAGTCCCCGAGTGAGGGTTCGCTCGAACTCAGGATAAGACAACCCTTGGGTTTTTATGATCGAGTGAGGACTTGCTCGAATTCGAGATAGAGTTAGCCCTTAGGCTTCTTTATATTGGCCCCTAGGTTCTTTTATATCGGCTCTTAAGCTCTTTTATATCGGGCCGAATCTATAATTTTTCCTTCTTTTTGGCTAAAAGACTTATTGAAAATTTCTTTCTTTATGCCTTAGCATGTGTTTTTTGTACCCTTTGGATTTTTCGAGGGTTCAATCGATCAGAACCCGTTCGTGTTAATGCCTCTTGAGGATTTTTCGAAGGATGATGTTATTGAAACCTTTAAATTATTCAAGGGCTGATTTTATCGAATACCTTTTTGCTTTTGCCGAGGGTAGCCGAGTTTAACCGTTTTTCGAAGTATTTGAAGGCCTTTAATTTATGGCGAAAGTCGGACGTCTCCAAGCCGCATTATTTCGGCCGTAGCCTTTTACATGACCGTAGTCTTCAATATGGCCATAGCCTTTAATATGGCCATAACCTTTTAATATGGCTGTAGCCTTCGCGTATGTCTCTTGGACTTGTTTCCCGGTAGCCTTTCGAACTTGTCTAAAAGGTTAGTCCCCGAGTATGATGGTCTTGGCCTGTATATCGAGGGGGTGCCTCTTTGAGGTCTTGTGATTTCGAACTTGGATAGATCGAGTAGGTAGTCCCCGAGTGTTCGAGGTATGCTCACACTTGGGTTAAGATAGCCCTTGGGCTTTTGTATTTGTTACAGATTTCGAACACCCTCGATCCGCATTAACTCGGCCGTAGCCTTTTTAGTTCGGAACTTGCCCTTTGGGCTTATCTTCCGTTTCACTTCAAGTTTGACCGAAGAATCAGTCCCCGAGTGGGGTGGCCGTGGCCCGTAAAATCGAGGATCGCCTTTAAGGTCTTATGGTCTCAAAATGTTAGCAGTTTGAACTTCCGTTGCGATCGGTCCTTAAGCTTGTTTACATAATAAATCAAGAGTATGAAATAGAAATTTTTTCTAAAAGTACGGGATATCAGCAAGGAAATATACTTCTCTCAATAGAGGATTATACATGTGCACATGTTTGATGTTAGGGCTCGAGTAACTTATATGGGCACGGCTCATAGACCCTTACAACATTTTCCTATCGAGGCCCCGTTGTCATGAAGTAACTTCCTTGCAATAAAGTGGACATTCGAGGGTAATGCCTCCCAGATCTCGAGGCTTATTTCAGGGAACCTCGGATACCATTGAACTGCCCTAAGTCAGCACGAACAATGGTTGCCTCGTTAAAAACCTTGCCGGAAAAACCCATTTGGGACAAAAACCAGTCCAAGGGAAAAAGAGTGCAACACGTGCTTTAAGATTCAAAGCTTCGTGCCGATCCTTGTTCATAGCCTGTAAGTGTTAGTAAAAAAAATAGAGAGAATCGGAATGGGATCATACCTTTATTCGGATTTTGGATATTTAACGTGATCTTCCTCGGCATCAGGCCCTCATGAATTTTGACCTCTACCATTTCTCCTCTCATTTTGTGCGAAGCTTCGCCCAGACCCGTTGCCTCTATGGTCTCCGTTGTACGGTTGATATTAATCTCTATTCGACCTCGACTCTCGATCGACGTCCCCTTTGATCCTACCCACGGGTCTTCTAGGATAAACGGACCCCGAATAAGTCTCCAATTGATCATCTTCGACTCTAAGCTTTGACTGGTACCGATTATGCACGTCGGCCCAAGTGACAGCCGGGTACTCGAGCAAACTTTGCTTCAACTGATGCAAAGCTATAAAACTCCGAGTGTTGAGACCTTGAGTGAAAGCTTGAACGGCCCAGTCATCGGTGACAGGAGGCAAATCCATTCTCTCCGCTTGGAACCAAGATATGAATTACCTGAGCATCTCGTTTTCTTTCTACCTTATCTTGAAAAGGTCTGACTTCCTCGTTGCAATTTTAATGGCTCCGGCCTATGCTTTTACAAAAGAATATGTAAGCATAGCAAATGAATCAATAGAATTAGGGGGTAAGATATGATACCATATCAAGGCACTCTTGGATAGAGTCTCCCTGAACTTCTTCAGCAGTACGGATTCAATTTTGTCATCTTCCAAGTCGTTTCCTTTGATGGCGCACGTATACGAGGTGACGTGTTCATTCGGATCGATCGTCCCGTTATACTTAGGAATCTCGAGATACGGAACTTCTTGGGAATTGGCTTCAGAGCCGCACTAGGGGGAAGGGTCTTTGCACGAACTTTTTAGAATCTAGTCCTTCTAAGATCGGGGGAGCCCCCGGTATTTGATCAACACGTGAGTTATAAGTCTCCACTTTTTGTCATTATCCTCGATCTTCTTCTCCCCAGACTCGATTCTCTTGGTGAGTTCTTTAAGCATCCTCATAATTGTGGGATCAGCCCCCGAACCATCTCCGTTTGATCTCTCTGGTGCTGGTTCAGCACGTCGAGTGTTCCCCGATTCAGCTATACTCAGAGTTTTATTCTGACTCTGAAGTTGGGCGATGGCAATCTGTTGAGCTTGCAGCATCTCGAATATCACTTGGAGACTAACTCCCCCATCTCCTATTCCTTGTGTTGCTTGGCCACCAAATCTGACTTCCCTGCGTACACCTCCTCCGGAGTTTATCGGTAGTACACCGACCCCTACGTTGTTGTTTTTCCCTTAAAATCCAAGACCGTCATCGCCGTGCACGGGAGCATTTTATGAGTCTGACATGTTTTAACCTGAAAACAAAGAATCTCTGATAAGAACAAGTGTAAAAATAACATGTGTTATCAGAATCAGTAATGAAATAATCACTATTATCTTTAGCCCCACGGTAGGCGCCAAACTGTTTACCTCAAAAATACGAGTAACAATTAAATTTGATTTGTGATTTGAAAGATATGTGATTTAGTTCAATACCAGTTAATAATCAAGAAATATGAAGTAGAAATGAAAGAAACAAGTAAATCAAACCGATGTTACTTTGCAGTGGCGACCTCGAGCTCAGTGACCTCGAGATGAACCAATAGCAGTAAAGTAAGAGCAATAAGGATAAAAGGACAACTCTAATGAATAGTAAGAGAGAAAAATAGGATAGTATATTCTTGCTAATGATTAGGTGATGTTACAAAATGATTGGGGTCCCCTTTATATAATAGGGGAACCCTAAATAAGGTATCTTTTTATTTACAACAAGGAATATTCTTGATACAACTGTCTAACCGCCTAGTACGGAATCGTACAATCCTATTCCAGGATTTGCGCCATGATCTTGGGGACGTGGCAGGATTCCAACTCATTTTGTTACAAATCCATAACGGTACTATTTTGGGGTCGAGCATACTCGGGTTCAGTATTCCTCGTGCTCCTATCTCCAGACATTGCATTTTGTCTTCGAATTCGGATCTGGTCCCTCGAGCTCGAACTCGACCTTACCTGAACTCGGGCTTTGGACGACCTCTCGAGCCTACAAATTGGATAGCCCCGATTTCTATCGTATACAAATATCTTGAAAAAATCTTCTAAGATAAAACTTGTAATTTACTCCAACTTTTAATAAGAAATGAAATAAATCTAGTGAAGAGCATGCGCCTAAAGTAGAAAAGAGGAAAGTAACGTAGAAGGTTGGCAAGTGGCAACCTGCATCTTCCTTACCTCACACAACAAGTGAGAACCTTTAGGAGTAGCCATTCAATTTTATGTGGTACATCATTAAAAAGCTTTTATATGCTATATATAAACTCTTTAATTTAGACATTTTATTTTATCCTTGTGATGTATTTTTGATCAAAGAAATGAAGAAATATCATGACATGTTTAGTATCATATATTTTAAGAATATTCTTAATATGTTGTAATAATTTATATTCCTATTATAAACTTTATACCTTATCAAAGTAAATTACTTACTACTCTATCTATGTATGGCATGTCGCACTAGCAAATTTAATTTACAAAATGCGCACGTCAACGAAAGCAGCTCATGAGTATATCACGCCACCCAATTTGGCACACTACCATGCATTCACACACACACTAAGTTCTATAAATATCTACTGCCATTGGAAGGCCCATTCATTCGTTTCCTCCATAACTCAATAGTTATGGCACTACATTTCACTAATCTTTATTTTCCTTTATCTGTTCTAATAATTATCTGCCTATATGTGAATTCGACCCTTGCTGGAAAAGCTCACAACTTTTATCCCCTTTTTAAGGTTGATGCTGATGGCAGTATACACAGGTATCAAGAGATCAAGTACGTCCCTCCATCGTACAATCACAAAACAGTGGTCCAATCCAAAGATGTAAATATTTTGCCTGAACAAAACGTATCAGCGCGTCTTTACCTTCCCAAAATCAGTGGAAAAAACCAAAAAATTCCTCTCCTTTTATACATCCACGGCGGTGGCTTCTGTGTTCAGTCAGCATTTTCTCCCATGTATGATAGTTATCTCCACAAGCTAACGGCTGAGGCCAATGTAATCGCCGTATCAATTGATTACAGACTAGCGCCAGAACACCCAATTCCTTCATGTTATGATGATTCTTGGGCTGTCATGAAATGGGTTGAGCAAAGAACAGATCCCTGGCTCAAAGAACATGCCGATTTTTCACGAGTTTATTTGGCTGGTGATAGCGCTGGGGCTAATATTGCTCATAACATGATGGTTCGTGCAAGTGAGGAAAGTCATTTTCTGCCTTCCCTAGTGGGAATGGTACTGGTTGATCCCTATTTCGGCAACGATAAGCCTGATACACTTTGGACTTATTTATGCCCAAAAACTACCGGGATTTATGATCCAAGATTCAATCCAGCAGTTCATCCTAGGTTGCTGTCGAAATTGAATTGCTCCAAGATTTTAGTTTGTACCGCAGGCAAAGATTTTTTGAGAGACAGGGCTTGGACTTATTACGAGACGGTGAGAAAAAGTGGGTGGAAAGGTGAAGTGGGGATAAAGGAGATACAAGGGGAGGGGCATGTCTTCCATTTATTTAACCAAACCTCCGAGAAAGCCAACGTCTTGATGAAATCCCTGATCGAATTCTTGGTCTAGTGCTATGATGATTCTTGGATACACAAGTGATTTTAGGATTTAGATTCAGTCAGTTTAGAACGAGTATAATCATATTTATACACACACATTTTAATTTTCCTTTTTGTGCATGTATACATAATTCTTGCTGAAGCAATGAGTTTAGCAAATTCACGGAACATGTCTTAGATTCGTCTCTGCTTGTGTATCATGAAATATATTAACGCAGTATACTATTGTGTGTTGGTTAATTTTCAGTAATTTGAGAGCACAGTTGTTTCGAGCTATTAATTTTACGGTATCATGATTTTGTCCTGATGAGAAGTGACATCACTTGAAAAAGTAAGGAGCGTAACATGCCAGGAATATTGTTGAAAATGTGAATAAACATAAATTGTGGTGCTGCGTCTTGGATAGTGATATATGATACATTGACGTCTGTGGCAGTAGTTGAGACCAACGTTTTTCAACATATCAACAACCACATTGAATAAATAAACACCTAACGACTGTCATGTGCGCAAAAGATATGAGTATGAGTAGTAGTAGGCGGTGAAATTAATATTTACTCCGTACCAGCTGTTAAATTAAAGTAAAAATAACTTCCGTATTTGTTAATATGTTAAGAGAAGATATGGACTGATGCTGACAAATTGAATTATGTCCCCAATTACTATGAGATTCATAGCAAAAAAAGAGCATAAAGGAAGAGGTGAACGATAACTAATAGGAAGTAAAACGCTATTGTGACTGTAACCATCCGACCGGCCGTTTTGCATTCTAGAACTCCGTTCTCCTAAATAAGATTTTCCGTACTTGCTGTCACACCTCCTTTTTACATACCTGAGGGGTATAAGGGAGTTTTTCCAATTTAAGTGACATTATTCTAAATGAGATTATTTATTTAATTCTAGAGTCGCCACTTGGAATATTTTAAATGGTGTCCCAAATTACCGGTTTATTTTAAATCCCAAATCGAGGAAATTTCGACTTTCCTTTTTCAAGTCTGCGAACCAGAAATTCTAAGTAAGGAATTCTGTTAACCCGGGAGAAGGTGTTAGGCATTCCCGGGTTCCGTGGTTCTAGCACGGTCACTTACCAATTTATACTCGACTTAAATTGTCTAATTACTTATTTTAGAACCTATGTGCAATTATCTTTTTACCGCATTTAAATCACTTGATTTATTCGTAATTAAAGAATTGAGTTACGCGTACGTATACTCTTTTCCTTTGGCACGTCAAAAATCATGTCACGCGAACGTGTCCACAATTAATAACGCTTCGTTGATTCATTAGGAAAATTTGGTTGAAGGTGCGCGAACGCATCCCTCAAGTCTTTTAAGAGTTAAATTTGCAATCATATTACGCGAAAGTATATATAATCGCAATACTAATCTAAATCGGGCCTAAAGCAAATTACGATTGTTCAAATTTTTAAAAGCAATATTTGTGAGGGCCATGGATGATTTAAATTATTTATGGCACACCTCAAACATTTTTTATAAGTGTTAGTTCTTAATATAATCTTACGAGTGCCATGAATTATAAATTTTGTTTGGCATGACACACCTCACTTATTTTAACAACAGGAAGTTGCATTTTTATTTTAACAATTAATCACGCTATATTAATTATTAAGAAAGTTTTGCCGAAGTTGCGCGAACACATACCTCAATTTATTTTAAATCATAATGATATCACGCGAACGTGTACACAATCACGATGGTTTATTTATTAATCACGCCTAAAGCATGCTACAAACATTTGTCATATTATATCTAAGTCGTGAAGTTAATACGGGAGCCACAAATGATAAAATTGTGAATGGCACACCTCAAGCTATATAAACTAAAATTAATTAATAGCCCATGGAAACCCATTTTTATTATTAACAAAAGTTTGATCGAAGTTGCGCGAAGGCATACTCCGAATTGATTATTAGAATCATGATTATGTCATACGAACGTGTACACAATCACGATAATTGCTAATTCAACTGCAATGACTAACTAAACTACAGAAACTACATATCCTCCAGTCCAAGTAATTATCAAAACATAACTCGTGGAAGATTATTATAGAATTCCTTTTGTGAAGATGAAACAGTGTAAAAATCATATATTGCACTTCTTAAAGCACTTGAAGGATGGAAAGATGCTAAACATTATAGAAAAGAAAGAGCTTTCTGTTGGGAAAAGTTCTTGTCTCCTGCGTATATCATTAATCAAAAAGGTCACAAATAAGTGTCATTACAATATGTATACGTCTTCCAAATGACACTTATTACGATATTACAAAATGTATATATTAACAATTACTTTATATGAATTAATGAATATAATCCTTAACTGAAAATTGGATGGTTTTCTATTATCAAAATGACGGGCAGTACCATTTTCTTCTCCTTATAACCAAATTAATCATGTTTCCTTACTTTGTTGTAAATCAAACAGATAATAATACTTGCAAAATAAACTCAAAATGAATCCACACCATTACCATTAGAGAAACATAAGAAGAAGTAAGGATTGCACCTGAAAAATGAAGTTTCAATTCCTCAAAGCATTCAGCAATTACACAGACAAAATCGACACCGCAGCCATGACAGGAACTCAAACGGACGGGAGCTCGGACCTCGACGGAACCTCTTTAGATTTTTTTTTAAAAAAAAAACAGGTGGATCTGATTTTGTAGAACAAAGTCACTAAAATAACTGAAAAATGAGAGGAGAACAGTGGAAAGAGACAAAAATGCGATTTCGTCGGCATTAATGGAGGTCGCCGGAGTTTCTCGAACTAACTGAAGTCCCACGAATTCCTGTTCTTTCTTTTGTTGTGTGTGTGTGTGTGTGTATCTGTTTCCAACAGTGAGGACGAAGAAGACGAAATAGTGGTCGTCTGGGGTGGGGTTCATGACCTTGTATTTTTCAATGGCTGCCCGTGTATATCCAGTGTATATCGAGAGTATCTCTAGTGTATATAGAATGTATAGTGACTGTATATCGAGTGTATACCCCCTGTCTCCTTTAAGAAGAAACCATCCCTTTTTTTTTCGTCTGTGTTTTAGACTTCTCCTCTCGTTTCTTCTTACTTGAATTATTTTTTTTTCTCTCTTTCTTTTTATTTGTGAAGTGTATTATATAGATGTGTATGTGTGTTTTTGTGTAAGATCGTGTGTGTGTGCCAGTGATTGTGTGTGTGCGCATGATGTGAGACGTGAGGGAGTGAGCACTAACATGAGGAAGTGGGGATTGGGACATGACCACTAACATGAGGAAGTGGGGAAGTCACTAATATGAGAAAGTGGAAAAGTCACTAATATGAGGAAGTGGGAAAGTCACTAACATGAGGAAGTGGAAAAATGGGAGTTAGGAGGAGAAATCGTGGGGCGGTTGAGGAGATCATGGGTAAAAGGGATATTATTTTGTATCTTTCTTAATTTACTGATTCTTGTTCTTCCGTAAGTTTATTATTTATTTTATTTTAACTTTTCTTGGCACCCCTTTTTTTCTAAAGTAAAACATATTAAAAGTAAGATAATTTTTTTTTTAAAATATTAAGATTAGACCTAAAAGAAATATTTACACTAAACTAGTATAAAATTTGAGTGCGGTCAAAAAATAGGTGTTCACACTTGCTTTTACTGATTTATGACTTACGTGGATGTTGGTTCGGAATTTGGAAGAGTTTGGATCAAAATCTGAATACTTGTTCCTTAAGGTTGGCTTAAAAGGCCAAGTTTGATTTCGGTCAACATTTTGAGTAAAAACGACCTCAGAATCGGGATTTGAAGGTTCTAACAGGTTCGTATGATGATTTCGGACTTGAGCGTATGTTCGGATCGTATTTTGGATGACCCGAGAGCGTTTTGGCCCCTAACAGTGAAAGTTGGTTCTTGAAAGTTATTAGAAGTTCTTTAAATTTGGTTCGGAGCGAGTTTTGGTGATATCGAGGTCCAAACGAAATTCTAAGACCGGGAATAGTTTTGTAATATCATTTAAGACTTGCACGCAAAATTTGATATCATTCCGAATAGTATAAGTACGTTTCGGTGCATTGAAAGTAAATTGAAGAACGTGAAGTTCTTAAGTTTGATTCAATTGGTTTTAGGGTGTGATTCTTAGTTCTAATATTATTTCGGGCGTTCCCTGAGTTCGAGCGAGTCTGTTTTATGATTACTTATTGGTATGTTGGACGGGGCCTCGGGGGCCCTGGGTGCCAATCGGACGATACGCGAGTTAAGTTTGAAACTCAACAGGGCTACTGATGCGCTAGTTCTAGTGTAACCGCACATGCGAGCCTATTTCCGCAGGTGCGAGCCAAGCCCCACAGATGCGATCCAAGGATGGTCAACCGGGTTCTGCAGATGCGGTTTCCTCTACGCAGAAGCGGGAATTTGTCCGCAGGCGCGGTCCCAGCCGGCCCAGCCAATTCTGCAGAAGCGGACACCTGGTCCGCAGAAGCGGGTCCGGAGGTGCGACCTATGCACTGCAGGTGCGAAAATTGCTAGGGCAATAATGTTCAATTAATACGGGACTTAAGCCATTTTCACTCATTTTCTCTCACTCTTTGGGCGATTATTGGAGCTTCTTGAGAGGGATTTCCACCTATCTTTTGAAGGTAAGTAATTTCTACCTATCTTGAGTTCAATACATAGATTTTGGGTAGATTTCAACATGAAAATTGGTAGAAATCATGGGTAAGATGAAAAACCTAGGGTTTGACAAGAATTAGATTTTTACCACGAAATTGATCATGAAACTTAGTGTTAATCATATATTTATGTTCCTTAGGTCATGGGCAACAACTTCGTTTGAAAATTTCCGAAATTCACGCATGTGGGCCCGGGGGTGAATTTTAGGAATCTTGCCTTTGGGGTTAGGTAATTATTTTAATAGTTAATATATGAACTTTTGAACCTATAATGATTAGTTTTTACACTATTTGAATAGTTTTGGAATGTTCGGCTCCGATTTGAGGGTTTGAGCGCATTCTTGAGTTTGGAAGTAGGCTTTGAGGCGAGGTAAGTCTCTTTTCTAACCTTATAAGAGGAAAATTTTTCCCTAGGTGAACTTAATTAATATGTGATTAATTGTGGGGGCTACGTACGCACGAAGTGATGAGAGTCCGTACGTAGCTACTATTCCTGTTTATGTCTAGGTAGTTTTAGGTTTATACCATGCTTGTGGACAACGTTATTTGATTATATTTGTTATTGTGATAGATGGGTACCAAGTTGAGAATTTCAAGCATTTAAAAGCTTCATATTGAAATGTCTATATTTTTAAAAGAATCAAGAAAAATGTTACGATTTATTTATAAATTGATATTTGATCGCGTCGCACGTATGATCCGCGAGCGGGATAATTTTTTGAATTTATATTTGACTGCGTCGCACGTATGATCCGCCAGCGGGGTAATAGATGCATCTATGGTTCGTACCATTCGACCCTCGGCAATATATAGTTTACATTTATGTTGGATCGGGCTGAACGTCCTCGGTGGAATTTGTGTGTGATAATAGAACCAGAAGCCCTTTTATTAATTGGTATCAACTTACTGTTTTAGAGATCATTTGTTTCAAATGAAGGAAGTGTTTTGAGTTCTTAAATTTGATGGAAGAACTGTTCAATTATTTCTTGATCTGAGTTTCTTTCTAGTTCTGTATATCATGCTTATTTAAAATCACATTATTATATTGTTGGTCATAGTAAGTGTCGGAGTCGACCCCTCATCACTACTTCGAGATTAGACTAGATACTTACTGGGTACAAATTTATATGTACTCACGCTACACTTCTGTACTTGAGGCAGGTGCATCTTGCCACCAGTCCGGCGCGTAGATTGATTTCCCCAGCTTGAGACTTCCCGGTGAGTTGCCCTTTTGAGCCATCCTGCAGTAGTTGGAGTCTCTCTTATGCTTTATTTTCTGTCAATTTCCTTTCAGACAGTAGGCTAGCATTTATTTTGTATATTCTACTAGATTGCCCACATACTTGCGGCACCAGGTCTTGGCATACACATTAGTAGACTTATGGTTTTGGTTTGCTCACATGATTACGATTCGTAGTAATTGCTTCCATCTATTTATGTTAAAGTTGCAAACTCCTAAATCATTTCTTTAAATAGGGAAATAGCTATTGTTTACAAATTTATCTAAAACGGGAAATTAATAGTTAATCAATGTTGATTTGCCTAACAACGATGTTAGGCGTCATCACGCCTTGGATCGTGACCGACTGACCGTGAAGATTATTATGGTATTAGCTAGAAGCTTTAATGATGATATTTGAATCGGCCGAAGAGAAAAAAGTATAATGGGTAAGATTACTATTAAAAGGAATGTTTGATATCTTAAACAAATCTTCTGAGATAAAGGTGCAATTTACTCCAATTTTTAATAAGAAAAGTTTCAGATCTAGTGAAGAGCATGCGCTATTGGCTAGTGGCAACCTGCACCCTCCTTACCTCACACAACAACTTGGAACCTTTATCAATAGCCATTCCATTTTATATGACATGTTTTTAAAACGAATTAGTTATAATAATTAAAAACTATTTCATTAGATATTTCATTTATTTTTTCCTTAAATGATATGTGGTATCAAATCTGCCACGTCATTATTCCATCACACACACACATTTAATATTGGTCCTCATTTGGGTCATAAAAAAGTTCAATAAAATCTACTGCAATTGGACGGCCCATTCACTCGTCTCCTTTAATAACACAATGGCACAAAATTTCACTCATCTTCGTTTTCCTTTATCATTTCTGATTATTTGCCTATATATCGATTCGACCCTTGCGGAGAAAGCTCAGAACTTCTATCCATTTTTTAGGGTTGATACTGATGGAACTATTCACAGATATCAAGAGGCCAAGTTTGTCCCTCCATCATTCAATCCCGAAACAGGAGTCCAATCCAAAGATGTAACCATTTTGCCAGAACAAAATGTATCAGCGCGTCTTTACCTTCCCAAAATCAGTGGAAAAAACCAGAAATTTCCTCTGCTTGTATACATCCACGGGGGCGGATTCTGTACTGGGTCAGCTTCTTCTCCCATGTATGATAGTTACCTTCACAAGCTAACTGCTGAGAGTAATACAGTTGCTGTATCCATTGAGTACAGATTAGCACCAGAGTACACAATCCCAGCGTGTTATGATGATTCATGGGCTGTAATGAAATGGGTTGAGCAAGGGACAGATCCATGGCTCAAAGAACATGCTGATTTTTCACGAGTTTATTTGGCTGGTGATAGCGCCGGAGCTAATATTGCTCATAACATGATGGTTCGTGCAAGTGAGGAAAGTCATTTTTCCCCTACCCTAATTGGAATGGCACTAATTGATCCTTATTTCGGTAATGATAAGCCCGATTCACTTTGGACTTATTTATGCCCAAAAACCACTGGGATTTATGATCCAAGATTCAATCCAGCAGCTCATCCTAGGTTGCTGTCGAAGTTGAATTGCTCCAAGGTTTTAGTTTGTACTGCAGGTAAAGATTTTTTGAGGGACAGGGCTTGGACTTACTACGAGAACCTGAAGAAAAGTGGGTGGAAAGGTGAAGTTGGGATAAAGGAGATAGAAGGGGAGGATCATGTCTTCCATTTATATAACCAAACCTCCGAGAAAGCCAAGATCTTGATGAAATCGGTGGTCGACTTCTTGGTTTATGATGATTCTTCGCAACAAGTGAATTTAGGATCTAAAGTTAGTGAATTTAGCATGAGTTTAGTCGTATTTGCATTTAATCTTTTTTGCTTATGTATACATAAATCAAGTTAAAGCAATAGATTCAGTTAAATTCACGTCTGTATCATGAAGTGTATTATTGTGCATATACTGGCCTGTGTTGGTTAGTTTTAAGTAATTAGAGTTTACAGTTGTTTTTGTTGCGGAAGCCAAATGTATATAGTGTGAATAAGTCACAACTACTATACCAAAAATTATGACAGCCACCAAATAATAAATAAGACAATAAAGCAACAATAAAGGGAACACCAGAATTTACGAGATTCGGCTAATTTTGCCTACTCCTCGGATACAACCAATATTTTATTTCACTCCAAAAATACAAGTGAAATAATACTAAAGAGAAAAGATACAAATGCCTTAAACAGATAAGAAGACAAATGAGAGGTGTGTTTAAATCCTAAACATTAAGCCTTCTTTTATAGGGGGAGAATCCCCCAACCCTTCTTTTCCCACCGATGTGGGACAAAAGGTTTTGCCAAACTTCAACAAATCTCCACCTTGGCAAAATTCCACATCTTCAATTTTCTCTCAATAACAAATTTTGGTTGTGTCTTCATCTTCAATCTTCAGTGTTCAACAATGTTGATCAAATCCAAACAATGTTGAAACTTGATCGCAGTCACCACCTTAGTCAGCATATCAGCAGGATTCTCCGTAGTATGAATTTTCTTCACTGTGACTCCTCCTTCTTCTATGATTTCTCGTACGAAATGATACCGAACATCAATATGCTTCGTCCTTGCATGATAAACTTGGTTCTTCGCTAATTGAATAACACTTTGACTATCACAAAAAATTGTGATACCTTTTTGTTCAACACCAAGCTCCTTTAGCAATCCTTGAAGCCAAATTGCCTCCTTCACAGCCTCTGTAATAGCCATGTACTCTGCCTCTGTTGTAGACAAAGCAACTGTTGACTGCAAAGTAGACTTCCAACTAACTGGTGCCTTTGCAAAAGTAAACACATAACCAGTAGTTGATCTTCATTTGTCCAGATCACCCGCAAAATCTGAGTCACAATATCCAACTACAGACTGATTGTCTTCCTGCTCAAAAACTAACCCGACATCTACAGTATTATGAATATACCGTAGAATCCACTTCACAGCTTGCCAGTGCTCCTTCCCTGGATTGTGCATATATCTGCTAATAACTCCAACAGCTTGTGAAATGTCAGGCCTTATGCAAACCATTGCATACATCAAGCTACCAACAACATTTGCGTATGGTACCTTTGACATATACTCTCGTTCAGCTTCATCCATTGGCGACATAGTAGTACTTAGCTTAAAATGGGAAGCAAGTAGAGTACTAACTGGCTTAGTCTTGTCATCTATGCCAAAACATTGAAGTACTCTCTTCAAATATTCCTTTTGAGATAAACAGAGTTTCTTTGAACGTCTATCTCTAATTATCTCCATGCCAAGAATTTTCTTTGCCTCACCCAAATCCGAATTCTTGGAAGCTATCAACATATCATCAACATATAGGAGAAGATATACAAAGGAACCATCTTTAAGCTTGTGCAAATACACACAATGATCGTATTTGCTTCTCTTGTACCCTTGCCGCAACATAAACTCGTCAAATCGCTTGTACCATTGTCTAGAAGATTGTTTCAATCCGTACAACGATTTTTCAAGTTTGCACACCATATTTTCTTTTCCAGCAACTTTGAATCCTTCTGGCTGAGTCATGTAGATTTCCTCCTCCAAGTTTCCATGTAAAAACGCAGTTTTTACATCCATCTGAACTAGTTCCAAATCCAATTGTGCTACCAAAGCCAACATAATTCTAATGGAGGAATATTTTACAACTGGAGAAAACACTTCATTGTAATCAATTCCCTCCTTTTGAGCATATCCTTTGGCCACCAATCTTGCTTTGTAGCGAACATCTACTTGGTTAGGAAATCCTTCTTTCTTTGCAAATACGCATTTGCACCCAATTGCTTTCTTTCCCTTCGGGAGATTGGCCAATCTCCATGTATGATTCTGATGAAGGGACTGTATTTCATCATTCATGGCAATCCTCCACTTATCTTCTTCTGAACTTTGGACAACGTCTTTATAAGTAGTAGGAACATCATCAGCTACAATTGAGGTTGCACAAGCATCCGTCTCTATGAGATGAACAGGTTTCGTTATTGTTCTTTTGGGCCTGCTGGTTGCTATTGATTCAAGTTGTTGTTGAGGTTCCTGAGTTGGAATCTCCTCTACTGGCTCTCCTTCCAGAGGGTAATCTTCATTTGTTTCCTCCTCTGCTTCTTGTGTAGGAAAAATAAATTTTCCCTCAAACTCCACCTGCTTAGAAACACCTTTATTTTGTTTGGTGTCTTCTGTTACCTTATTTACCATAGAAGATTCATCAAAGGTAACATCTCTGCTGAATATTACTTTCTTTGTCATAGGACACCATAAGCGATATCCTTTGACTCCAGAAGTAATTCCCATAAAAATAGCCTTCTTTGCCCTTTGATCCAATTTTGACTCCGTCACATGATAATATGCAGTTGAGCCAAACACGTGCAAAGAGTTATAATCTACAACAGGTTTTCCATACCATTTTTCAAATGGTGTCTTTCCATCAATAGCAGCAGATGGTAGACGATTAATGAGGTGGCATGCATATGTAATTGCCTCAGCCCAAAATTCTTTGCCCAAGCCAGCATTGAACAACATACACCGTACCTTCTCCAGCAAGGTCCGGTTCATACATTCTGCCACTCCATTCTGTTGTGGTGTATGTCTAACAGTGAAGTGTCGGACGATGCCATCATTTTCACAGACCTTATTGAAATGAACATTTTTTATTCACCTCCATTGTTTGTGCGAATACACTTGATCCTCTTGCCTGTTTGATTCTCCACCATCGTCTTCCATTTGAGAAAAATTCCCAACGCTTCATCTTTGCTCTTCATTGTATACACCCATACTCTTCGGGAAAAATCATCAACAAAGGTTACAAAATAGTGCTTCCCACCCAATGAAGGTGTTTTGGAAGGACCCCAAACATCAGAGTGTACATAATCCAAAATGCCTTTAGTATTATGGATCGCTGTACCAAATTTAACCCTTGTCTGTTTCCCTTTAACACAATGCTCACAAAACTCCAAGTTGCAAGCCTTGACTCCTTTTAACAATCCTTGATCTGATAGAGTTTTCAAGGATTTTCCTCCAGCATGTCCCAAGCGCATGTGCCATAGCTTGGTTGCTTCTGCCTCTTTGTCGTCACTGGATGTCACTGTCGTTGTCCCAATAACTGTACTGCCACGATAGCGGTACATATTATTATTCTTCCGATTAGCCTTCATTACCACTAGTGCACCGGAGCATACTCTCATCACTCCATTTTCTGCAATGATTTTGAACCCTTTTGATTCCAGGGCTCCCACAGAGATGAGATTCTTCTTCAAATCTGGTACATATCGAACATCTGTTAATGTTCTGATCATTCCATCATGGTTCCTTAATCGTATTGAACCAATGCCATATGAGGTAAGAGGGTTGTTATCCGCTGTGTGGATGACTCCATATTCTCCTTCTTGAAATTCCACAAACCAGTCCCTGTTGGGACACATATGATGGCTACAAGCCGAGTCCATCAACCATATGTCTGATGATGTTGATGACTCTGTTGTAACTAATGAGAAGTCTGAATCATCACAATCAGCTACATTTGAATCCATAATGGCCTTTCCATTGTTATGTTTGGCCTTATTCTTCAACTTCGGACAGTCTTTCTTCCAGTGCCCTTTTTCTCGACAAAAGGCACATTCATCTTTGCTGGGTCTGGATCTTGACTTGGATCTTCCCTTATTTGTCCTCGTTTGACTTTGAGGACGACCCCTCACAAATAGTGCTTCTCCTTCTCCGCCCTTCTGTTTTTCTCGCTTTCTTTGTTCATAGCTGTACAAAGCCGAACAAACTTCTCTGAGAGAAACTTCGTCATTTCCATGGAGTAGAGTAGTTTCAAGGTGCTCGTACTCATCAGTAAGTGACGCCAACAACATCAAGGCCAAGTTACCATCATCATAAGTTGTATCCATATTTTGCAAATCTGTGACCAACTTATTGAAACTGGTGATATGTTCATTCATCGTGGTACCAGGAACATAGGTGAAGTGAAACAGTCTCTTCTTCATGTACAATTTATTTTGACTGTTTTTCTTCAAAAATTTATCCTCCAGTGCTTTCCAGAATTTACTTGCAGAAGTTTCCTTGTGTATGGATATTTCTGCTCTCTAGCAAGGTAGGATCAAATGGTACCGCAAGCAACACGGTTGATAATTCTCCAATCTTCTTCTCCAATAACATCTGGTTTCTTTTCTTCAATGGCTAGATCTAGCCCTTGTTGAAAAAGGACATCTAGAACCTCGCCTTGCCACATCCCAAAATTTCCGGATCCGTCAAAAATTTCTACCGCAAATTTCGCATTTGACACAATTCTTGTCATAAGCGAAGATGCCAATGATGACGTATTGTTGACACTTGATGTAGATTCTTCTTGTTTATTGTCTCCCATATTTGACACAAATATTATTTAATAGCTGACGACACAAATCAAGATTATTTCTTTTCTGATGTAGAAGATCAGACTAAGCTGCAACCACAGAGCATACTAAGACAGAACCTTGACTCAGTTACCAAGATAAATCTTTTCTGATGTGGAAGATCAGAGTATGCTGCAACCACAGAGCATACTTAGACAGTACCTTGGCTCTGATACCAATTGTTGCGGAAACCAAATGTATATAGTGTGAATAAGTCACAACTACTATACCAAAAATTATGACAGCCACCAAATAATAAATAAGGCAATAAAGCAACAATAAAGGGAACACCAGAATTTACGAGGTTCGGCTAATTTTGCCTACTCCTCGGACACAACCAATATTTTATTTCACTCCAAAAATACAAGTGAAATAATACTAAAGAGAAAAGATACAAATGCCTTAAACAGATGAGAAGACAAATGAGAGGTGTGTTTAAATCCTAAACATTAAGCCTTCTTTTATAGGGGAAAAATCCCCCCAACCCTTCTTTTCCCACCGATGTGGGACAAAAGGTTTTGCCAAACTTCAACAGTTTCCACTTATGATGATGTGTTTGTTTAACCAAAAATTGGGATTTCGGTCAAAGCTCTCGGTTACTGATAATCAAATAGAAATAAGAATAATTGATAAATAGTAGCTGAATATAATGCAAAGTAAATCAATATATTTCAATAGTATTTCGTGTCCTTACAAAATAATTAGTCTTCTCCTTTTATAGCTATCTCTAGGTAATACATTTTGTTTCTACCATGGCAGAGCTATTATTGACAATTAATGACATTTAATGGCCTTTAATGTAACGTTACAATTGGTAATCATATTTGATTCATTACAGATTCCTTAACGTTTTCCGTATTTAATGCCCAATAATATGTATGTAAACCTCAGTTACTATCAAATTCATTCTCTTTAATCATAAAGAGATTCGAGCGTCTATCTTTCTGAATATCTGCCTGTGCATGTTGAAGCTTGTGCCTCTTTGATTATTCTTTGCCACCTATCCTCCTTTGACTAGTTCATGTGTCATGACGTGTCATCTTATAATAACTTCCATATATGATCTTAATTTTTCCCAATACAGATAGTCCCCCCACTTGCCATTTATTCATCAATAGAATATTTGGGAAGTGGATCTCATTAAAGTGGGAATATTTGCCGCCATTAATTCTTCCCTAGAACTGGTGCTTCATCTGTCACTTCCATTTAATGTATGTAACACGTGGCGTCTCCTGATTGATTCTACAATCTTCCAGTGTCTTTTAAGGCTTTTTTCGGCTTCACCAATTATGAAACGACAGTTCTCATTATGATGTTTCTATCATTGTACAGTTTTCTTTGACGGTTGCTTCTGACTATAAATATAACTTTTTACCTTTTTCTTTTTCACAAAAAATTAGAGTACTCAATTCTAATTTTTTTCTTCTTCGTACTACAATGTCTTCTTCAAACCCTAACCCTCGGAGAGTCCCCATTGTTGACAACCTTCCTCTTGCTCCTGTTAGAAGTAGAAGAGGGGGAAGGCTCCGTAGTTTAGGGTCTTCTTCATTACGAGGCTCCTCTATTCCTTCATCGAATTCTACTCCACCTTCTAGAACCAGGGGTTCACTTTCTTAAAGATCTTTATCTAGGACTAAAGAACCCACTGAACCTCTTCGTGAAACTTTAGTGGATGAAATTGTTCCTGCAGAACTATCTTTCTACAATGATAGAGAATCCATCAGAAACCAACTGTGTTCCTTAGATCGTGCTGACATCTACCCGACTCAAATTACTGAAGGCCTGATTTCTGTAGTTCGTAGAGATTGTCATTGGAGTCATGACTTCCCCATTATAATCCCCAATGCAAACCAAAGAATCACTTCTTATTTAATTGGATTTTCTTTTGGTTATACATACCCTTTCACATTGGATTTCAAACCTGCTATTGACCCTGTTATCCTCGAATTCTATCGCTTTTTCAATGTTTGCTTAGGACAAATTGGCCCCATCATGTGGAGGGATGTTGCTTGCTTGAGGTATTTGGCCAACGCTGGTATGCCTTTTACATTTTTTCATTTAATCTATCTTTATTCTCCCAAACTCTTTCGCCAAGGGATCTTTTCTTTAGTGGAAAGAAGCAAAAGAGTTATGGTAAGTCCAAAAGACGATAAAGACCGTGGTTGGTACACCAGGTTTGTTGCTACCCCCACAGTTAGTTTAGTGGGTAAAGAGAATGTTTCCTTTCCTGAGAAGTGGAATTTTGCACGTGAGTTTTCTTCTTAATAACTTTCTCATACCTTTTTCTCAATTCTGATGGTCATTATTTTAATTTTCTCTTCTTTTTCAGCAACCATGGAGTTGTTGATGAAATTCACAACTTCCGTGGTTGGGTAGGAAAGCTATTAAATGTTGCTCTGATGGAAAAGGAAAGCTACTGTTGATCAAGACTCTGAAGAGGAGGACGAACAAGACGGGGATTCTTTGATAAAAAAGCCATGGGCTAGAAGACGCATTGTTTAAGATGAATGGTAGGAAAGCTATTAAATGTTGCTCTGATGGATGGTAGGTCCTGAAAAAACCTTTCTCATCGGTTTGGTTGGAAAGTGAAAACTCACGGTAAGTGCTTCTTTCCCTTATATTCTTTGCATTTCTAGTTACTTCTTTCTTTAGAAATTACTTTGACCCTTCTTGTTGTCAGGGTTTCCTATTCGAGGCATAAGTGTTGATGCAGTCGTAGCTTCCAGAATTTCTTCGAAAAGAGCGCAAGAGATAATTTTGGGTTCTTCACCGAAAAGGAAAGCTACTGTTGATCAAGACTCTGAAGAGGAGGAAGAACAAGACGGGGATTCTTTGATAAAAAAGCCACGGGCTAGAAGACGCATTATTTCAGATGATGAAGCACTCCCCCTCGTTCTATTCCTTCCACCGAGCCTGTTGAAGACTCGCTGGTGATTTCTGATGATGATACTCCCGTTGTTGTCCCTGATGTTGTTGATCAACGTTTTGCTCGTGGGTTCGATAATGAAAATTTGGGTCCAATTTCTGACGAAGTGCCCCTTGCCTCTTTTTCCATGTCTGTCCCTATGACATCTTCTCTACCTGTTGTGACTGTTGATAACTAGGGATTTTAACGCATTTTATACTCCTTCTTGCTTACGCTTTGATTATAAATTCATACAAAATAGTCCCAAAAGACTCATAAGTTGTGCTTGATTGAAGGTTTGATCAACAAAGTGACAAGATATCAAAGATCATCTCAAAAGGAGTGAAACTTGCACAAGTACCAAAGACAAGACAAACTTAGGAAAAACAGGCCTAGTGCGGTCGCACTACACTTTGTGCGGTCCACACTAGGGAGATTCAGAGAGCTAGTATTTCAGGTATTAAGGCAGTGCGGCCACAAAAGGTTTTGTGCGGTCCGCACTGAAGGCAATGCGGCCGCACTACCATTCTGTGCGGTCCGCAGATCCGAGGTTCAGAGAGGGTGAAGTTGGAGCTTTCAAGCCTGTGCGATCCGCGGTCCAGTTTGTGCGGACCGCACTAGAAGCCTCCGCGGCCGCAGTCCATTCTGTGCGGTCCACGGAGCCTGAGTTCAGTGAGTCATGTTTTAAAGTTTAAGAGCGGGGCATTTTTGTCCAGTTTTTCCAGCTTAGTATAAATAGAATTTTTTTCCATTTTTAGGGTATCAGACATTTTAGAATAGTTGTTGCGCTCGTGGGAACATATCTTGTAGCCATTTTAGGCATTTTTACTTACTTTTTATCATTGAATCTTTGTATTTAGCTTAGCAATTAATTAATATATGTTCATCTTCATCTATTTCTCTATTTTTCTCTTAAAGTATAAGTAGCTAGACCCATTAGCTAGACCCTAGTATGGGCAATTGATGGGTGTTGCAATTTAGGGCTAGATTGACTATGGGTGTTTGCTATTTGGGTTAATTTCATGGTTTAATTATTGAATTAGTGGTTGCAAACACTAGTTTGTGCTAAGTTGACTTGGGTTCTTCTTGAGAAAGAGAGCCTAAGTCTCCGAAATTGATCCAACAAGTAATTGGGATGTACTCAAGAGAATTGATAGTCCCAATTAAAAGGTTAAACCTCGAGAGAGTAATACCCGACTTGAACTCTAGTTGCTTGAGCAAATATGCATACCCAGTTGGTCTTGAGAAAGTCAATTGGGCAAAATCATTCTTTCTACCGAGAGGTGTGAGAGTGGGTAATATCGAGCAACGGTTATAACATATTCCACAATCATGTCAATCGTGTCTTAGATGCAATTACCCGTCAATTGGCCACCTAGGTGAAAGTCGCCATAGTGTCTTTTAGAATATTTGAACAACTTGTAGCATTTTACTTTTAGCTTAATCTAGTTGCAATTATAATTTGTAGTTTGATAATAGTAGAATTATTAAGTAAACCCAAAAATGAATAGAAGTGAAATTTGGAACCAATACGCAATCCCAACCTAAATAGATACTCAACTACCTTTCTAGTTCTCTGTGGAAATCGATCCCGACCCAAAATCGGGTAAAAGCTATTGCGATCCTCTCTCGTTACTTTTTAATGGTGCGGAGTAGGCTGTGATCAACTGTTGCTGTTGCTGCTCTGCCTCAGGCTGTTTTGACTCCTTCCACAGTTCCTTCTACAACTGTTCAACACACTGAGGTTGGTTCCTCAAGTGGAAGTGAAGCTATGAAACAGGTTATCATCGAGGTCCCTGTCGATGGTAATCTTTTGAGAAAATCAGGTGGGGCTGATATGTGGTTGAAACCCCTGATTGGACCAATCGAGAGAGCCAAGCTTGAGAGCAACAACTCTTTGACTTGGATGAACGACATAATACAATCATCATTAAAGGTATTCCTTTTAATGATTTACTATTCCCCTTTTATTAAGGTTCTTACCTTTTTTCTCTTTTCGTTTTTCTTTTTAGATCAACCTCGTTGGTACAAAAATGATGAAGATGGTTTCTCACAAGGAGCAATTAATACATGAGTATCAAGTTGAAGCAGACAACTGGAGAGAACAATATGAAAGCCTTCAAATTGATATGGAAGTGTTAGAAGAGAGCAAGTGCACCTTAGAGCAGCAGGTAAGGGTTTTAACTTCAGAGTTGGCGGTTGAAAAAGCTTCCTCAAGCCAAGCTGGTAAAGACAAGAATCTCCTTGAGACATCTTTTTCCAAGCAACTCTCCAAGGCTAGTGAAGAAATCAGAGAGTTGAAGGCTCTCTTAAATGAAAAAGAAGTGTATGCCGGTGAACTTGTGCAAACTCAGACTCAGACTCAGACTCAAGAAGACCTCAGGGAGTCTTCTGATAATATGCATTCCTTAGAAAGTTCACGTGCTTCTCTTCAAACTTCTTACGATTCTGCCTTGGCTGAGAATGAGAAGCTTAAAAGTGAAATTGCTGAATGGGAGAAAGATTACGGGATTCTTGAGGACAAGACCGCAATTGAAATGAGTTGGGAGTTTTTAAATACTCGCCATGATACCCTTGTGGAAGTTAGCCAAGAGAACTTTAACTTGGAAGCTGGGTTAGCTAAAACAAGAGAAACTATTGAAAAGACTCAGCAGAGCCAAGACTTTCCCTCTCCCGTGGCTGAAACTTCTGGAAATATTGAAGATGATATGGGTACGGTGAATGTTCCAATTCCTTCAAGTCAACTTAAGCCTACTGTTGCTGATGATCCTGCTTTGGTTCTTTCTTCAACTCCTCAGTGACAAGTTTATGATATGAGACTCCCTTCTTTTTTTTGGTGGAATGTGGTTACAACCCTTGGTCCCATTTGAGGGTTTGTTGAAAACATCAAGTCTCCAGACCTTTTTCGGGGCATTTTGTATAAGTGACTCTTAGTTTATGACTAAGTTCATACTTAGTCTAAACTTTTTAATATTAAGAAGTTTTCGTAGTTATTTTGAACTTCTATCAAGTTTTAAATTTGCACTTTTATTTTATAAAATGCTTTCTTAACTTTATGAATGTTTAAATCAATCATGCATTTTATAAAAGACGGCCCTTTTATATTCGACACTTAATGAGGAAGACGTCTCAACTTCATAATGGTATAAATGTACGGCAAAAGAAATAAGAATACACATGTTTCTTGAAATAACTTTGATAATTTTGTATTTGAACTTTGTCAAGTTTTAAATAACACCTTACATGTATTTAAATAACTTCTATAACTTTTTCGTAACTGTTTTCTTTACAACAAATTTCAAAAAAGAAATAAAACACGAGGTTTTTATTTATAACCTGTTTTAGTACATTGCCTTTAACCTAACTATGATAAGGTTTTCTTTGGCTTTGGTTCGTAACTTTGCTCTGCACTTGACTCATTCATTGAGTAAACTTTTCAGGCTTGAACATTGATTATTTCCCAATCTTCTCTGCCTTCATTATACATATGCCTATATATATTATAGTCCCCCAAGTGTTTCAGCTCTGAAGTATGAAGTCTCGAGCACTTGATTATTCCTCTTATTTGGTCCTTTTCCTGAAAATGATTAAAACATACGGGACTTGGAGATACGATTATAGATAAAGACTGCTTAACCCGTCTTAATTTCTATCATAATAGTTGTAACCCTAGACCGGAAATTTATTTTCTTCCACATGCCTTGCAGGTCATGATTTATCATTTAGTGTGGGTTAGCTTTTTGCCTATCATCTAAAATCGTTAGTAAAATTTTAACAATTCAAAAATAAAATTATAAAATGAGGATAACTGGCCATGGGTACTCCTTAGAAATAGTATCTCTTTAGGTGAACGGTATTCCAATGTGAAGGTAATATCTTGTCATCCATTATTTCCAGCTCGTATGCTCATTTTCCCGCGATACCATGAATCTTGTAAGGTCCTTCCCAGGTTGGACTTAATTTTCCCGCATTAGCCGCTTTCGTGGATTGAAAAACTTTATTGAGTACGAAGTCCCCAATCTTGAAGTATCTTAGGCGAGCTTTCCGATTATAGTATCATTCTATGACTTGTTTTTGTACTGTCATTCTTATTAATGCAGCTTCCTTTTTTCCTTCAAGTAAATCAAGGTTTATACGCATTTCATCTTTATTGGATTCCTCTGACGCTTGCGTGTACCTCGTGCTTGGCTCCCCTATCTCAATTGGTATTAAGGCTTCAGCTCCGTACACCAATGATAATGGTGTTTCACCCGTGCTTGTTTTTGCTATGGTGCAGTATGCCCATAAAACACCAGGTAGAAATTCTGGCCAATTGCCTTTGGATTCTTCCAATCGTTTCTTCAAATTGTTGATAATGACTTTATTTGTTGATTCAGCTTGTCCATTACCTACCGGATGGTAAGGCGTTGAGGTAATCCTTTTAATCTGCCAACTTAAAAAAAATTGTGATTTGTGCACCTATAAATTGCGGGTCATTATCACACACGATTTCCTTTGGTACACCGAATCGACATATGATATTTTGCTAAATGAAATCCCTGACTTTATTTTCTCGTACCTGTTTAAATGCTCCTGCTTCTATCCATTTAGTAAAGTAGACAGTGAGTACAAGCAGGAATTTTACCTTACCTTTTGCTTGTGGTAGTGGACCCACGATGTCCATCCCCCATTTCATAAAAGGCTACGGTGCAATTACCGGATGTAGTAACTCCGCAGGTCTATGCATGTTGTTACCGTATCTTTGGAACTTATCACATTTAGCCATGAAATTTTCCGCTTCTTCTTCCATTTTGGGCCAATAATAGCCTACTCTAATCATGGTTCTTACCAGTGATCTTCCTCCTGCGTGATTTGTGCCCCTTGTGTATTTCTCTCATCACATATTCCTTTTGAGAAGGCCCGAGGCATCTTGCTAAGGGACCACCGAACATCTTTCGATAAAGATTGTCTTACTTTAAACAGTACCGACCAGCCTTTTTTACGAAGCGCGTGAGCCTTTTTCTTGTCTTCAGGGACGGTTCCATACTGCAAATAATTGACGATCTCGTTCCTCCAATCCTAGGTTAAGTTATTAAAATTTACCTCATTTTTGTCTGGTTCGAGTACTGAATGAAATAAATGAATTACAGAAGCATTTTGGTTGCTCGTCACGTCTACCGCAGATGCGAGATTGGCTAGGGTGTCTACCTCAACATTTTCCTCTATTGGTATCGGCGTAACTTTCCAGGCTTGGAATTGCCTAAGCAAATCTCGTACCTTCTCTAAGTATTGCTGCATTCGTGCTTCCCTGGCTGTATAAGTCCCTAGAATTTGATTAACTACGAGCTACGAATCACTTTTGATTACGATCTAATTAATGCTAAGTTCACATGCCAGTTCTAAACCTGTAATCACAGCTTCATATTCTGCCTCATTGTTAGTCATAGGATGACATTTTATGGCTTGTCGAATGGTTTCACCCGTAGGTGGTACCAAAACAATTCCTAAACCTGCCCCTTCACTTTATATGAGCCATCAGTAAATAAGGTCCAAATTCCCGGATTAGACCCATTAAACACTTGTAGTTCCTTTTCAGCTTCTAATTGTATCCTACGGCTAAAATCAGCCAAAAAATCTGCTAACACCTGAGATTTTATTGCGGTTCTAGGTTGATATGCGATGTCGTATTCACTCAATTCTATGTCCCACTTGGCTAACCTATAACTCATACTCAATGGATAAGTAGTTACTATAGAAATAGGGTGGCATTGAAAATAAGGCCTTAGTTTTCTAGATGCCATGATTAGTGCAAGTTCAAGCTTTTCTAATTGAGGATATTGCGTCTCCGTATCTAATAATAATTTGCTAACATAATAAATTAGAGACTGTTTACCTTGGTCTTCATGAACTAAAATAGCACTCACCGCTACTTCTGAAACAACTAAATAAATAAGTAACCTATCCCCGACCTTCGGTTTTGCGAGCAACAGTGGATTTGACAGGTATGCCTTTAGATTTTTGAGCGCTTGTTGACATTATTTGGACCATTCGAACTGGTCTTGCTTTTTAAGAGCCGAAAAGAATTTAAAACATTTTTCTGATGACTTGAAAATAAATCTTCCCAAGGCTGCAATTCTTCTCGTTAGTCTCTGCACCTCTTTCTTATTTGTAAGCATGTCAAGAATTTCTTCAATGACTTTAATCTGTGCGAGATTCACTTCAATACCATGGTTAGAAATAAGAAAACCCAAAAACTTACCTAATGAAACGCCGAATGCACATTTCTCGGGATTTAGCTTCATATTGAATTTTCGTAAGATCTAAAATGTATCAGACAAATGTGATATATGATCTCCTAATTGATGAGATTTGACAAGCATATCATCTATGTAGACTTCCATAGTTTTTCCTAAATGTTCTTGGAACATTTTAGTCACCAATCTTTGATACGTGGCACCAGCATTTTTGAGACCAAAGAGCATCATTTATAACAATAAGTCCCCCTGTCTGTTATAAATGAAGTTTTTTCTTTATCTAGGGGATCTATTTTGATCTGATTGTACCCTGAATACGCATCTAAAAAGCTTAACAATTCATGTCCTGCAGTAGCATCAATCAGTTGATCTATGTGTGGTAATGGAAAAGAATCTTTAGGACATGCTTTGTTAAGGTCGTTGTAATCTACATAAACTCGCCATTTGCCATTTTTTTGGTACCACTACAGTATTGGCTAACCAATCAGGATACTTTACCTCTCGGATAGGTCCAATTTTTAATAGTTTTTGCACCTCATCTTGAATCACCTGATTTTTGAAAGTCCCCTGCTTTCTCTTCTTTTGCTTGACAGGCGGATACGATGGATCTTCATTAAACTTGTGAGTCATTACTTCCAGGGGTATTCCTGTCATATCAAAATGGGACCAGGCAAAACAATCCACGTTAGTTTTTAAAAATTTAATCAACTTACATGTCGTGTCGTGGCTTAAGTTGGCCCCAATGTATAATTTCCTTTCAGGCCATTGTGCAAATAACTCTACAGCCTCTAGTTCTTCAATTGTTGTTTTGATATTTTCATTTTCTTCTGGTTCTTGAATGGAATCGGGCCTTGAGTCTACATCTGTTCGTCCTTGTTCAGTTGAGGCTTGTGTCGTGGTATCCTCAACTGGATTCTGTAATTGCTACTTTTCTTCGTTTTTCGTACTTCAATCTGCTACAAAATTGATGCTCCTGGAAGTCTGTTAATCCCCACATATTTGACGTATTCCCCATGGTGATGGGAATTTAACAACTTGATGTAAGGTAGATGGAACAACATCCATCTCGTGAATCCAAGGTCTCTCGAGAATCATATTGTAAGCCATTTCCATCTCCACAACCTAAAATTTCGTATCTTTGACAAAGGTTGTAAGTGTTACCTCACCTTTTGTCACAACGCTTGAATTGTCGAATCCAGACAAAGTATGTGCCTTAGGTACTAGCTTATCTTCAGCTTGCATCTCGTTTAGTACTCTTAGCAAAATAAGGTTCACGGAACTACCTGGTTCAATTAAAACTCATTTCACATTAGTATCATGTACAAGTAGAGAGATTACTAGTGCATCGTTGTGAGGAGTTAATATGTCGTCCCCATCTGCATCATCAAATGTAATAATTTCTTCCTCCAAGACATGTCGGACCCGCTTCCCGTTGGGTAATTGTAACTTTAAAAACTTTATTGGCCGCCGTATATGTCACACCGTTGATTTCCTCGCCCCCACTTATAACATTAATGGTCCTTTTCGGAGAAGGAGGTTTAAGGGGCTCTTGCATGTTCTTCATGTATGCTTGCTTACCTTTTTCACTAAATAATTCAGTAAGATACCCTTGCTTTAATAGATGGTCAACTTCACCTTGCAACAATCTACAATCTGCCGTTTTATGACCATGATCGTTGTGAAATTCACACGAGTGATCAGGATTGCGCCTGTTCGGATTTGACCTCATTTTTTTGGCCACCGCACCTTATCACCCATGCTTCTTAATACGTCCACTATCTCTGAAGTGCTTACATTAAAACTATAACCGCCAAATCTTGCCTTCAATTTCCTATCATCATCTCGCGTCTCTCGCGTGTTTCGATCGTTTCCAAATCTAGATGATGAACCTGACTCTCTATTCCTCAATCTATGATCAAACCTTGAATTATCCTACTTTGATCGTGAGTCTTTTCCTGCTGGGCCCATGTATGGGTCATATCTATTTTTATCGGACCTTTTTTCGGTTTCTGCTCGTCTCGAATTCACCTTCTCCTCTTTCTGAGATCGGGAGATAGTATATTCTTCTATCATTAGCTTCATGTTGTATCTGTTGTAAACATCATTTCAGGTTGTTGCTGGAAATTCCCGCAGACTTTATTTGAGTCGTCTCGTGGCTTTTGAGATTTTCTCATTCAAATTACTGGCAAAAGCCATAGCTGCCCAGTTATCAGGTACGCGTGGTAACATCATTCTTTCATGTTGGAACCTATCCACGAACTCTCTAAGCAACTCTGAATCTCCTTGCTTGATTTTGAAAATGTCTTCCATTCTTTTTTCAACTTTTTGAACCCCCGAATGTGCTTTGATAAATGAATATGAAAGCTCAGAAAAAAAATTTATTGAATTTTCGGGTAAGAGAGAATACCATGTTAATGCTCCCTTGGTGAGTGTTTCACCGAATTTCTTGACCAATACTGACTCAATTTCCTATTTGGTTAAATCGTTGCATTTTACACCAGTTGTGAATGCAGTCACGTGGTCTCGTGGATTAGTTGTGCCATCATACTTTGGAATATCAGGCATCTTGAACTTCTTCGGGATCGTCAACTGAGCAGCACTAGGCTTCCATAGTTGTTGTGAGTATTTATCCATATCTATTCCTTTGATTACAGGTGGTACTCCCGGTATTTGCTCTATGCGATCGCTTTGCTCCTTGAGCTGCTTCTGCAAGGTTAGAACTAAATTTTGCAAATCAGAATTAACTATGTTACCTGGTTCTCCATCACGAGACTCGCTGGGAGTTCCACCAGTGCCTGAATTAACGAGCCCAGAATTTGGTTTTGCAAAGTATTCTGATTCGGAGTTGGTGTTGGTGACGCAACTGGCAACTGGGTGATAAAAGTTCGGAGAACGTTACTGACTTGTTGAGCAATTAGATTCTTCATAGCATCATCGAGTGCTTGTTCATTCGCAACTCCAGTATTTTGATTTGCCTCAAATCCGTTTTGGTTCGCAATCCCGTTGTTTGTTTTAGAGACATATGGAGTTCCTTCTCGTGACTAACGTTGTGAATTACACGGTGAGGGAAGTGGGGTCCTGTCACCCGTATCATTCTCCTGATTTTAAGGATCTTGTTGGTTGTTGTCGTTGTTATTTGACATGGTAAGTTTTTTGATGAAAGAATTGATTAAGAAAGCAAACGATTATCAGATTCCCGGTAACCGAACCAATTTATTTTACCAAAAATTGGGATTTCGGTCAAATCTTATTTTAGAAGAACTCGGGTTACTGATAATCAAATAGAAATAAGAATAATTGATAAATAGTAGCTGAATATAATGCAAAGTAAATCAATATATTTCAATAGTATTTCGTGTCCTTACAAATGATCAGTCTTCTGCTTTTATAGTTATCTCTAGGTAATACATTTTGTTTCTACCATAACGAGTTATTATTGACAATTAATGACATTTAATGACCTTTAATGTAACATTATAATTGGTAATCATATTTGATTCATTACATATTTCTTAACGTTTTTCGTATTTAATGCCCAATAATACGTATCTAAACCTCATTTACTATCAAATTCATTCTCTTTAATCATAAAGAGATTCGAGCGTCTATCTTTCTGAATATTTGCCCGTGTCTGTTGAAGCTCGTGTCTCTTTGATTATTTTTTGCCACCTATTCTCCTTTAACTGGTCTACATGTCATGACGTGTCATCTTATAATAACTTCCATATATGAACTTAATTTTTCTCAATACAGTGTTATCAGAAATAACTGTCCATAAGGTCAAGTGATATCACCTGAAAAGTAAGGAGTGTAAGAAGATAGCCAGAAAGCTATTGAACATGTTAATATTGAATGATAATAGCGGTGCTAAGTTTTGAGAGAGGATTTAAAACTTATGAATTTGAAATTTTAGTTTTTTTAAGTTATTGTATTCTAAATTAATAATTAAAATATATTCTATGAATTTCACTAGACAAATATTGAATCTAACAAAAGTTATTAAGTAAGCGAACTCTGCATCGGAAGTCACGATATATGATAATATATTGACGTCTATGGCAGAGTAGTTGATAACATTGCTCAAACATACCAATATATAATCACACTAAATAAATAAAGACCTAACCGCATAATGTGTGCAGAAGATGAGTACGAGTGGTGGTAGGTGGTGAAATATTTACTCCATACGAACCATACCAGCTGTTAAATTAAAGTAAAAAATAACATTTATATTTATTATAGGTAATAGAACCGACAATGATATTTTTTTTTGGTCGATGAAAATGGATTAACAATGACATTATGTGCCGCGTACTATGACAATAATTGCCAAAGGGCCATAAAGGAAAACATTCACAATATGATAATGTAAAAATTGCACAGCCCATTTAACCTATACCCATTTTTTTAGGGATTTTTTCCTTCGTATACCATATATAAAATTTTATTACCAAATATGTGCATAGTATCTAAATTACCTGCCTAATCCACATTTTTCCTACAATTTCTGTACCATTCGTTTATTAGGAATTAATAGGGCAGAATCTTCCCTTAATAACACGCGAAAAATCAGGAAAGAATCTTGGGATTGATTGATTCTACATTAAATTCAAGTTTTGAAACGGAAAGGAGAGATTTCGCATATGCGTAATTTACTCTTAAACTACAATTCAAAAATTTTAAAAAAAAGTATGAACAGTTTCAACAAACTACGAATAGCTTCAACAATTCAAATTGTAGAATTCAAATCTTCGAGATTCAACAACTCAACATTGCTATATTCTGTTCTTCGTCATTTTCAGAAATCAAATTGGCGATCATATATCTGTTCTTCATCTTTTTTTTTCTCAATCTAGAAATCCAAATAAACGAAAAAATTTAGAATAATACATCAGCAACAACACGCAATCATGTCCAAAATCGCAATCATGCTACAATTGAATGAGAATTGGGATAACTATGGCAGATTTAGAGATTTTGAAGTTGATGCCATTGTGGTAGATGAGAATGTAAGCTACATTATTCTGATTTCTACAATTGCAGAACAACTATCGATTGATACTTCAGAAAAATTATAGAAATCAAATACATGGTGAATGATAATTGCCCCCAATGGAGATTAGGAATGATATGGGGGTTCGTGTGTATATGGAGACCAAAAAGGAGAATAAAAACTTAGGTTCATATCTGTTATGTATAAGTGTACGAGATTTCAATATGGAATTGACAATCACCAACGATAACACAAGTGCAGGTTTGTATAGTTCGAAATTGCATAGAATTATGGTTTTACGGTATTATCTACAAAATTACTACATTTACCTACAATTAAACTACAAATCAGTTTAATGAAAGAATAAAGCAATGTTATTTTCAAAATTATCTACAAAGTTACTACATTTATACGACAAAATAAACTACAATCTATGATTAGAAATTGTTGATTTCAAAATGTTGTCTTCAAATAAAACTATAATCTATGTTTAGAACAAAATCTAGTCAAATAAAATACAAATCAGTTTAATTATGTACGAAGCAGTATTGTTTTCACAAATTTCTACAAATTGCAACAGTTATAGTACAATTTTACTACAATGTCTGACATCCTAAAATGGATGAATACAAAATTTTCACTGTATCTACAAATTATCTACAAAGATTCTACAAAATTATAATGACACTGTTTATCTTTATTTTGATGCAGGTTCGTCTGGATCCCTAAAGTTACTTGATATGCCATGCTCTCCAGCTATAGAGGAATATAAAAGTGAAATAATAATAGAATCTACGCAAACTGCTATTGAAGAAGGACAAGTGTATCAGGACAAGCAAACTGTAGCTGCTGGAATGAAGCACTTTTCTGTGATGCACAAGTTCCAGTTCAGAGTTAAAAGATCTAGTAATAGAAGGTATGGAGATATTTGTGGAGAAAAGATCATTAAAAGCAGTGTTTTACTCAAGATATGTGTTTTTTAAACATTGTAGATAAATTGTAGTTAAATTGTAGTTTATGTTACTTTATGTTAAAACAGTCCTTTTGTTGCATCTACATTTATAATCTATATTAAATATTGTATTTTTTGTAGCTATTGGCTTGTATGCGTTGGTGAAAACTGTAAATGGCACTTCAAAGCAATGTCAATTAATGAATACGCAATATTCAAGATAAGGAGTTTCAACCGACAACACACATGCTCCTTAATAGACGAAACATTCATACAACGGAACCATACTGCAGCTGTAGTTGGTAGCATGGTCATTCCAAAGTATTGTGATCCAAAGACTGTTTACACACCAAAGGACATACAAACTGACATGTTATCCGAACACGGAGTGAACCTAAGCTACATGCAAGTATGGAGAGCAAAGGAAAAGGCTTTACGGTTTTTGAGAGGGAATTCGGCTGACTCCTACAGCAAATTACCCAAATATTTTTATATTCTTGAGGAGACTTATCCTGGTTCAGTTGTTAAATTAAAGAAGACAGCAGATGAATGCTTCTTATACGCATTTGTTGCTCTTTGTACATCAATAAGTGGTTGGCAACATTGTAGGCCAGTAGTAGTGGTTGATGAGACATTCTTAAAGTCAGCCTACAGGGGGATTATACTGACAGCAAGCACCATGCATGAAGTAGGTAAAAAGTGTAAAAAATTTGCAGTTATTTTGTAGGCAGTCTATAAAATGTAGATACATTGTAGTAATTTTGTAGTTATTTTTAGCTATTACATAAAATGTAGATAAATTGTCTATATTATAAAGATATATTGTAGTTGTTATGTATTTATATTTTTATATACATGTTCAAAGCTGCCAATTAATATTTTATGAATTAATGATGTAGGTACAATCTTGCCCTTGACATATGTTGTGGTTGATTCTGAAAACGACGCATCTTGGAAGTGGTTCTTTGAGCAATTCAAGCAGGCATATGGTGAAAGACCTTCAATGTGTGTTGTTTCAGATAGGAATGAGAGTATACTAAAGGCAACATCAATTTTCTATCCGGCCATGCCACACTACTCTTGCATGTGGCATATTTGGACAAATATAAGGTCAAAATTCAAGAAAGGTCATCTACAATTACATGAATTGTACTTTGCTACAACACGGTCATACACTCTGGATGAATTTAATGAAAGAATGTCGAAGATTGAAGAGGTAGACCCGCGTGTGAAATCTTACCTGTATGATATTGGCTATCATATATGGTTAAGAGTACATGCAACAGTGAATAGAACGTGGACAATGACATCAAATATTGCAGAGTCGTTGAACGCTGTAACCAAATATGCAAGAGAGTTGTCGATATTTGACCTTTTAGAGTATATACGGACACTGCTAGAACGTTAGACCAACGAGAAGTTATTGAAGGCGAAGGATACTTTCACATTTCTTGGGTCCAAATTCAACAAAGAATTAGAGAACAACAGAACATTATCTCAGAAGCTTATAGTAAGATCTGTTTATTTGGTGCAGAAAAAATAAATTACTTAATATGCAGTGTTTCCAGATTGTAGATAAATTGTAGTCAAATTGTAGATAATTGTAGGTTGTAGAAAAGGTGTAGAATATTTATAGATAATTTGTAGATAAGTTGTAGATAATCTATTTTTATGATTGAGATAATATTTTTTCTGTTTGTTCTGTAATTGTAGGTGAGGGCTTCAACAGATCATATACATACTGTGTTACATGGTGTGAAGCGGTACATTGTGTGTCTAGAAAACAAAAAATGTAGTTGTGGCCAATTCTAACTTGAAGAACTTCCATGTGTGCATGCTTTGGCAGCATTAAGGCACATGAATGAAACATATGAAAACCATTGCTCTCCGTATTACACAAGGGAGAGCCTTCTGCGTACGTATGAAATACCAGTAAATCCTCTTCATCCACCGACGGGAGATAAAAGGCAGCCAGGGAGACCTCAAAAGGAAAGATATAAAACATATGATGCAATAAAGTCAAAGAAGTACAAGGTGTCATGTGGAAATTATGGAGGTGAAGGGCATAACAAAAGATCTTGCAAGAATGCGCCCAAGAAGAAATGAATATCATGTAGTTAGAATAGTTATTCAAACTAATTGTTAGTGAGTTAAAGTTAGCAGATTTTTTGTGTAATCGTTTAAGTTTTTAAAGATCATTATGAAATAGACTACAATTTATTTATGTGTGTTTAATATTCTTTTATGTATTGTGTCATGCATCTAAATTTGTCTTTGATATAGTGTAATTAAATTTTAATATTTATTATCTACAATACAACTGATATTAAAAAAGTAACTTTAATGTAAAGTGTTTTCAGATTGTAGGTAAAATATAGGTTAAAAGTAGTTAAATTGTAGTCTTGGTAATAATTTGTAGATGATTTGTAGATAAATTGTGGATAATATATTTCTATGATTGGAGTATTTATTTCTTCTGTTTATTGTGTAATTTAACTTCAACTGACAGTTATATACAGACATTACCTACAACTTGAAGGTATTTCATAAAAATTATGAGCATATACAACTACAAAATTATATACAATATCTACATTGAGTGTTTCCAAAATGTAGATATTGTGAAGATTATTTGTAGGCAAATTATATTCTAACATCAAAATACTCATGTTTAATATAATGAAGATATAGTGTTGTAAACAACCAATTTATATTCAAGTGAACAACTAATAATGAAAGATAAAATAACAAAATAAAAAGGTATGCTGCAATAAAAAACTTAAAATTTTGTTCATAAAGTAGTGTATTCTCCTTCAACTACAAATTGACATCAACTAAACTAGGAAAACAGGACACTATTTTTTCTTTCTCCGGACTCTAGTCTTCTCATTCAAAGCAGGAGCACCCTTCCTCCTTGCTAGCCTGCATGTAACCTCACTTTCACTGATTGACCCATCTTCTTGCTTCTTTGTAGCATAGTTCCATAATAGAGCTCCATAGCGTCTACGGTGTTGGTCGATATCCGAAAGGTCTTCTGAAGGGATTGACAAATCTCCAAGGCTAACATACTCCATAAAAGCAGCCACAAATACACCACAATCACTGCATAAGGCAAAATAATTTAATTATTTAACAAATGATTATAAGAAAAAATAATTAAACATCTAGAAAGAGAGAATAGTTTTTTTTACAGTGATCCTTCCTTTTGCTATGGAATCTCCGCAACCATCCACTATATGTTGAGAGGGTTTGTAACTGGTTTCTCAATGTATGCCTTTGTGGTCTTGAAGTCAATGTCTTTACGCTTCCCGTAGAAATCAGTGCAAGACAAATACAGAGGGATAATGATTGAAAGCTTATCAATACATGATTCAACAGCATTATGATGGTGTGAAGACACCATGGAATCATACACATAAAGTTGCTTGTCCGCTATGTCGAAAACGACCAACAACCAATGAAAATTCTCTACAATATTCACGGGCATGATGACATAGTCAACTTCATACCAGGCAACATTAGCAAGAAGTCTATACCCAAGAATATATTCTGCAACATCATCATCGGGTTTAACAACCAAATACTTTTTTTCTGGCGGAGAACTTATGAACTTCTCATAGATTTGTTCAATCTTTGACTTGAACAAAGCAATCGGTTGTTGTAAACCTAGTGTTGTTGTTGTTGGGGCCATATTTGCCTCTTTTTCTCAGGTAATACATAATAACATCAATGTGCTGCAAAATAAAATAAAATCTACTATAAGCTATAGTGTAACTACAATTATCAACAAAGCAGCTACACTTTAAACTACAAAGCCAGAATTCAAATAATCTAACAAATAGCTACATTTTAGCTGCTATACACAGCAACACATGGAACACAACAACTACCATAAGGTCTCAATAATATCTACATTCAAACTACAATTAATATTATAAGTCTTCAACTTGCTCTACAATTTAACTACAAATTAACTACATTCATGAAATACAGATATACCAATTCTGTCCAAATTACCAAATATACAATTTTTACATATAATTCATCATCAAATATGATACATAAGGTCCAACCAAAATACAATCACATTATAAATAATAAGAGCAACATTTATAAGAAATGTCTATATTATATCTACAATTTATAATAAAAGGCACGGTCACATATATTTCATATCTACAATATAACTACAATTATACTACAAAACAGAAGACAAAATATATCTTGTGAATTTATTCTTTGATACTTATCAAGTCATTGAGGACTTGTCCGGGGTGAGCAAGGGAATAAAACCAGTCCTTCTTATTCACCTTTTCAACTCCAAGGTCTAACCAATGCTTGATTTGGTTATCCTTTATGGAAAAGGGAGCCTTCCTCTTGTAACAACAAATAAATGTCCAATCAAAAAAATCTCAGAATAAATTACATATTTAAACTTTAAAATGTTGAAATGAAAGTGTCAAATTGAGCATTAATACCTCATAGATACTTTGTCACTACGGTGGTATAACCACTTGTTGAACTTATCTAACACATCAGAATCTACATTTTCACCTATAAGAGTTGTGAAAGGGTGCTTGAGGTAGAAAAATTTAGGTCCAATAGAGTTGCTGCCTCCAGAACTATATAGAGGTATGAAAGGTGATCGTGCATGTTTCCCCGGTTGCCTGGTTCTCCCCGGATGAATAGGGGTTGCTTCATCTGGTATGGGCTCGTCGTACTTAACCAATTGTAAGTTGTGTGGCAACTCAAAGTCATCCAATGTCACACCCTTCTTATCAATGCCTGATCCTTCAGAAACAACTTCATCCACATGATGTGCATCTTTACCTTTATTTAGCTATTTCTCAATGACTTATTCTGTCTGAGCTGCTACAGTCACTCCGTGAATTGGGGATTGTGCATTGATATCTTCAATATCTGTTACATAAAACATAACTTACTTAACAAGAATGTAAAATTGTATAAACAACAATTATTTATTCTGAATGACAGTATGATATTATACCTGCTTGTTCTACCTCAGCTGCTTCTTGAAATTCTGAATATAAGTCAACATGTGCTGGAACATGTTCTGGACAAACTGCAGCTTCAATTTATAATTAAAAAAAGGTAAACAATACTAGATAATGCTGCCTTGAAAGTTGTAGATATATGTAGGAAGTTGTAGATAAAATGTGAATAATAAAACTATGCTCTATAACGTTTTATACTAAATGTATATATTTGTAGGTATTTTGTAGATATCTGTGTTGCTTGTGCTTGCATGCACTTGATCACCAATATTGAACTGAAATTACTGGTTGTTCACTCCCTGTTGTTGGTCATTGTTTTTGGTTGAACTACCAGCAAACTAAAGATTTTATGTTAGTTTGAGTATATTATTTCATATGTCATAATTTGTTTTGGTATATAAATATATGTCAACTCTTACCTTTGCCTCATCCACATCATATCTCTTGTTTATCAAATTCAAAACACTCTTCACAGAATCATCTATAAAAACTCGAAGGTCATGGAGTTCCTCAAATACAGCCTTCCTAAAATCCTCTAACTTTCCATCAACCTAAAAGTTAAAAATATAGTTAGTTGGTAATTTTATTCAAATAAATTACAAATCAGTTTAATTATGTACGACACAGTATTATTTTTACAATTGTCTACAAATTGCTACAGTTATACTACAATTTAACTACAATGTGTGCAATCCCAACATGGCTGACTATAGAATTATACTACAATTTAACTACAATGTATACTACATAAATTGTTATGAAATGTAGATAAATTGTAGCAAAAATATGTAAATATATTGTAGTTAATAATATACCTTCTCAATTCCCTTTTTTAGCTTCCTGAGCTTCTTAGCCACAGATTCTTTGTCCTCTTGACAATCTGTATGTTTGGGTTCCAATATTGGAGAATCAGCATTTGGAACCTCTGATGACTGTGCACCTTGTTCATCTTCATACTCAATCTTGTTTGGCAGAGTAAGCACTTCAATCTCTTCTCAAGATTCAGTCATGCTTGTAAACTGAATGATGAAAAAAAATAGTTAGTTCCACTAAGGCAGAAAATGTAGACTAATTGTAGATATTATGAAGGTAAATGTAGCAACATACAAAACTGAAAAAAATACCTTAATCCACTCAGGCTTGATCATCTTCTCTTCAAAGGCAGTTAACCAAATCTGCCCCTTAGTAGCTGACCATATTAGTATGTGAGGTATTGAGTCAGAACACCTCGTAGCAAGCTCCATGCTGACGGTCGAGCAACACTCATAAAGTCACACTTGCAAGGCTAATGAGCATCCCCGTATGAGATAAGAATGTACATGGGGATTTAGACGATGCCTAACGGATTCCATAATCTGATTGAACGATTTAATACTCCATAGGTATGACTCAAAATGACCAGACTCTATCAAATAGAACCTTAAGTGGTCTATAAAAGACACATGATCTTTGTCATAAGGGCAAACAAAAAAATCCAAAAGATAAAGAATGCACAACTTGACTGCATCCTCATCGTTTACCCAAGATCTATTTGTTACTATGTTTTTCAAATACCACTTCTCTACTCTTTTTTTGTTAGGAAAATAGCTATTCATTAACTTGCTAACATAACTAGAAGTATATCCATAATCTGTAAACTGATTCACACAATTTAAACCGGTAATTAAACCAAACTCTCTCAATGAAAAATTCAATTTTTCCCTTCAAGTGGACTGAAAAAAATGATTCATTAGACTTAGAGAGTTCATTTTTAATCATAAAATGAATAGCTTGGTTTTGCATGCAAATGGAGGGGAGAGACAGTAAATAACCAAAACAAGTATTTTTAAAAATCTTTAAAGCATTTGGAGACAATAACTCTTTTATCTGGCTAGGAATGCTAGGATCACACAAAGTGTGGAATCTAAGCACCCCATAATCCACATTATGTGGGGCAAAATAATGTCCATTCTGCACAAAATGATAAATTATTTCACATTAGTAAACTGCATAAAAATGAAGCATTAATCTACATATAACTACACAATCACTACACAAATAGCTAAAAACAAATCAGGAAGAAAAAATACATACAAATCTGCTTCAAAAAAATACAGCCTACCCACACATATAACTACAAAACACTACAAGGCATCTACAGATATAAACATTAACTACAAAAATGCAGGAAGAAAAAGTAACTACAGCTCTGTTTCAAAATTTAAAAGCTAACGACAATATAACTACAAAACGACTACAAAATAACTACAATTATAAACTGTAGAAAATCACAACTACAAATAATCTACAAAATTAAGACAACTAATCTACAATTTACCAAAACACTTAAAACAGAGATTTTTACATCCAAAACAAAACTAAAAATTTGGAAACGAAAATAATAAGTGTTTACCTTCACCAAATTTTTTTTCTGAACCAATTTTGGGAGTTTTTTGGACTGTTTCTTTGTTTTTTTTTAGGAAACAGGAGACAACTTGGATTTTTTAACTGTTGGAATTTTAGGGACATTTTCAGCAAAGTCGTCATCTACATATACCTCTTTCCCCTTTCTTTTGAGTTGGTTGCCGCCTGGTGTAGCACTTCCTCCAGCATCTACATCGTGCATTTGCTTTGTTCTCATCTCGGCACGGATTTGTCTAGAAGATGAACTGTGAGTAGTAGGTTCCATTGCATGTGTAGATTTTACTTGTTTTTTTTGGTGATTTTGGTGTTAAAACACCCAAATCGAAAGAGAGGATATCACATACTGTAGATTTTTTAGGTATATTTTTGGGAGATTTGATATTCTTCATGGTTTAACTTCAACTTGACTAAAGATATGAACGAATTTTATAGAATGATAACTTCAATATTTGATGAATTTAAATGGAGGATAATGAAGAACGTGAGTAGCTTTTGTTCTGTAAAGAAGAAAACAGACGCTAAACGTGGGGGAGTGAAGGGTAAAGGTAAAACGTGGGGGGGGTGGGGTTACGGTAAAGGTAAAAGGTGGGGAGGGGGTTGAGCTGAAAGGAAAGAGAAACGTGGGAATATACGGTCCTATAATTATGCCTCATATAAATGCCCCATTAATTATATCCCTATTTTAAATTATGATATATAAATGGTAATTTAGTATACTAAATGTAATTATCTCTAACCTTAAACATTGAGGGTAATAAGGTTTCATATGTGGCATAGGAAGGTAAAAATTCCTTTTTTTAAAAACTTTTAACTTGTATCCTTTTTTTAACTAACTTCAGCCCGCTTTCTCCTACTTCATTTTCTTCTTCTTCTTTTTAAATTCCGTTCCCATTTCCCACTCCGAAGGATTATCCTTCAAATTTTTTCAGTTTTTTTGAAGATTTTAACTTTCCTTCTACTGATAACAATATCATTATTAATGTGGTGTAACAGTTTGACAGCTTTATATCGACAAAAATGTTGGGTACTTCTAGCTCTGTTTCTACTGTGTCTAATCCTGATGAGCAAGTGCAAGCAAATATATATCTGTAATTTAATATTATAAGGAAACAATAAAATAGTTAATACAACATTTTGATCTGCCTTGAGAGGAACATGGCTGTTGCAGAAACTTACAAATCCCTAAATACGAGTGCAAGTAGATAAATGATTTATTCTTCACATTCTTGATTTTGTCTCCACATTGCATTATCATTACAAAAATAAAAACTTCAGCTCTAGAGTTAAAGTTTGCCAATTACAAAACAAAAACTTTAGCTCTAGAGCTAAACTTTGCCAGTTACAAAACAAAAACTTCAGCTCGCCGGTTACAAAAATAAAAACTTCAGCTCTAGAGCTGAAGTTCGCCAGTTACAAACAAAAACTTCAGCTCTAGAGCTGAAGTTCGCCAGTTACAAACAAAAACATTAGCTCTAGAGCTGAAGTTCGCCAGTTACAAAACAAAAACATCAGCTCTGGAGCTGAAGTTCGCCATTTACAAAACAAAAACTTCAGCTCTAGAGCTGAACTTCAGGCCCGGCTACTAGAATGCTGAAGTTTTGCGTGATTGCCTTTGCTACTTCAGCCCTGTATGCTGAAGTTATGCGAAAAAGCGGGCACGTTTGCAATTCTTTTTGCAAAGCGGGCACAAGTTAAAATGTGGCACAAAAAAGCGGATATAGATGCAAATGCCCCTATGATAATTAGGAGGTAAAACGTAAAAATAGCACGGGCTAGCCAGTTTTAGGACTGGTAATTGAAAAATAGTCAGTATTTGCAAAGTTATTGAAAAATAGCTACTATTTTGTTGCAACACGGAAAGTTCCAGCATAATATACTGGAGTTTGGTGCACCTGTGTATGAACTTTCAACATATTATGCTGGAACTCCAACACGTGGAAAGTTCCAACATAATATACTAGAAATTGGAGCACCTGTTTATGAACTTTTAGCATATTATGCTAGACTAGTATATTATACTGAAACTCTGGTATATCATGTTGGAAGTCAAGTATATTATATTGGAAGTTCCAGTATTATATACTGGACTTCCAGTATAATATACTTGACTTCTAGTACATTATACTGAAATTCCAGTATATTATGCTGGAATATTTTTCGAATTTTGAATATCAGATTTATCTTTATATAAAAAGTGACTAAATTTTAATTATTTTTGAACTTGTGGCTATTTTTTAATTATCACTTATAAATGGCTATTTTGAATTTCTCCCAGGTAAAACCCTCCATTATTTGTGAAGATTAAATTGGAGTTGCAAACACAAGCGAAGAGGCTGGAAAATTCTTGCTTCATCACCGTTGAATTTTCAACCATAGCTAGATTTTTTCATTTTAAAGCATGTGTCAACATCGATCGTTATGTGTCAAGCCTGAGATCGATGTCAAATTTGAGCTTGCCTTGGCATTCCTAGACGTGGTTATTGACAAGAACTTATTGAATCCATATATGAGTTCATAATAAATTAAAAATTGCTCCTTCTTGGCAGTATCGCCCTAGCATCATGTTGGTTTATTTGTTGCTACAATGCACTCGACAAATACTCTCAAGTTTCTCCATTTGCAGTAGCATTGCCCCATTTTACAATGGAAGAGCATTTTAACTATATAAATTGGTAACAATGTTATGATTATTCCTTTCGGTTTTTTCCCAAGCAATACTACTTGTTGGTCGATTATCGAAACACAACTTCAATTTCTAAAAAAATAAAAATTAACTTCACCTTTAAATAAATGTCCAAACGGAAGAATTGTTCTAAGAACCTAATGCTTTAATCTTGAAACTACCAGTCTCTTAAATGCTTGGAGTAGGGAGCGCTATGTACCATATCGTCTTTGATTGGCCATCTGGTTTCATACAGCATATCCTATTTAATTTGTCATCAAAGTTACAACTTAATTTGTAGAAAACAGTAGCACTACTATTTTGAGAGATTAATTACTGTCCTGGAGCTTTCAAATGACAACAAAAAAAAAGGAATGTTTGAACTAATATTTTCAAATTTGATGGCAAAGAAAAAACAAAAATAATGGAGTATAAGTTAATTTGTATATATCTCTTTTAATTTTTGGAAGCAAGATTTCAATATATCCAAAAAAAAAAAAATTATTAATCTAATTATCCTCCACAGAATAAATTTTCTTCAAGAACTGCCACCAGCGACTTTATAAACTTGTAGGTTCGTCGCCCATTATTAATTCCTAGAGGAAGAGATTCAATCACAAGATGCCAAACTATTAATCTAGTGTCAGAATCTTTCTTTGTGCTTAAAGTTTCCAGTAGGATACATGGCTGTGATTGCCTTCGTTATCTTTTTATTGAGTTAAACTCCTACATTCGTAGTAGTACGTACTGTAGTTGCTCTGTTCTTAGATACGAGTAACACACCTCAATTATTTTGCTAAAATCTAGTCTTTCTTGATCTTTGTTCTCACTTTTCTGTTATAAAATACCTTGGTTATTCTGCTATCACCTTGATAGTATTGTTATGATGAAGCTCAACGAGCTATGGTGACTCCATTGGAGTCAGACCTCAGAAGCTTCGAGATAAAGAAGAAGAGAAACAGAGAAATGAAGTTTGGAAAAATATCTGCATATCCTTTATTTCTCCACTTGTTTCTGTATTTATATTTACAAGGAAATGTATGTAAAAATGAAAGAATCAAATACTACACTTAAAATGAAAGAATAAGGAATAAAAGCACTGGGCCGGGTCACAGTGTTGGGCCAGCTGTGTGTGCAGTAGACTGGCTCTAACAAGTATCGGTCGTTTTGCTGCTGGCGATGAAACACCAAGCTTGCCAAGAATACCATAATGCAGCTGGGTGGGCAATGCTTTAGTCATAATATTTGCCAGTTGTCCTGAAGAAGATACAAAGTGCAAAGTGAGAAGACCAGCAGTGATGCACTCCCTCACATAATGGCAATCAATTTCGATGTGTTTGGTGCGCTCATGAAAAATAGGGTTCTTGGCTATGTGGAGGGCAACTTGACTGTCACAATAGACATGAACAAGATACGAAATAGCCAAACCAAGGTCAACCAAAAGCCTGACCAACCAAGCAACCTCTGCTGCTAGCTTCCTCAATGCTCTATATTCAGCCTCAGTTGAAGACAAGGAGATGGTAGGCGGTTTCTTACTCTTCCAGGATACAGGACTGCCACCAAGAGATATGTAAAACCCACTTACAGACTTGCGAGAGATGGCACAAGATCCCCAAGTAGAATCAGAAAATCCCACAAGAGACAAATTATCAGAACTAGAGAGCAATATACCTTGAGCAGGATCATTCAGAAGATATCTTAGAACATAGATAGCTGCCATCATATGGGGAACCTGGGGCTTCTGGAGGAACTGGATTAGATGTTGAACATAGAAGGAAATATCAGGTCTTTTATGTTGAAGGAAATTCAATTTCCCAATTAATCTTCTGTATACACTAGGATCAGAAACAGGGGCACTCATGTCCACAGTAAGCTTCAGAGAAGAATCCAAAGGAGTGGAAACAGGGGAGAAGTGATGACAGTTGAATTCTTGAAGAAGATCAGTGGTGTATTTTTGTTGATTCATTAAGTATCCTTGGGGATGCTGAGAAATTTCCAAACTTAGGAAGTAGTGCACCAAACCTAGATCCTTGATTTTAAATTGAGAATCCAAGATCTGTTTTAAAGAGTCAAGTTCAGAAATGTCATCACCAGCTAATTATATGTCATCAACATAGACTGTCAATACCACTAGAGAATCAGAAGAAGACTTTGTCAAGAGGGAATAGTCATTGAGACTAGAAATGTAGCCTCTGGAATGCAGTGCTTCAGACAATTTAGAAAATCATTAAGTAGAAGCCTGTCTGAGGCCATATAAAGAATTCTTGAGTCTACAAACCAAAGGAGGAGATGCAGAAGTATAGGAGACACCCATCCCAGGTTGTATCTTCATATAAAATTCCTCATGAAGGTCACCATGGAGAAAAATATTGTTCACATCCAATTGAAAAATAGTCCAACCTCTTTTCACAGCTAAGGTCAGGAGGCACTTGATGGTTGTTAGCTTGACAACAGGTGAAAAGTCTCAGTGAAGTCAATACCTTCTATTTGAGTGTCCTGCCTGATAACAAGCCTTGCTTTGTACCTCTCAATTCAACCATCTGCCCTTTGTTTGATCTTGTAAACCCACTTACAAGGGATGACCTTTTTATGAGAAGGAAAGGGAACAATGCCCCAAGTTTGATTGGACTCAAGAGCCTGAAATTCCTTTAGTATTGCCTCTTGCCAAGCAGGATGAGAAGTTGCCTGCTGGTAATGTTGAGGTTCATGCACATGTAGCTCAAAGTGGGATACCTTAGATATTGCAGAAATAGGAGTAAGAGGAAGGACAGAATTACAGACATAGTCTTGAAGATATGAGGGTTGAATGATAGTTATGGAGGATTTTCTTAAGGTAGGAGTAGGTGGTGGAAGTGGAGAAGGCTGAAGCACACAAGGTGGAGTTGGGGTAGAATAGGAGATAGAAGGAGAGGGAAGAGGTAAGGCAGAGGGTGTAGTAGGAATATTTGGTTCACCAATGGGATGGGAAGAAACATCAGATGTTGTAGTCATTTCTGTTGCAGCAGTAGGAGCAGAAGTAGGAGAAGTATCAATATCCACAAAAGATGGAAAAGTAGAGGGATGAGTGGCAGAAGGTGTTGCTGAACCATAAGGAAAGATGTGTTCATGGAATACCACATCTCTAGAGTAAAAAATGGAAGAATTAGAGAGGTTCATGAGTTTGTAACCCTTCTTGACACAGGGATATCCTAAGAAAAGACTATGTATAGCTCTAGATTGGAACTTATCCTTTCCAAATTTGGGAGAAGTTGCAAAGCATAAACAACCAAAGGACTTTAAATGAGATTAAGAAGGTGGATTTCCATGCAGTTTTTCATAAGGAGAAATGCTGTTTAAGATAGTTAGAGGCATTCTATTGATCAGGTATGTAGCAGTTAGTATACAATCACCCCAGAATTTAGAAGGAAGTTTAGATTGAAAAAGGAGAGCTCTAGAAACTTCCAATAGATGTTTGTGTTTTCTTTCCACAACACCATTTTGTTGTGGGTATGTGGAATAGTAGTTTGATGTAGAATACCTTGGTTGCTAAAGAAAGCAGCAGCTTCAGAACTGCTACCAAGTTCATAAGCATTGTCTGACCTGAAAGTTTGGACTGAGGATTGGAAATGTGTCTTGACCGTAGAGGTGAAAGCTTTTAACACAGAAAGAGCATTACCTTTACAAGATAAAAGATGTGTCCAGGTAGCTCTACCATAGTCATCAACTAAAGTTAAGAAGTATCTAAATCCATTGTATGTCCTAGTATTATAGGGTCCCCAAACATCAATATGAACCAGTTGAAAAGGAGCAGTGGAATGAATGTGGCTGTCATAAAAAGGCAATCTTTGTTGTCTAACCATTGGACAAATAGAGCATATGAAAGACTATTTTGAAGAAACTTTATCAGACAAGAATAGAATAGAAGTCATTCTATAAAAAGGCATATGACCTAATCTTTGGTGCCAAAACAAATCCATTTTATTTATAGTAGATGTCTGATTACATGGCAGATTATTTACAGGAATTGAAAGAAAATCAGACTTATTGCAGGAAACAGAATTTGAAAGAACAGAAGAAATATGTTGAGATAGAAACAACTCAGCATCAGGATGTAGATAGTATAGTCTTCCAGCAGCTTTACCAATTACCAGTGTCCTCTTCAGAGAAGGGCCCTATAAAGAACAATTAAATTGGTAAGAATAGCTATACAATTCAGCTGGGATATTAGTTGATGTATAGAAATTAGATTAAAATGAAAGGAAGGCACAACAAGGACATTGAGTAAAGTGATGTCATGCCTGAGATGTAAAGAACCAATTGACAACACTTTAACTTTACATCCATTAGATAGAGTGACAAGAAATGGTTTAGGTAAAGGTATAAGGTTGTGAAGTAAGTGTTTGTGTGGAGTCATATGATTTGTAGCCCCTGAGTCTAATATCCAAGGATTTACACCTCATTGAGAAGATGCACATACATGGAAATCAGTAGATTCTACAGCATAAGCAGTGAACAAACCTGGAAAATGTGCAAATCCAGATTCCTCAACATGAAGATTGTCAGAACCAGCACTAGGAGACACCTGGACTTGTTGGAATAAAATTATCAAGTGATGATACTGTTCCTTGGTGAAACCATGAGCAGAATTTTCAGTAGATAGTTGAGGAGAAACTGTAGGATGATTGATTTGATGTCAGACTGGACACATGAGGCTGATTTCTTGCCTTTGGTAAACTTGAAATTCGCAGGAAAACCATGTAATCGGTAGCATTTCTCCATTGTGTGTCCAGGTTTCTTGCAATATTTGTAAGAAACAGAGTTGGGTTTCCTGGAGTCAAAGTTGATCCTTTGATTGAAATTTCTATTTGATGTGGTTGAGGATACAGAGAAAGAGGCAGATTCATTAGAAAAATTTGGAACTGAAGCTTGAGTTTCTCTTTGGCTCTCATCTTGTTGCAAGAGAGAGTAAGCTTTACTTATTGGAGGTAAGGGATTCATAAGCATAATAGTACTCTTCACAGTTGAATAGGAGTCATTTAGCCCATTTAGGAATTGAAATAGTTATTGATCCTCTATAAACTTGGGAAGAGCTCCACAAGAACATATAGGGCCTACATATGAGGAATTCAACTCATCCCAAAGACTCCTAAATTTGGTGAAATAGGTGGCAATGTCAGATGACCCTTGGACAGTTGAACTGATTTCTCTCTGAATTTGAAGATATTTAGACCCATTGAACTGCCCAAACCTTTCATTAATGTCATTCCAAACCTCCTTAGCAGTCCTAAAACACATCACACTTGTGGCTATGTCTCTGGAAACAGAGTTGATGATCCAAGATTTTACCATATTATTACATCTCTCCCAATAGGAATATAAGGGAGAGTTGACAGGAGGTTGGGCAATTCTACCATCTAATAATCCTAATTTGTTTTTAGCAGAAAGAGAAGTAAGTATGCTACTTCTCCACAATACAAAACCATGTCCATTGAAGGGAACAAACACTAATTGGCTACCCGGATTATCAGATGGGTACAACATAAAAAGGATGAGAAGGATCTATTGTAAAGGGAGCAAATCCTTCAGTAGTGGGAACTAAGGGTGAAGTGATATCATCTCCATGACTACTCATATTTTCCACTAACAGAATCTAATCGACACAACAATAGACAACAAGCTCAAAATGACAACATGCAGATAATGTCGCGCCCCCTTTTCTCGTAAAATTGGGTTTAAGACATTTGGGAGACAACTCGTTCCCGTTCGGCAATTGGGTTTTGAATTGAAGAGTCGCCACCTAATGATTAAAGTGCATTAGGACACTAGGAGGGGTTTGTTTTGAGTAACCAAAGATTGGGTAAGGGCTTGAAATTATCCGAAGGGGAAAGTGTTAGGCACCCCTCAGGATCCACTAATGCGGTTCGCAGCCAAACTATTGTTGTGACTTAAGTACAAATAACACATAGGCAAATAAACGCTTCAAATAAGAGGGGATTTTCACGTAATGACTAAAAATAAACAAAAGTAAGAAAAAGGAACTAAAAAGAGTTGATTTTCTTAAAAGAAATGGTTTAAAAAGATTTAAAAGAAACAAAGTAAATAAAGGAAAGGGGGGTCCTAAGTTTATTAATAATATGGATCACCCCACACAACATCCGGTAATCACTCCTCAATGAGGGGCTACACGTGATATTATCGCATGGTCATCATATCCATGTCTACCCTTTCCCACCCCATTAAGGTATTAAAGCGCGGAATGGTCTCGTTTACTTATTACATGCTATTACCCACCCCAGTCCTATCAGCCCCGGAGGCACTTGGGACTACTAATCCTAGAGGGAGGAGGTATTGGGCTTATTTGTGGTTTCAAAAGATAAAATACTAAGGCGACAAACAAAACACATATAACAAGTTTGGGGAAGTATATAAACAAATAGAAGGGCTCAAACAGACCTCCTTTAAACCAAAGAAAGCACATAATGTAGCATGACTTGCACGTACTGTTTAGGGTCCGATTAAAACTTAAACGGTGGAGGCAGATTGATTTATTACATAGTTCAGATAAGAAGCCCGAATCAGGCCTACCTGCTGGTTGCAGCTGATAAAAGCCTGATTCAGTTCATAAACTGTCATATGGCTTGCCTAAGTGTTAGACAATAACCTATAGGCATGATATCTACTGATTTCAGAAAAGATGAAGTATACTAATTTTAGAAAAAGGTTGTCAGTTATTCAGGAAAGATGAGTTTTGACAAAAGATCATAAATTCTGCAGACGTTAGACAATGATTTTAGATTTGTAGGCGAGTGAGACATTTCAGACTTGGTTATTAATTCCTATAGGCATGCTTTCTAGGGGTTGTTGTTTTTAAACCTTTTCACAAACATAGCAAGAGTGTAGAAATCTTATGGGCATGACATCTAAATGTTGTACTTCGTTTAAGCCTATGAACATGATATCTAAATGCAGTTAGTTATTTAAGCCCTATAAACAGGTTTGCCTAGTGACATATGCATATGCAGGATTCAGATTTCCAGTTAACTATGACCATGGTATCTATATGAGAGACACAGAAATTTAACTATAGGCAGGATATCCATATGAATGCAGAATTTCAGAAACCTATAGGATATCTATATGGGTGCAAAATTCCTTATAGGCATAGTATCTACATATGAAAGTGCAGAATTCTTATAGGCAGGATATCTATGTGATATGCAGAAATCAGAAATTCCTATGAGCAGGATATATACCCATTTTACATACATAGTTATCCCCCTTTTTCACTAACCATCCCCGAGAGTTTTATTACAAAATTATTACAACCCAGAAAAAGTAAAGTAAAAAAATACATCAGAAATTAAAAAGTACAACCAAGGAGAACCTGATTCAGACTTCCTGTCTGAAGTATGAAGTAAATCAACTCCAAGAGATCATATTCAAAGTCTTTCTCCTATTTAGGGTGTGTCAGAGTTCCCTAAGAGTCTCATATGAACTTCGGGCAGTGCTCACACCCAAATGTATCACGGATTAAGCCATGGTGCAGTGTGGAAGGGTCAGCCCTCAGGTGTCCAAGTTTAGAGGGAGCTCGAGGTCCCAAGGCAAGGCTCATAAGAGAGGGATAGAACTTTGGGACTAAGAGAGAGTGCAAGTGCAGAAGTAGGATTCTGAAAGAGGAAAAGAGAAAAGGGAAGCAACACACATCATTACACATAAGGGTATAGGGGAATGGGAAGTTGCAAGAGGCAACAGAAAAGCAGGCTGAAGGGCATACCCAGCAATGAGAGATGCTGGCACACCCTCTGGCCTGTTTGCTTAGAGGTCAAGACCCTAGTGGTTCAAACTTAATTCATGGACAACAACTTACATTGTCATACCTTAAGTCACCACTCAAAACACATAGGGGTGATAGAGGAATGGGGGTTCATAACAAAACACACATAAGGAAATAAGCATGCTAATTTAGGTGTTGAGATATACAGAAATAGCAGATGAACATGGATACAAAAACAGTAATTACACATTGTTGTGGTGCTAAGAATTAAATCAGGACATACCAGTTTTCAGGGAAACAAGTAAAGGAAAGTAATAAGTCTTGTAAAATAGGCCACAGTGCAGTTAAGAAGAGAATATTATTAAGAGAGAGTGTGAGTTTAGAAGGATTCTGATGTTGTAGTGTGTGAAGAGGGTCGCGCCTTTTATAGTGTCAAAAATCAGGCAGAAATAAGGCAAGAAAAACAGTTAAGGAACTGATTGTCAATCAATTACATAAGGCTTCCCTTAATTAAGGGATTCAGATTCAAACGGATGAAAACCATTTAAGGAAAGAAATTGAGTAAGCACTTTGTGCACAGTATGCAATCAGGGGCAAATACATAAAAGGTTATTTAAGGACAAGGTTTTGAAATACACAATTTGTGAAAATAAGGTAAGCAAATCAATTAACAAATAGTAAATCAAAAGAGTCCGAGATTTTGCATGAATGAACCGAGTCAGAAAAGATGAAGAAGGGTTTTAACTTAGGCCGAGTAACAGGGAGAATCACAAACAATGGAAAGAAATCAATCGAGCCATATTCAAAAGGAAGTTTGCACTAATTGCAAATTTGAAAACCATTTAGAGGAAAATTCATCATATATAAGGAGCATGTGAGCATGAAAGAAGACTGTCGTGTAAATCAGTAGAAAAAATCCAGTGTAGAAGAGTTTAGCAAAAAGTTCAGCATTGTATGAAAACAAAGATGTTCAAACTCAGTTCAGAGACTCAAAGTCAGTCTGAAAGAGTTAAGGATTCTAAAATAAACACCCTAGTTCAATCAAACCTCGGCAGAACCCCCAAATTATAGGGTTTCCACATTTAATCAAGTGCAGAGATGAGGAGGCAAGTAGTCAAATTGAAACATGTTTAGAGGTTTCAGAAAAGAACTGAAACTTCTAACATGCTTCTTCCAGCAATAGAACTCATGAATAGCATGTAAATACAGTAGAGAGGTTCAAGGCAAACAGAGTAAAGAAACTAATTCGAAACATGATGAGAAGAGACTGATAAGAACAGTAGAAGAAAGCATGCTTAAGAAGATTCTTTTAAAAGAAACAAAATTCAATAGAAGAAAAATAGTAAGAACACTTAAGAACACGGTAGAAGAATACAGTAGGCGAAACATACCATAACATAGTAGAAGAAAATAGCATGACATAGTAGAAAAGCATACAACACCATAGTATAGAAAGCACAGTAGAAGAATATACAAGAACGGAACATAGAAAGCACAGTAGAAGAACATACATGGTAGAAGGAAAACATAGAACACATTAGAGGCAAATACACACAAAAGAAAAGGAAAATAAAGTCAGAGAAACACTTAAGCATTTTCAGAAAACCCTAAATCGTAAAAGAACGATTTTGAAAAGTAATTTTCGAAAGAAAAGTTAGGGAGATCGTTTGAAAACTCAAAGAGAGCACAGATACACAACGGATCTATAGAGATCGGAGAAAACCTCAAAGGGTTAGGGTTTCAGAAGAACCCTAGAAATGAGAAAGGCTTTGAAAAGGTCACCGATCTGAGTTGGAGAGATCAGAACCAGGCTCAAAACACCATGGTACGCCGGAGCAAGGCCGGCGATAACTCTGGAACCTTGAATCGGCATAGGTATGGGTGCAAACCTTCAAGGCCAGGTCTTGAATCTTCAGAGATCAGGCGTGTAAGAGCAACAGGAGGTAGGTATAAAACTCTCATAGCCCTGGAAGCCATGGATTCCGGTGGCTTTCAGGGTGGAAGAGGTGAGAGGTGGCTAGGGTTCTAAAAAGACTCGAGAGAGTTTGAGGGAGAGCAGGATTTCAGAGGCGACTGGGGTTGTGAAATGGTTAGGGTTAGGGGTAGGTCGGGATTAAAAAGGAAAGGGTATTTGGTGGTCGTTGATCATTTTGATCAATGGCCTGGATTAATTGAGTAAGTGGGGCGGTTTAACAGGGTTGGGTTTGGGTCGGTTTAAATAAGGATTGGGTCAGGGTAATTGGGTTTAACATTGGGTTCAATTGGAGGTTCAAATGAGGCTAAAATTGAAATAAACGGGACTAACATTTAAATAGCCATTTTTCTTTTATTTATTTTATAATAAATAGTAAAATAATTTCTAAAAATAAATTAAATGTACTAAAATTATTAATAATATGTAATTATCAAATTAAAAATACTGGAGTCAATTTTATAATTATGAAAATAATTAAATCTTAAAATAGGCTAATATCGCAATTATACGTAGTTTAGCTTTAAAAATACTAAACAAATTTGTAAAAATATACAAAATTATGCCAGCTATATTGTAATATAAATATGAGAATACAATAAGTAAATCACCCAAAATGATAATTTTGGGGATAATTATTGGGTTTTTCTTGATAAAATAGGGCAATAAATAGATTTAAAAATCTATAAAAATCAAGAGAAAAATAGTAAACCTTGGGACATACTTATATATGTATATACCTGCTATTTTTAAAGTATTTTGCATATAAAAATATACAGGAAAAAATTGGGTATCAACAGTTGTCCCTTTTTACTCGGGAAGGATGAAAGAGTTATCAGGTAAAGATATGATGGCCAATTTTGACCGAACGGAATGGTTTGAAGAATTTGACCGAGCTCCGGCTCCTAAGTTGCCTACATATCCCTGGTCTTACAGGAATCAGGCCATATGTAGTCCAAGATCTGTCGGCGGAATATGCCGATGGAGATTTTCCAAGACGGACGTGATATTTAGGTTAGGATGGATGGTTGAAGTCTAATAGGGCTGCGGGAAATGGAGCGGGATCTCTCCCACTGAGACGGGCATTGCTCACTGGTTTACCTACAAATGAACCATATGTTGTGCGGAAATTTAAACATGATGCAAGTTCCCGTCGGACCATGAAATGTTGTCTTTGGACGGTTAGGATGACGTCCTCAGACCATGACATCCTGGGACATGAAGCGTATAATAAGGATTCGCAAGCCATGAAATGGTGCTCTCGGGCTATGATAATGATGCCTCCGAACTATGACGCCTTTGAATAATGATATGCAAAAGATAAAAGGGTCCTCAGGCCATGGCATGGCGTTCTCGGGCTATGAAAATGGTGCCTTTGAACAATGACACATTCGGATGATTTGGCAATCTTTCAGCCTATGAGATGCAGTAGGTGGCGATCTTTCAGCCAATGCAAGATGTAAATGAAGTGGCGATCTTTCAGCCATGCAAAATGTAAATGAAGTGGCGATCTTTCAGCCGATACAAGATGTAAATGAAGTGGCGATCTTTCAGCCATGCAAGATGTAAATGAAGTGGCGATCTTTCAGCCATGCAAGATGTAGGTAGAGCTTAACCTCGGAAGGCAGAATGGTAGCCTTATGCAATACGGAGAATGCAGATAGAGGTAGAGCTTAACCTCGAAAGGTAGAATGGTAGCCTTATGCAATGCAGAGAATGCAGATGGATGTAGAGCTTAACCTCGGAAGGCAGAATGGTAGCCTTATGCAATGAAGAGAATGCAGATGGAGGTAGAGCTTAACCTCGGAAGGCAAAATGGTAGCCTTATGCAATGCAGAGAATGTAGATGGGGGTAGAGCTTAACCTCGGAAGGCAAAATGGTAGCCTTATACAATGTAGAGAATGCAGATGGAGGTAGAGCTTAACCTCGGAAGGCAGAATGGTAGCCTTATGCAGGAAGTAAGAATGGCAAATGGCAATAGAGTTTTCTTAGCTGATAGCGGATTGCAGAATCGTGATTGCTAGGGATATTGTGCCTGCTGGGTACACAGTTGTGCGGATAGCAGTTGCGAGCAATTGCAACGGTTCGGAGAGTCGTATTCCTGAACTTTGTGAGTGAGCGTATAGTATATTTCATGATTTTACAATTCAAATGCCTACATCCAAAGAAAAATTGTGAGTTTGTAAAGGGGGAAAGGTTAGTTCATATCCCCGTTAGCTTTGCTTGACCTGCTCGGCTTTGATCTGGTGATATTGTGCGTATCATCGAGGTAGAGTTGCTAAACAAGGCATTTTTAGTAATAAATATGCATGATTTAGTAAAAGCCTAACATAAGTGCATAATTAAGAATAATTTTCTTTAGATGAACCGATGACTGCGGCATGGTTCAAGACATTGCAACTTCGCTTGCTCCGGAATTTTAAGGGTCCTTTTCAAAATTCTGCCCCAGTTTACTAGGCTACTGCTCTTGACGACTGTTAATGATAAATGGCTGGAATCGACTTCGGAATTTTGAGGGTCCTCCTCAAAATTCTGCCCTAGTTTCCAATAGCGGGGGAAATGGAAATTTTATTGAATTGTAACCGAACCCATAGGGCTCCCTACGTATCCCCTCTTAAATAGGAATCAGTTCAGGCGTAGTTCAAATTATATCATAAAAGAAAGCATAAAGGTTACACATAGTATCGCTTGACTGTGTCTGAATTGATCGGCTTTGGCCAGACTTCTCCGTCCATTTCTGCGAGTATGAGAGCTCCTCCTATTAGGACCCGGTGAACCATGTACGTACCCTGCCAGTTGGGAGAGAATTTTCCTTTGGCTTCATCTTGATGTGGAAAGATTTTCTTTAACACCAGCTACCCCAGTGTAAACTGTCTCGACTTCACTCTTTTGTTGAAGGATTTGGACATCCTGTTCTGATAAAGTTGACCATAACAAACTGCATTCATTCTCTTTCCATCTATAAGAGCTAGCTTCTCGCAACGATTTTTCACCCATTCTGCATCGTCTAGCTTTGCTTCCTGTATGATTCTTAATGAGGGAGTTTTCACCTCAGTGGGAATGACTGCCTATGTACCGTAGACCAGCATATAGGGGGTTGCTCCTGTTGATGTGCGTGCTGTGTTACGGTATCCCAATAAAGAAAATGAGAGCTTCTCGTGCCACTGATTATGCTTCTTTATCATTTTCCTTAGTATCTTCTTGATATTCTTGTTGACAGCCTCTATGGCTCCGTTCATCTGAGGTCTGTACACTGTAGAATTCTTGTGTTTGGCCTTGAAGGTTTCACACATGGATTTCATCAAATCACTGTTGAGGTTGGAGCCATTATCAGTAATGATTGACTCTGGAATTTCGAAGCGACACATGATACGGTCGCAGACGAAATCTGCCACGACTTTCTTAGTCACTGCCCTATAAGATGTTGCTTCAACCCATTTGGTGAAATAATCAATTACTACTAGGATAAACCTGTGTCCGTTTGATACAGCTGGTTCGATTGGTCCGATAACATCCATTCCCCAGGCGGTGAACGGCCACGACAAGCTTGTTGAATTAAGCTCATTTGGAGGCACCTTTATCATGTCTGCATGTATCTGGCAGCGGTGGCACTTTCAGACATATTGGATGCAGTCTGTTTCCATAGTCATCCAAAAGTAACCAGCTTGGAGTATTTTCTTTACTAAAACAAAGCCATTCATATGTGGACCGCAGGTCCCTGCATGAATTTCCTCAAATAGCCTGGATGCTTCCTTTGCATCGACACACCTTAGCAATCCTAAATTAGGAGTCCTCCTATACAGGATTCCTTCGTTGTGAAAGAAATTGTTGGACAACCTCCAAAGTGTGCATTTCTGAGTAGGATTTGCAAGTTCTGGGTATTCTCCTCTCGTCAAATATTCCTTGATATCGTGAAACCAAGGCTTTCCGTCTGCTTCTTCCTCAACATGAGAGCAGTAAGTGGGCTGATGATAGATATTTACCGGAATAGGATCAATAAAATTCTTGTCTGGATGTTGTATCATGGATGATAGGGTAGCCAGTGCATCGACGAATTCATTCTAGACCCTGGGAACATGCTGGAATTCTGTCTTTGTGAACCTATTTCTCAACTCCTGCACATGATGTAGATAAGGGAGTATCTTGGAGTTCTTGGTCGCCCATCCTTCTTGGACCTGATGTATAAGCAAGTCTGAATCCCCAATTACTAGCAACTCTTGGATGTTCGCCATCTTGAGCCCTAACATGCAGGCTTCGTACTCGGCCAAGTTGTTGGTGCACGGGAACCTGAGCTTGGCAGATACTGGATAATGCTGACCAGTTTCTAATACTAGGACTCCTCATATGCCAACTCCTTTGAAATTTGCTACTCCATCGAAAAACATTCTCCAGCCGTCATAGGATTCTGCAATGTCTTCTCCTATGAATGATACCTCTTCATCAGGAAAATATGTTTGCAGGGGTTCGTATTCTCTGTCCACAGGATTTTCAGCAAGGTGATCTGCTAGTGCCTGTCCTTTGATTGCTTTCTGAGTCACGTAGACAATGTCAAATTCACTCAACAGGATTTGCCACTTGGCCAGCTTGCCAGTGGGTATGGGCTTCTGAAAGATGTACTTCAAGGGATCCATTCTTGATATGAGATATGTAGTATAGGCACAGAAGTAGTGCCTCAACTTCTGAGCTACCCAAGTCAAAGCACAACAGGTGCGCTCTAATAGAGAATACCGAGTCTCGTACGGGGTGAATTTCTTACTGAGGTAATAGATGGCCTGCTCCTTCCTCCCTGTTTCATTATGCTGCCCCAGAACACAACCGAACGCTCCATCCAATACTGCAAGGTAGAGTAATAGAGGTCTACCCGGCTCAGGCGGAACTAAGACTTGTGGTGTTGATAGGTACTCCTTAATTCTGTCGAAAGCTTTTTGGCAATCATCAGTCCATGTGGTAGCAGTGTCCTTCTTTAACATCTTAAAGATCGGCTCACAGATGACCGTAGATTGTGCTATGAACCGGCTGATGTATTTAAGTCTTTCCAAGAAACTCATTACGTCCTTTTTGTTCTTTGGCGGTGGCAGTTCTTGAATATCTTTGACCTTAGATGGATCCGGTTCTATCCCTCGGTGACTCACAATGAACCCAAGTAGTTTTCCGGCAGGAACCCCAAATTCACATTTTGAGGGATTTTGTTTCAGGTTGTATCTTCTCAATCTGTTGAAGAACTTCCTCAAATCCTTTATGTGGTTAGTGGCTTTCTTGGACTTTGTGATGACATCATCTACATACACCTCAATCTCCTTGTGTATCATATCATGGAAGATAGTAGTCATGGCCCTCATGTAGGTGGCCCCTGCATTTTTTAACCCAAATGGCATCATCTTGTAGTAGTACATCCCCCACGGCGTGATAAAAGCTGTTTTCTCAACATCTTCTTCGTCCATCCATCTGATGATATACAGCGAAGCAATCTACAAATGATTGCAACTCATGCTTGGCGCAATTGTCGATCAGGATGTTTATGTTTGGCAAGGGGAAGTCGTCCTTTGGAATGGCCCGATTGAGATCCCGGTAGTCAACATAAAATGTGTGTAACAGGGATTTGGGCCATAGGTCAGGTGGCAACTTATGTAATTTGCCAAAAATCAACAACTAGACTTTACATTGGCCTTTGGATTTTATGGTAGGTTTGCCCGATCATTTTTTGACAAACAAAACTAGTTGGGAAATTTTCGTTCATATACCATATAGGAAATTATATTACTAAATATGTTCATAATTTGCATATTACCCTTCATGCTAATAGTATTTCTACATAATATATACAATGCATTAAATAAGGAATCATTATAGCTGTAGGATTCCTTATTTAGGTGAGCTAAAAAAGGGGAATTAAATATTTTCCAGATCTTCCAACGCAAATCACGCACAGTAATCACTATCGTCTACTTCGTTACAAACTTCCAGTACTCTATTTTTTGCGCTAAACTCTGTTTCAACATTTTCTTTGATTTCACAAATAAAAATCAACAAAATCTTCTACAATTCTTCTGCAACAAAAGCAATTATGGTGAAAATACCAATTATGCTACAATCGAAGGGGAATTGGGGTAGTTATGGGAGATTTAGAGAATTCGAGGTCGATGGCATTGTAGTCGATGACGATTAGACTTATAGTCTATTGATTTCTACAATAGCATAGCAATTAATGATTGATACATCCAAAAAAATTATAGAAATCAAATACATTGTCAACAAGCATTGTCCTCCAATGGAAATTAGGAATGATATGAGTGTTCGTGTATACATGGAGACGAAAAAGGAAAACAAAAACTTAGGATCATATCCGCTATGTATAACTGTTCGCGATTTCAATATGGAATTGAATATCACCAATGAGAACACAGCTGCAAGTGTGCGATGTTATTTTTTCTACGAAATTCTGGTAAATTGTAAATGAACTACTCCCTCTGTTCTAATTTATGTGAACCTGTTTGATTGGGCACAAAGTTTAAAAAAAAATGAAGACTTTTGGAATTTGTGGTCCTAAACAAGTTAAAATAAGACTTAGAGTATTTGTGTGGTTATAAAAGCTTCTCATTAAGGGTAGAATTGTAAGTTTAAACTAAATTATTTCTAAATTTAGAAATGAGTCATTCTTTTTGGAACAGACCAAAAAGGAAATAGGTTCACATAAATTGGAACGGAGGGAGTATCATATTGCAAAAGATTTGTAATCTATCAGTGTAATTAACATGCGGTAACAAGTTATTCTGTCTTAATTTTCATATTATTAATTTTACTAATTATAATTAAAACTACAAAAAAAATTGAAAAATTAATATGAAATACTGAATTTCAACCTTTCTACAAATTTTCTACAAACTGGTGATAACAATATTTATATTTATATTCATGCAGGTTCATCTGGAATGCTAACGTTACTTGATATGCCAACATCTCCCGTTATAGAGGAATATGAAAGTATAATAATAACAGATAGTACACCAAGTTTTATTGAAGTATGACAAGTATACCAAGACAATGAAACAATTGCAACTGAAATGAAGCACTATTCTGTCATGCACAAGTTCCAATTCAGGGTTAAAAGATCTAGTGCTAGAAGGTACACACATATGAATAGTCAAATATTATTATTTTTTAAATTTTGTAGTTTATTTGTAATTTTTTACTTCTTCAGTATTCCTTGTGATAATGTTTAGCAGAATTGTAGTTATATTGTATTTATTATTGTAAAATGTGATTGTTTAAGCTAAAAAAAAGTTTTTTTTTAATCTAAATTTTAATCCATTGTTTAAAATTATTTTGTAGCTACTGACTGATATGTTTTGGTGAAAACTGTACATGGCACTTCAAGGCAACTAGCATAAATGATTCTGCAATGTTCAAGGTCAGAAATTTCAACAAACAACACACATGCTCTTTAATGGACAATACATTCATACAACGCAAACCTACTGCCATGGTAGTTGGTAGCATGATTATTCCAAAATATTCTGATCGTAAGACAATTTACACCCCAAAAGACATTCAATTTGACACGTTGTATGAACACGGCGTGAATCTAACCTACATGCAAGCCTGGAGAGCAAAGGAAAAGGCTTTACAGTTTTTGAGATGTCATCCTGCTGACTCCTACAGCAAATTGCCTAGTTATTTATATATTCTAGAGAAGACTTATCCGGGGTCTGTAGTTAAATTGAAGAAGACATACGATGACTGTTTCTTGTATGTATTTGTTGCGATTTGTACGTCAATCAATGGTTGGCAATATTGTAGGCCAGTTGTAGTAGTTGATGGGACCTTTTTAAAGTTAGCGTATAGGGGAATAATGCTAACAGCCAGTACAATGTATGCAGCAGGTACTTAAGTTTTATTAGTAGAAATATTGTAGCTTGTATATTTTTTTAGTACTTGCAGATTAATTGTAGATATATTGTAGAATAATTGTAGTTTGTATATATATGTCTTCTTCTGCATTTTTACTGCAGCCAGTTAATTGCTTATTGCCACATAATGTAGGTACCATATTACCATTGGCATATGCTGTTGTTGATTCAGAGAATGACGCATCATGGAAGTGGCTTTTTGAGCAATTTAAGCTCGTATATGGTGAAAGAGCAAACATGTGTGTTGTTTCGGATCGGAATGAGAGTATCTTGAAGGCAACATCTATTGTTTATCCCGGCATGCCACATTTTTCATGTATGTGGCATATTTGGACAAATATACGGGCAAACTTCAAGAAGGGACATCTTAAGCTAAGTGAATTATACTTTGCCACGACGCGATCATACACACTTGATGAATTTAATGAAAAAATGTCAAAGATTGAGGATATTGACCCCCGTGTTAAAGCATACTTATACGATATTGGATATCATAGATGGTCTCGAGTACATCCTACGGTGAACAGAACTTGGACTATGACATCAAACATTGCAGAGTCGTTGAATGTTGTAACAAAATATGCAAGAGAGTTGCCGATAGTAGAACTATTAGAGTATATGAGGGCCCTTCTTGAATGTTGGACGAAGGAAAAGTTATTGAAAGCAAAGGGTACTATTCACATACCTTGAATACAAATTCAACAAAGAGTTGAATGACAACAGAACATTGTCGCACAAGCTTAGAGTAAGATCTGATTATTTATTGAATCAAATTCATAAACAACATAATGTAGTTTTTTTGTAGATATTTTGTATATTGCTTGATTTTAACCATATATGAATTATTTTTCTGTTTGTAATGTACTCGTAGGTGAGGGCTTCAACAGACTACATCCATACAGTAATAGATGGTGTGAGGCGCTATATTGTTTATCTTGAAAATAAGAAATGTAGTTGTGGGCAATTCCAGCTTGATGAACTACCTTGTCCACATGTTTTGGCTGCTTTAAGACAAAATGATGAGTTTGTTGAAGAATATTGTTCTCTTTATTACACAAGGGCGAACCTCTTGCGTACGTATGAAATACCAGTAAATCCGCTGCCTGATGAAAGAAAATGGAATGTGCCACAATATATAACTGAAGAAGTGGTAAATCCACCTAAAGGAGGAAAAAGGCAGCCAGGAAGACCTTAGAAAGAAAGATACAAAACATATGATGAAATAAATTCAAAGAAGTACAAGGTTTCATGCGGCAACTGCGGAGGAGAAGGTCATAACAAAAGATCTTGCAAGAATGCTCCCAAAATGAAATAAAATTCTATGTAGTTAACAGAATATTTGATGAAAATTTGTTGGTTAATTCTGGATAACAGATGTTGATGTGTAATCGTTGTTTTTTTAAAGATCATAATGTAGTTAGTTAGAATGTTTCTATAATGAGATAATACTTTCATATATTGATTTGTTTATGAATGTTTTCAATATATATAATCTATAACTTTTTTACTATATATGAAATCTTTTACATAGTTGCTAATGTGTTTTTGGAGTTTATCTACAATAAAACTACTAAAAAAATACATTATCGGGAATTTATAGAGTATATACATTATAAATCTGTAGGAAAGTAATTAAAAACCAAGCCATATTGTAGATGAAATATTGTTTACATTCAACAAAATAAATATAAAAGAAACAAAACACACTGTTATAATAATCTACAAAAAATCTATAAATACAACTACAAAAAAACTACAAATATCTGTAGCTGACATAATATATAGATTAAAATTCTGGTAGAAAGAAGCTTTATGGTTGAAATAATGTAGATTAGAATGACTGTATAAAATTTCAGTTCGAAAGAATTAAATGCTAAAAATTCAACAAGTGAATGTAAACCCAACAAAAATGTTTCCATTTGAACTACAATACTGGATAAGGGAAAAAAACAAAGGCTACTATAATTGTATCACAAGTCTGCAACAATTAAAACATACTAAAATGTTCAAAAAATTGTCTACCATCTTTCTTATAAACTAGCATCAACTACACAATTGTACTACATGTTCCATTCAAAAGATTACAACTACTTCTTCCTCTGGACTCGTGTTTTCTCATTCAAAGCTGGTGCACCTTTCCTCCTTGACAATTTGCTTGTCACCTCACTATCACTAATTGCCCCAAGCTCCTGCTTCTTTCTAGCATAGTCCCAAAGTAGCGCTCCATAGCGTCTACGGTGTTGATCAATATCAGAAAGGTCTTCTGGGGGGAATTGAAAACTCTCCAATACTAACATACTCTGCAAGGGCAGCAACAAAAACACCACAATCTCTGTAAAAGATAACAAAATGTCAATATTTACCAAACCATCAGAAACAAATGGTTAAATGTATAGAAAGAAAGAAGATTTTTGTTACAATGATCCTTCTTTTTGCTGTGGTATCTCTCCGACTATCCATTGAATGTTAAGAAGGTCGGTAACAGCTTTCTCAATGTATGCTTTTGTATTCTTGAAGTTGATGTATTTCCGCTTCCCATAAAACCCGGTGCATGACAAATACAAAGGGATAATAATAGAAAACTTGTCGACACAAGATTCAACAATAGGGTGATTGTGTGAAGAGACCATGGAATCATACGCATAAAGACACCTTTCTGCAATGTCAAAAACAACCAACACCCAATGGAATTTTTCTACAATGTTGACGGGCATGATAACATAATCAACTTAATCACATGCAACATTTGCGAGTAGTCTATACCCCAACATATATTCTGCTACAACATCCTGGGGTTTGACTATAGAAAACTTCTTTTCTTGAGGAGAATTTTTGAATTTTTCATAAATGTGATCAATCCTAGTCTTGAAAACACAATCTGTTGTAGTAAATCTGGTGTTGTTGTGGGAGCCATACTTGCCTCTTTTTCTCAAGTAATACATTATAACATTAATGTGCTGCAACAAAAACAGATTGCATTTATACTACATGTTATCTCAAAAAATTCTACACAAAACTACAAACTATCTACAATACATCTACAATCAGAATACAAAACATCTATTCATTCAGAAAATACAAAGTATCTACCATTTGTCTACAAAAAAACTACAAATTAAATACATTGAATATTACCGAGTCATTAATGACTTGTCATGGGTGTGCAAGGGAAAAGAACCACTCCTTCTTGTCAACCTTTTCAACTCCAAGATCCAACCATGGCTTAATTTGGTTGTCTTTTATAGAATACGGAGCCTTCCTCCTATATAAACTAATAGAAATTAAAATAAAATTGTTGAATGAAGTGGATGTGTAAAAGATGAATACAAGAATATAAGTGTCAAATTGTGCAACCTAACCTCTTTGAACGTGTGTCGGTACCGTTGTATAACCACTTGTGGAATTGATCCAACAACTCAAGGTCTACATTTTGACCAATAACACTAGTAAACGGGTGCTTGAGGTGGAATATTAGAGGTCCAACCGAGGTACTGCCACCAGAAGAGTATAAAGGGAGAAATGGTAATCGGGTATGCTTTCCCGGCTGTCTTGTTCTACCTTGATGCACGGGTGTTGTTTCATCTTGTATAGGCTTGTCGAACTTAACCAACTGGGAGAAGTTATCAGGCAGCTCGAAATCATCAAGCGTAACTTTCTTCTTCTCACCTCCGGATTCTTCTGAATCACCTACATTCGCAAACTCTGCCCCTTCACCTACATTGTCATCTTCTGGGTACTGCTGTTTTGTTTGAGCTGCTACTGTCACTCCGTGAATTGGAGATTGTGCATGCAGATTTTCCCTCTCTGAAACACCATGTATATATAACTTAATAGAATGGTAAAAATATTGAAACAAAAAGAAAATATCTCTGAAAACAATTTCAAACCTGCATTTTCTTCATCAACAACCCCTTCAAAATGTGTATATAAATCAACACGTGTTGGATGGTTTTCTTCACCATACGCACATTCAACATGTTCTGTTTTTTCATTAAAAATATTAAATAATACTGGATAGTATTGGCTTGACAATTTATGAAGATATGAAGGTGTGTCATAATATGTACATAAATCTGTATTGCTGTGTAAATAAGCTGGAATTAATTGTATATATTTTGTATATATAATGTAGCCAAATTGTAGTTATGTTGTAAATATTTTGTAGTTATTTTGTAGATGTTGTGTATGTAATTGTAGATACCTGTTTTGCTGGGGCTGACATGCATTGTTTCACCACTATTGAACTGAAATTGTTGATTTTTCTTGTTTTTTGGTTGGTCAATATTTTTGGTTGAACTCCCAGTAAACTGTAAGTTTTATATTAGTTAGGATATATATTTTAGAGGTGACATAAATAATTTTGTTAATATTTAAGATTCAAATGTTACCTTTGCATCAACTTGATCATTTGGATTATTTATCACCTGCAAAACAGTCTTGACTGATTCCTTTATTAGGTTTCGAACGCTACCTAGTTCTTCAAATACATCTTCCCTAAGTTTTTCAAGCTTTTCATCGACCTACATAATAAAAAAATACATAGTCACCTTTAGAAATATGTATTAAAATACATATAAACTATTATATAAAAATCAGAATGCTTTATTAGGACTACATTTACCTTCTCAACACCTCTTTTTAACTTTTTTAGTTTACGAAGAATAGACTCCTTTTCCTCTTTTCCAATTGATTCTTTGGGTTCCAATGGCGGAGCATCAACTTTTGGATTCTCAGAAACATGTTTCACCTCTTCAATTGTGTACTCAACTTTATCAGGCAAAGACATCACTGAAAGCTCTTCAGGTGATTCATTTATGTTGGTGAACTCAATGATGAAAAAAATAAATTAGCTTGTTTGAGACAGAATATGTATACAAAATACAGATATTTTGTAGATACATTGTATTATAATGAATAAAGACCATTTACCTTCATCCATTTAGGTTTGATCATTTTGTCTTCAATTGCAGCTAACCAAATCTGACCCTTAGTAGCTGACCAGTTTAGTATGCGAGGGATTGAATTAGAAATCTTTATAGCTATATCAATGTTAACATATGAGCAACACTCATACAACCATACTTGCATGGCTAGTGGGAATCCTCGAACGAGATAAGAATGAACGAAAGGATTTAGCCTGTGCCTAACAGATTCAATCAGGTGTCTGTAAGACTGAATACCCTATGGAAATGACTCGTACTGACCGGATTTAACCAAATAAAACCTAAAATGATCTACCAACCCAATATGGTCTCTCTCTGAAGGACAAATGAAGTATTCTATGAGATATAGAATACATAACTTGACTGCATCCTTATCATTGACCCAGCTTTTGGTTGTTACTATCTATTTTAGGTATGTCTTCTCCACTTTTACTTTGTTTGGAAAGTAACTGCTTATTAACTTACTGACATAACTAGGAGTGTAACCAAAGTCTGTCACCTCAGTATGACATCTAAGACTAGTTATTACTGCAAACTCTTTCAATCCAAAATTTAACCTCTCACCTTTTAACTCAGCTGAAAAATAAGAAGCATCAGATGATTTCAATTCATACTTCATAAGAAGATGAATAGCTTGATTTTGCATGCATAAATTGGGAAATGACAATAAATAACCAAAGCAAGTATTCTTGAACAGCTTCAAACCATTTGGAGACAAAAGCGCTTTAATTTGGCTAGGAATGCTAGGGTCACATAATGTCTGGAATCTAAGCACCCCATAATCAACATTATGGGATGCAAAAAAATGTCCATTCTGCAAAATTTAACAAATGTAATCTAACATTAATACAGTAATTAAAAAGCACTGATACATTTGTATGTTTTTACAAAATAACTTCAAAATTATACAATATAACAACAATGTTAAAATAGATCAACAAATCTACAATTAAACTACAAAATTAAGACAAATAATCTCATATTATTTCAGTACTTAAAAATATAGATACATATGCAATTTATATACAACATTTCTACAAAAATCTACAAATCAAAAAAACCACAGAGTTGTAGATATTTACCAACTAAAACAGGCGAAATAAGTACTGAAGAAATTAAAAAATTCTTACCTTCACCAGTGAGTGTTTTCGAACATTTTGAGGAGTTTTAACACTAGGGGCTTTTTTTGAATTTTTCTTCTTTTTGGGAGTTTTTGATCCGGGAGCCACCTTAGCTTTCTTTCCAGGTTTACTGATAAGCACATCTTCTACAAAATCATCATGTAGAACTATTCCTTTTCGTTTTCTATCCGCTTGTTTGATTGGCCTCGAAGATTCTCCAATATCGAAATCATGTTTTTGTTTATTTCTAGCTTCAGCCCTGATTTGATGAGGAGAAACACTATGCTTCATATCTACAATTGCATGTGAAGATTTCCCTTGCCTTGGCGGTGAATGTGGTGATAATACACCTAAATCGAAAGAAGGTACATAAGATTCTACATCTTTTTTAGGGCTGTGTTTTGAAGCTTTGTTCTTCTTCATTGAGAAATTTTGAAGCTCAAGGGGAATTAAAAGTGTGTATGAACGAAATTGAAAATTTGACTTCAATTTTGACTGGGTTTGTATAAGAAGCTTCAGCAGTGGGTTTGAAGCTTTGTTTTTCTGGTTTTAGCAGAGGTAAAAATGGCTAGAATCGTGTGTGTGTGTCGTGATACGTGGGTGGGGTCGTGGGTTTAGGAGAGAGAAACGAGGGGAGATATGGAGGAATATACGGTACCTTTAATTTATGAGTGATATAAGGTACAATTAATATATAGTTAAAACACCTTATGGTATAGAATTGATAATTAGATATACTAAATGTAATTAAATCAAACCTTAAATATTGAGGGTAATATAGTTTCCAATATGGTATAGGATTGTAAAAATTCCTTAATTTTAACTCAAGAAATGTTGTTCTGCTTCCAAGATACGTTATTTAGAAAGGTTCTCACCTTTGTTCTAAATCATACTTTATAGTAATATTTTTAGAAAAAAAATTGTCTTGGAAAATTATCCGGACGGGAATTATATGATTTCCTCCTTCGCCTTATGAGGAAAATTGGAGGATGAATTTAATTCCTAATTTTATTGTACACTTAATGACGAGTACCCGACAACAGGGCAGACCCACATGGAGTCAAGAGGGTTCATATGAATCCGCTTCATCAAAAAATAACACTGTATATATAGGTATATTTTTTCTGTCTTCAAACAAGTAAAGGTATAAATATAATTTTGAACTCACTTCAACAAGTAAGTCGCTTAGCTTGTTGGTAAAGATGGTTCAAATTTTCCATATGGTCCTGAGTTTGAAACCAACTAGTCACATATGACCTCTATTTTTGTGCATAAACTAATTTGTTATACAATTGATCCCTTTGAAGTTGGCATCTCATATCACCGAACGTCCACTGCGTTCAAATTAGTTGAAAAACGTTCAAATGCAATTACTTAACCAAATGACTATTTTCCTTTTGTTTTCGTACTTAAACGAAAACAAAAAAAAATTAAAATGTAATTTCACAAGTGGGGTCTGAAAAGGGTAGTGTGTGCGCAGATCTTACCCTTACCTTCAAGAAGACAGAAAAGTTATTTTCGGTAGACCCTCGACTTAGGAAAGGTAAACGGAAGGGCAACAACAAGCAGACCGAACAACATTATGCAATTAGCCAATTTATCTACTCTAAGTGTGCTCATATACCGAAATCGTTATCTGACGTTTAATTAAACTGGTAGGATAAGATCACTTAAAATTCATTCAATTCATGGCTTGATCATGAATTATGCTAAATTCTTCTTTGCATTTCCACTTCAAGTTTTATTCCGAGAAAGTGAAGAGGTACAACAAAACTAGTACAGAAATGTTACACAACAAGAATTCAACTTGATTGTTGAAAGAAATCAGCCAGCCATTTCATCAAGGCCTTAGCTTTGTCACAAGTTGGTGTAACCAAATGGAAAACATGTTCTTCTCCTTCTGTCTCTTTAATCTCCACTTCACCTTTCCATCCACATTTCTTTAGCGCTTCATAGTATGTCCAGCCTCTATCTCTTATAAAATCCTTCTCCCCAGTGCATATCAAAATCTTTGAGCAAATAAGCTTAGACAGCAAACTTGGATGAGCTGCTGGATTGAATCTTGGGTCATCTGTATTCGGATTTTCAGGGCAACAATACGACCAAATTCTATCTGGCCCATTGTTACCAAAATAGGGATGGACCAGTGCCATTCCAACAAGTTTCAAGCCATCTCCAAGTTTATCTTCATCTACGCTTGCCCGCATCATCATGTTATGAGCAATATTGGCTCCTGCGCTGTCACCTGCCAAAAGGGGTGGCAAAATCAATACATTTTTTGTAACTAATTCAACTTGCTCATCTTTAAACGGATTGAGTTATGACCTTGATCCAACAAGTTGAATTCAAAATAACTTTTAAAATTGCTGAATCAAACTAGCGTAACCCCTAATCGACCAAAAAGACCCAAATGTACAAATTCAAATATGAAGATACAAATTATGTAAACGGGAAAGAATTTAACCTAATGATTCATGAAAAATATATTAGACTTTCATATTTTTTAGGTGGTGAAAAAGAAGATAGGGTCAAGTTGAGTGAATTGAGTTATGCTCCGTCATTAGCTCATCGTAACCCTAAAATTATCCGTGCAAACCTTTGCCAGTCTAGATTATCACGATTCATTTATTGATTTGACGCGTTTTCATCGACTTAAATTTGACCCGACCGGCCCATTTACCTGCCAAGAAAACTCGGGAGAAGTCGGCATGGCTTTTCAGCCATGGTTCAGTTCCTTGTTTACCATTTGCGTGCTGAGCAACCCATTTCATGACAGCCCAAGAATCATCATAACACGAAGGAATTTTGTGTTCTGGGGCTAATCGATACTCGACAGATATAGCAAATACATTGGTTTCTGCAGCTACAGAGTGAAGGTAACTATCATAGTAGGTAGAAAACGCCGATTCTATTGCAAACCCGCCACCGTGGAGGTACACAAGGAGTGGAAATTTCTGGTCGTTTTGGGTGATTTTAGGAAGGTAAAGCCGTACTGTGACGTTGTTTTCTGGTACGATGATAACATCTTTGGATCGGACACCTGTGACTGGATTGTCGGAAGGAGGGACAAAGTCATGTTTTCGAAACCTTTCGACACGGCCATCTTTGTAGACCTGAAAAAGCATTGGGATCTCATAAACAATTTCGGATGATGGGGTAGAATCCATTCTTTTGATTGAAGTTGCAGTAAAGAAGGCGATGGAGTAAGGAGCAGTGATGCTTGGATTTAAAGGGGAGAAAGAATGGACGGTGATAGTGATAAGGTGTGTTTGTCGTCTTTATGGCTAAAGCAGTTTCTGGGGTAGATAATATTGGCGTGCCTACCTACACATTGTAGCCTCCGCAAAATCTTCAGAACCCAAAAGGCCATGGCTTTTCTAAAACTAATAGTGCTAAGGATCAACTGCCATGTGTAGATTACCTAGGCTAACTAATAACCCGTTTCGCCAGGCTGCAAAAATCAGTTTATTTTGAGAAGTATTTTTTTTTAAAAGTGTTTTTTCTAAAAGTACTTTTGGTGAGAAACAGTTTGTGTTTGGCTTATTAGTTTGAAAAACACTTCTGAGCAGCAATTAGTGTTTGGCCAAGCTTTAAAAAACTACTTCTAAGTGTATTTTTCTCAAAAGTGCTTTTGGAGAGAAGCTACTTTTTTCTGCTTTTCCAAAACTGTTTCTGCTTCTCCTCAAAAACACTTTTTTTCCTTACAAAAGCTTGGCCAAACACCTCAATTTTTTGCCAAAAGTGCTTTTGGTAAAAAAAAACATTTTTGGCCAAAAGAAGCTTGGCCAAACAGGCTATAAGGGTGTCAAACAGGCAGGTCGAGTCGAATATATGCGAATCGAAAATGAGTAATATAAAAACGGATAAATTATCTGACCCGACCCATATTTAATACATATAGAAAATGAATTATTATCGGGATAATATGGTCACCCATATTATCGGGATAATATGGTCACCCATATTATCGGGATAATATGGTCACCCATATTATCGGGATACTACATATTATCCATGAATTTTTGAATATGATCACTTTTGAGAGAATTTCTAGTCTTCCAATCTTGAAGAACCCTCAATTTGTGTCTTTACAAATATAAAAGTTAAACCCATTAGTTATCCATTATCTACGTGCATAATATGATTTTTATCAATATTTAACCCATTTTTAAAAAGTTCATTATCCAACCCATTTTTTAGTGGATGATATGGATGGATAATACGATTTTTTAATCTATTTTACCACCACTAACTGGCTAACACATAGGTTCAGCGATTGCAAAAATGAAAAATGGCCTAACAAATATCCTATATTTGACCCATTTTTAAAAAGTTCATTATTCAACCTTTTTTTTAGTGGATGATATGGATGAATAACACTTTTTTTATCCATTTTGCCACCACTAAAGCTAACACATAGGTTCAACGATTGCAAAATGGCCTACCCCACCCCCCACCCACCCACCCCCCGCAAAAAAAACGTGTACCTGTTTATCAAGTCGATTATTAAACTTACAAGATCATGCAATTGGCTTTTCTAGAGACCAAATGCGATTAGCTAACGATATACTATCGTGTATAGATTACCAATCGCGTACAGTTCATACTGCTTTCATCTTTTAATTGAGATGATTAATGAGTTAGAGCCCGTTTGGATTAGCTGATTTGAAGTAGTTGAAAAGCATTAGGTGCTGAAAAGCACTTTTAAGTGCTTAAGTTGATTTAATAAATAAGCAATTACGTGTTTGGATACAAATGTTGAAATTGATAATAAGATGTTGCAGTGTTTGATAAAAAAGTGCTGATAAGCTCTTTTTCTATTAAAATGACTTAAATAACCTTAGAACTATTTACATTTATAAAGGTGTAATTTCTTCAAAATTTTAGATTTGAGATCGATTCAAATATAAAATATTCTATTTGTTATTTTATTTTAACTATAATTGTGATTAGATAAGAAATTTTTTATGATAAGCATATAATCATTAGTTATATAAGAATAATTAATAAATTGACAAAACAATTTCAATAGAAAAATAAATCAAAATAGGACAAAATATTTGAAAGAAAAAACAATCACTTAATGCGTATTGTTTGTGACAAATTAAACTAAAACATTCAACTATCGTAAGTATAGGATTCACCATGGAGGACACTGGTGTTTACGTAAATACAAATATGCAAAGAAATAGAGAATTTGCTTACCTCAAATATAAGTGAGAATTGTAGACTTGAAGAGGTAGAGGGTTTAGGTTTGAATCAATACGTGAGGCAATGAGAAAATAGGTTTGCAGTGAAGAAATATGTGTGACGTGGGATACATGAGTTTTATTTTAAAAAGGAATATTTTAGGGATAAAATAGTAAAATTTTTGGTTAAACTTAAAGTGCTTATAAGCTAAAAAATCATAAATTGGGGGTGACCAGCTTATGTCTTTTGGCTTATAAGCACTTTTAATTTTGCCAAACGCGTAGATAATCCGAGAAGTGCTTATAAGCTGGTTTGCCCAGCTTATAAGCTTAGCCAAACACTTTCTTAGTCCCGTAGCGTCGCGATGTTACGCGCATATCATGGATTATTTATATAAGTGTTAAGTTGCCATAAAATTTTAAAAAGAGAAATATTTTTACACACAAAAAAATATTCTTAAATTATGTATGAATTTTATGACTGTATAAGGGTAAAACCGGGGCTAATGAGCACCCCAATTTCTCGGTGTGGCAAACGAAACAAGAACATAACTACAAGGAATAGGAATCGAAGTTAGGAACCTTTCGTACTAAGGCCCGAACAAAGCGTCTACCACCGGAGTCATCGAGACCACGCCCCCCGGATCCGGTTCAAGTTCCAAGACCTCGGAAAGCATTACAAAAAGTTTGCACATGACTAACAAAGGGCCCTGATATTCGTGAACCGGATATCACGGCGTATATCTCGGCCCGTATCGGCAGCAGATCAGTGATTAATGAAAAAGAAGATTTTTACCTTTCTTAGAATTGTACTAGGGATGAAACTCTCCTACTATATAAAAGGGGTAATTTTTATTCAAAAAGACACATGGTAACACACATATCAAGGCAATTTAAACTTGTTTTCTCTACTTCTAAGTTATTCAAAGTTCTTATTTTTGTTCATAGTTCTTCATAAGTATTAGGCTCCGGATCGAAGGCAGAATAATCACTAAGCTCAAGTTCGAGCTCGGACTTGACATCACCACTGGTTTGGTTATTTATTTTATCTCTAATTTGCTTATCTAACGTTATTGGTCACTTGTATTGAATTAATCTATATATCCTTAAAATCGCGTATAAATCAATTGTTATCCATTTGCAGGAAATCGCGATTAGAGGACCATTTGGAACATTTACAGGAAACCTTCGACATATTAAAGAGCTACAATATGAAGCTAAACCCGAAAAAATACGCATTCGGGGTTTGATCCAAAAAATTCCTCGGGTTCATGGTGTCGAACCGAGGGATCGAGATCAATCCCGATAAAATCAAAGCTACAGAAGACATCATCGTGGTGGACAGTGTAAAGACCATTTCGAGGCTAACCGGGTGTATAGTTACCCTAGGCCGGTTCATATCGAGGTCCTCAGACAGAAGCTATCGGTTCTTCTCACTATTAATGAAGAAGAATAACTTTTATTGGACCTGAGTGCCAACAAACCTTGGAAGAACTCAAACGGTATCTTTCGAGTCCACCCGTGCTCCATACTTCATAGGCAATGAGCAATTGTACCTTTACTTGGTGGTATCTGAAGTGGCAGTAAATGGAGTCTTGGTCCGGGAAGAGGAAGGTACGCAATTCCCTATTTACTATGTTAGTAGAACTCTAAGCAAGGACAAAACAAGGTATCCTCACATAGAAAAATTGGCGCTCGCTTTGCTAAGCACATCCAGAAAGCTAAAATCATACTTTCAATATCCCATATGTGTCGTGACCTCTTACCTTATGAGGAACATCATGCACAAACTCGAGAACTTGGGCCTGTTAGCCAAATGGGCAGTCTAAATTAGTGGGTATGATATCGAGTATCGACCCCAAACCGCCATCAAATCACAAATTTTGGCATACTTCGTAGCCGACTTTACGCCGACCTTAATACTCGAAGTCGAATGGGAACTATTGTTAACCTCAGGGATACCTCGAGAGTTTGGACCCTCTTTAGGGATGGTGCTTCGAACGCAAAGGGGTCCAGGCTCGACATCGTGCTAAATCCACCTACAGGTAATGTAGTTAGACAATCTATTAGAAATATGAAATTGACTAACAACGAAGCCGAGTATGAGGACATGATTACAGGTCTCGAATTGGCTAAAAGCCTTAGGGTCGAGGTGGTCGAAGCTAAGTGTGTTTCCCTCCTTGTGGTAAATCAAGTGAATGGGACGTTCGAAGAAAAAGAGGAACGAATACGAACGTATTTGGACAAGTTGCAGATAACGCTGCATCAATTCAAGGAATGGACCCTATAACACATGCCCCGAGATCAAAATAGCGAGGTCGATGCTCTCGCTAACTTGGGGTCATCGGTTAATGATGATGAATTCAGTTCGGGAATAGTCATACAGCTCATGAAGGTGGTGGTAGAAGAAGGCCATGCCAAAGTAAACTAGACAAGTTTAACTTTAGATTGGAGGAACAAATACATAGATTATTTGAAGAATGGGAAGTTGCCCTCGAATCCTAAAGAATCGAGAGCTCTAGATACAAAGGCGGCCAGGTTTAGCCTGTCCGAAGGGAATCTGTTCAGGAGAACATTCGACGTCCCGCTCGCCATATGCTTGGAGCCGAGACATACCAAATTTGTCCTGAGAGAAGTTCACGAAGGCACTTGCAAAAACCATTCGGGGGCGGAATCTTTGGTTCGGAAATTAATTAGAGCCGGCTATTACTGGATCGACATGGAGAAAGATGAAAAAGACTTTGTACGAAGATGTGATGGCTGTCAAAGACACGCACCGATGATCCATTAACCCAAAGAGCTACTCCGTTCGGTCTTGTCCCCATGGTCATTCATGAAATGGGGAATGAACATCGTCGGTCCCCTATCGTAGGCATCTTGTAAGGCTTAATTCATACTATTTATGACCGATTATTTATCTAAATGGGTCGAAGCTCAAGCGTTCGAGAAATTCCGGAAAAAGAAGACGTTGACTTCATTTGGGACCACATAATATATCGGTTCGGGATACCGGCCGAGATCGTGTGTGATAATGCAAAGCAATTTGTCGGCACGAAGGTAAACAAGTTTTCGAAGACCACAAAATTAAAAAGATACTATCGATACCCTATCACCCTAGCGGGAACGGACAAGAAGAATCTACAAACAAGATCATACTTCAAAACTTGAAAAAGAGGTTAATCGATGCCAAATGGAAATGGAAGGAAATTCTACACGAAATCTTGTGGACATATCGTATAACTTTGAAGTCTAGTACCATTGCCACCTTGTATTTATTGGTCTATGGTGTCGAAGCATTAATAGTAGTCGAAGTGGGAGATCGAACCTCAGTTCCGATATGCGATCGAAGAATCGAACGGTGAGGCCAGCAGCACGAGCCTGGAACTATTGGATGAAAGACTTGAGGCCGCCCGAGTTCGGTTGGCCGCCTAGAAACAGCGGATAGAAAGATATTATAACCGAAGAACCAACCTCTGACACTTTAAGATTGGGGACTTGGTGTTAAGAAAAGTAACACTGCACACCCGAAACTCGAACGTGGGGAAGTTGGGACCAAATTGGGATGGACCATATCGAGTCGTCGGAATTACCGGCAAAGGCTCGTACAAACTCGAAGCAGGAAACAGTACACATCTACTAAGGGAAAGCCACCTCGGGAGCGACCATTTCAGGAACAGCCGCCTCGAAAGCAGCCACCTCAGCATTTGTGACCGGGTGGGAAGATGAAGAGGCAACTTGGTGAGGAACTGATTTGGACGTTTTAGCCATTGCTATCTGATAAAGTTTGAAAATTTAAAGAAAAAGTATGAAGGTTTGAAGGAACAAGTTTAAAGGTGAAGAGCATAGTATGAAGATTTGAAGAAAATCTGGGTAAGAACCTAAGAACAATTACGAAGATTAGAAGATCAAAGAGGAAGATATAAAGGTTTGAATGAAGTTGGTGATAGCTAGGAAATATGATGGTGGAAGCTTGACAGGAAAATGGAAAAAGAATAGAGGGTAGAAGCTTTTAAAGGGGAGTACACGACGCTTCACATTCGAAGACAATCAGTCGATGGTTGATACGTGTCCAAAGTCAGAACTACACGGCTGATGGGACATTTTGACTTTTTTGTTTTTTCGGTCGTATCGTACGGAGGAAGGAACCAGCGGACATCTATCATTTCTCATCATTTCGGTAGACGTACTCTCTGAGAAACGAGGGGACTATCTATATACGGGTAAAACCGGGGCTAATGAGCACCCCGATTTTCTTGTGGGGCAAACAAAGCAAGGATATAACCACAAGGAATCAGAATCGAAGCTAGGAACCACTCGTACTAAGTCCCGAATAAAGCGCCTACCACTGGAGCCATCGAGACCACACCCCCCGGATCTAGTTCGAGCTCCAAGACCTCATAAAGCATTACCAAACGTCTGCACACGACTAATAAAGGGCCATGATTTCCGTGGCCAACCGGATATCACGGCGTATATCTCGGCAACAGATCACTAATTAACGAAAAAGAAGATGTTCACCTTTCTTAGAATTGTACTAGGGATGAAACTCTTCTACTATATAAAAGAGGTGATTTTTATTCAAGAGACACATGGTAACACGCATATCAATACAATATAAACTTGTTTTCTCTGCTTCTAAGTTATTCAAAGTTCTTAATTTTGCTCATAGTTCTTCATAAGTATTTGGCTCCAGATCAAAGGCAGAACAATCACTAAGCTCAGGTTCGAGCTCGGACTTAACATCACAACTGGTCTGGTTATTTATTTTATCTCTAATTCGCTTATCTAACGTTATTGATCACTTGTATTGAATTAATCCACATATCCTTAAAACCACGTATAAATTCAATTGTTATCCATTTTAAGGGTAAATAGTTTGGTGCCCAAGGCACACCTTGTATCTCTTGCAAAAATCTAAAACAACTAGGTCTATTGGGCCCAGTGTGAAGGGGTATGTGTAAACACTTAATTACCAATTAGTGTTATATAATAAAATAGAAGTATAAGAGAATTGGTCTCTAAACAGATTACTAATAATATTTCCATTTGCTTAATACTTTCTTTGTTTCCAAATATTAAACGTGTTAAGTTGATCAACAACTTCAAATATTATTCTCTTTGCATTTTTATCAAAAATTGGGAAGCAAGGTAGGGTAGAGCAGCAAAACGACCGATACTTGTTAGAGCCAGTCTACTGCACACACAGCTGGCCCAACACTGTGACCCGGCCCAGTGCTTTTATTCCTTATTCTTTCATTTTAAGTGTAGTATTTGATTCTTTCATTTTTACATACATTTCCTTGTAAATATAAATACAGAAACAAGTGGAGAAATAAAGGATATGCAGATATTTTTCCAAACTTCATTTCTCTGTTTCTCTTCTTCTTTATCTCGAAGCTTCTGAGGTATGACTCCAATGGAGTCACCATAGCTCGTTGAGCTTCATCATAACATGATATCAGAGCGGGGATTCTGATTCCTCGTCACGTAAACTTCATCTTCAACGGTAAATCGTTCGAAGATTTCACTAAAATCGGTCTCTTGGGTAAAGTTCGAAAACTCGGTAAATCCGCCACGCGACAGAAAATTTGGGGCTTTTACTGGAATCCCTTCTTACGTCAGTTGGGTCGACTGAAATTCCTGGTTTCGTAATGGATTCAAGCAATTTGGGGCTAATCTCAAGCTAGGGTTTGGTTTTTGCATGAAGACCTCACTTCTTCGGGTTTTGAGAATAAGGCTGGTAATATCGTTCTAATCTACAACTCTGAAACTTATATTCTAGTGTTTTAAGTGATATAATTTGGAGGTGTATATGACAGTCTGTATGTTATCTGTTGATACCCAATTTTTTTTTGTATATTTTTATATGCAAAATACTTTCAAAATAGCAGGTATATGCATATATAAGTATGTCCCAAGGTTTACTATTTTTCTCTTGATTTTTATAAATTTTTAAATCTATTTATTGCCCTATTTTATCAAGAAAAACCCAATAATTATCCCCAAAATTATTATTTTGGGTGATTCACTTATTGAATTCTCATATTTATATTAAAATATGCTGGAATAATTTTTACATATTTTTACAAATTTGTTTAGTATTTTTAAAGCTAAACTGCGTATAATTGCGATATTAGCCTATTTTAAGATTTAATTATTTTCATAATTATAAAATTGACTCTAGTATTTTTAATTTGATAATTACATATTATTAATCATTTTAGTACCTTTAATTTATTTTCAGAAATTATTTTACTATTTTTTATAAAATAAATAAGAGAAAAATGGTTATTTAAATGTTAGCCCCGTTTATTTCAATTTTAGCCTTATTTGAACCTCCAAATGAACTCAATGTTAAACCCAAATACCCTGACCCAACCCTGTTAAACCGCCCCACTTACTCAATTAATCCAGGTTGTTGATCAAAATGATCAACGACCACCAAATACCCTTTCCTTTTTTAATCCCAACCTACCCCCTACCCCTAACCATTTCACAACCCCAGCCACCTCTGAAACCCTGCACTCTCTCAAACTCTCTCGAGTCTTCTCAAAACCCTAGCCGCCTCTCATCGCTTCCACCCTGAAAGCCACCGGAATCCATGGCTTCTAGTGCTATGGGAGTCTTATACCTACCTCATGTTGCTCTTAGACGCTTGATCTCTGAAGATTCAAGGCCTGGCCTCGAAGGTTTGCACCCAGACCTCTACTGATTCAAGGTTCCAGAGTCATCACCGGCCTTGCTCCGGCGTACCATGGTGTTTTGAGCCTGGTTCTGATCTCTCCGACTCAGATCAGTGACCTTTTCAAAGTCTTTCTCATTCTAGGGTTCTTCTGAAACCCTAACCCTTCGAGGTTTTCTCCGATCTCTTTAGATCCGTTGTGTATATGTGCTCTCTTTGAGTTTTCAAACAATCTCCCTAACTTTTCTTTCGAAAATTACTTTTCAAAATCGTTCTTTTACGATTTAGGGTTTTCTGAAAATGCTTAAGTGTTTCTCTGACTTTCTTTTCCTTTTCTTTTGTGTGTATTTGTCTCTACTGTGTTCTATGTTTTCCTTCTACCATGTATGTTCTTCTACTGTGCTTTCTATGTTCCGTTCTTGTATGTTCTTCTATTGTGCTTTCTATATTATGCTCTTGTATGCTTTTCTACTATGTCTTGCTATTTTCTTCTACTATGTTTTGGTATGTTTCGCCTACTGTATTCTTCTACCGTGTTCTTAAGTGTTCTTACTATTTTTCTTCTATTGAACTTTGTTTCTTTTAAAAGGATCTTCTTAAGCATGCTTTCTTCTATTGTTCTTATCAGTCTCTTCTCATCATGTTTCGAATTAGTTTCTTTACTCTGTTTGCCTTGAACCCTTCTACTGTATTTACATACTATTCATGAGTTCTGTTGTTGGAAGAAGCATGTTAGAAGTTTCAGTTCTTTTCTGAAACCTCTAAACATGTTTCGATTCGACTACTTGCCTCTTAATCTTTGCACTTGATTTAAGGTGGAAACCCTAGAATTTGGGGGTTATGTCGAGGTTTGATTGAACTAGGGTTTTATTTTAGAACCCTTAACTCTTTTAGACTGACTTTGAGTCTCTGAACTGAGTTTGGACATCTTTGTTTTCATACAATGCTAAACTTTTTGCTAAACTCTTCTACACATGATTTTTTCTACTGATTTACACGACAGTCTTCTTTTATGCTCACATGCTCCTTATATATGATGAATTTTCCTCTAAATGATTTTCAAATTAGCAATTAGTACAAACTTCCTTCTGAATATGGCTCGATTGATTTCATTCCATTGTTTGTTGATTCTCCCTGTTACTTGGCCTAAGTTAAAACCCTTCTTCATCTTTTCTGACTCGGTTCATTCATGCAAAATCTCAGACTCTTTTGATCTACTGTTTGTTAATTGATTTGCTTACCTTATTTGCACAAATCGTGTATTTCAAAACCTTGTCCTTAAATAACTTTTTATGTATTTGCCCCTGATTGTATGTTGTGCACAAAGTGCTTACTCAATTTCTTTCCTTAAATGGTTTTCATCCGTTTGAATCTGAATCCCTTAATTAAGGGAAGCCTTATGTAATTGATTGACAATCGGTTCCTTAACTGTTTTTCTTGCCTTATTTCTGCTTGATTTTTGACACAATAAAAGGCATGACCCTCTTTACACATTACAACATCAGAATCCTTCTAAACTCACACTCTCTCTTAATAATATTCTCTTCTTGACTGCATTGTGGCATGTTTTACAAGACTTACTGCTTTCCTTTACTTGTTTCCCTAAAAACTGGTATGTTCTGATTTAATTCTTAGCACCACAACAATGTGTAATTACTGCTTTTGTATCCATGTTCATCTACTATTTCTGTATATCTCAGCACTTAAATTAGCATGCTGATTTCCTTATGTGTGTTTTGTTATGAACCCTCATTCCTCTATCACCCCTATGTGTTTTGAGTGGTGACTTAAGGCATGGCAATGTAAGTTGTTGTCCATGAATTAAGTTTGAACCACTGGGGTCTTGACCTCTAAGCAAACAGGCCAGAGGGTGTGCCAGCATCTCCCATTGCTGGGTTTGCCCTTCAGCCCGCTTTTCTGTTACCTCTTGCAACTTCCCATTCCCCTATACCCTTATGTGTAATGATGTGAGCTGCTTCATTTTTCTCTTTTCCCCTTTCAGAATCTTACTTCTGCACTTGCACTCTCTCTTAGTCCCTAAGTTCTGCCCCCTCTTGTGAGCCTTGCCTTGGGACCTCGAGCTCCCTCTAAACTTGGACACCTGAGGGCTGGCCCTTCCACACTGCACCATGGCTTAATCCGTGATACATTTGGGTGTAAGCACTGCCCGGAGTTCATATGAGACTCTTAGGGAACTCTGACACACCCCAAATAGGAGAAAGGCTTTGAATATTATCTCTTGGAGTTGATTTACTTCATACTTCAGACATGAAGTCTGAATCAGGCTCTCCCTGGTTGTACTTTTTAATTTCTGATGTATTTTTTTAGTTTACTTTTTCTGGGTTGTAATAGTTTTGTAATAAAACTGTCGGGGATGGTTAGTGAAAAAGGGGGGATAACTATGTATGTAAAAGGGTAGATATCCTGGTCAAAGGGAATTTCTGATTTTTGCATATCACATAGATATCCTGCCTATAGGAATTTTGCACTTTCATATGTAGATACTATGCCTATAAGGAATTCTACACCCATATAGATATCCTGCCTATAGGTTTCTGAAATTCTGCATTCAGACGGATATCCTGCCTATAGTTAAATTTCTGCGTCTCTCAAATAGATATTATGCTCATAGTTAACTGGAAATCTGAATCTTGCATATGCATCTGTCACTAAGCAAACCTGTTTATAGGGCTTAAATAACTAACTGCATTTAGATATCATGTTCATAGACTTAAACGAAGTACAACATTTAGATGCCATGCCCATAGGATTTCTGCACTTTTGCTATGTCTGTGAAAAGGTTTAAAATCAACAACGCCTAGAAAGCATGCCTATAGGAATTAATAACCAAGTCTGAAACGTCTCACTCGCCTACAAATCTAAAATCATTGTCTAACGTCTGCAGAATTTATGATCTTTTGTCAAAACTCGTCTTTCCTGAATAACTAACAAACTTTTTCTAAAATCAGTATACTTCATCTTTTCTGAAATCAGTAGATATCATGTCTATAGGTTTTTGTCTAACACTTAGGCAAGCCATAGGACAGTTTATGAACTGAGTCAGACTTTTATCAGCTACAACCAGCAGGCAGGCCTGATTCGGGATTCTTATCTGAACTATGTAATAAATCAATCTGCCTCCACCGTTTAAGTTTTAGTCGGACCCTAAACAGTACGTGCAAGTCATGCTATATTATGTTCTTTCTTTGGTTTAAAGGAGGTCTGTTTGAGCCCTTCTATATGTTTATATGCTTCCCCAAACTTGTTATATGTGTATTGTTTGTCGCCTTAGTGTTTTACCTTTTGAAACCAATCTGCCTTATTGCATACCTCCTCCCTCTAGGATTAGTAGTCCCAAGTGCCTCTGGGGTTGATAGGATTGGGGTGGGTAATAGCATGCAATAAGTAAACGAGACCATTCTGCGCTTTAATACCTTAATGGGGTGGGAAAGGGTAGACATGAATATGAGGACCACGCGATAACATCACGTGTAGCCCCTCAATAAGGAGTGATTACCGGATGTTGTGTGAGGTGATCCATATTATTAATAAACCTAGGACTCCCCTTTCCTTTGTTTTCTTTGTTTCTTTTAAATCTTTTTAAACTATTTCTTTTAAGAAAATCAACTCTTTTAGTTCCTTTTTCTTACTTTTGTTTATTTGTAATCATTACATGAAAATCCTCTCTTATTTGAAGCTTTTATTTGTCTATGTGTTATTTGTACTTAAGTCACAATAATAGTTTGGCCGGGAACCACACTAGTGGATCCTGAGGGGTGCCTAACATCTTCCCCTTGGGATAATTTCAAGCCCTTACTCAATCTCTGGTTACTCAAAACAAACCCCTCCTTATGTCCTAATTCACTTTAATCATTAGGTGGCGACTCTTCAATTCAAAACCCAATTCCCAAACGGGAACGAGTTGTCTCCCAAATGTCTTAAACCCAATTTCGCGAGAAAAGGGGGTGCGACAGCGTGGCAACTCTGCTGGGGATATCTTTTAGGCTTCTACCATTTCAAGTTATTACTGTGACTTTACATTTCTTATGTGCCTTATTTGTTTAATACCTTTAAGCATTTAATTCCCTCTTCTACTGCAAAAAACTAACTTGTCTCTTGTTTCTTTTACTGTTTTCCTTTACTGCACTCCTTTATTACTGTTTTAAATTATTGTAATTATTACTTTATAAACGTGCAAATACGTGACAATTTGTTTTAATTATTGCATAAGCATATTTTCAACATCATATTCCACTCGTGTCAAACAAATACCATAGCAAACGCTTATAATAAGTGGTTGCGCTCTTACGATATTATCACCCTTTAAATCCGGCAAAGGCGTATTTGCGGTAAAACCAGTCAATTAACAGTGTAGTCGACGGTTCCGTGCATTTCCCTCTTGAGTTGTCCGATCAAGGGTACCAGTCTAAAACCCCGTAGAAATCTTACTCTGTTTAAACTGTGCATGCATCATGGTCAAACCTAGCCGAGTCAGTTATGTTGTCCGTATAATGACTCTTTAAGATAGCCTTGTCCAAAGTCCACTGGGTTTCCCAAAACCCAAACGGACACTATCACGTTTGTGCATTTATTTGGAGAACTAAATGCTTTTATGCCAATTATTGGTATTTAATAGTCGAGTCTGGTGGGGGTAAGGGTCTAACCCTTTTGTCTTGTAGAAACATGAGGTACGAAGTCCCCAGATTCGGCATGGTCACAAACATCCACCCAAGGTTGCTAAGCTGGTGGGAGGATCTTCATTCCAATGATTAGACTCTTGTCTAGAAATACCTAGGAAATCTATCTTCCCTCCTGGAGGTCCAACCCAACAACAAAATCATAGAAGTTGCTACTATGTTCTGGGATTGTGATAGGTCTGTGTTTCGCTTCGGAGAGATTGAGATGACACCCCTGCTAGAGGAAATAGGATGATTGGCTGGTGTACCATGGGATACCCCGGGTTTGTTAATGCCGGAAAATCGCAAGGGTAGAGGTTTTCTCAAAATGATGGGCCTAAAGAAGAATCCAGACTTGACATGTTTGAAGGAGTCCTACATTCACTTTGATTATTTGTACGAGAGATACGGTCACAGCAAATCCTACCGTACATATCCGGATGAGTTCGCCCTTACATTGTTGGGGCATATTCACCGAAGGGTCTTTGTCTTTATGTTCCGCTTCTTGGGGATGACAGTGTTTCCAATGAAGAAAGCAAGGATCCACACCAGGCTAGTCATGGTCACCAAAACTTTGATGGAGGGAATTGGTGGACAACCATTTAGCATAGTTCCCATGATCATCACAGAGATATACCGAGCCTTGGAAAAGTGTCAACAAGGAGACCCACACTTCCAGGGTTGCAACTTGCTACTCCAGCTCTGGCTCATGGAGAATCTTCAAAGGGGTGAATATCGGCACGAGATTCAACGTAGAGACTGGGACGATCATATAGCCTTCCATCAACCAAGGCGAATGAACTACATGCCCAACATGTTTGCTCAGCCAGAAGATGCCAAGGGGTGGGTGGAACTGTTTGAAAATCTAACTGAGAATCAAATACAATGGATGTTCGAGTGGTTCCCTACTGAAGAGTTCATCTCCCGATCCAAGGACGCACCATTTCTGATACTGATCGGTTTGAGAGGAACCTACCCTTATGTCCTTCTCCGAGTTATGAGACAGACTGGTAGGAAGCAGGTTATACCAAGGGTCGACAAGATGAGCCACTTCCGGGCTGACTTCCAAGCTGATGACAGTCCTTATAAGTGCCAAGCTCAGCATATGTGGCATTGCAAGATCATTATGGGAAGAGATACTATCGAACCAGACAGATACCATGTTGGTTGCACCCCATACTATTCAGGCTGGCTGGAGGATAATCACAATGGTCTGGGCCAACCCGAGTTTGTTCGAGGTCACAGAATTATCGATGAAAGGGCTGAAGCACAGGTCAAATACAATCAACTGCGCAAGAGGATTCGGGAATGTGAAAGCGAGCACCATGAGATTCAAGAAGCCCACCAAAAACTGATTGAAGACTGGAAAGACATGGTTGTTAGTGCCAACAAGTGATTAGGATACCTGGAACGAGGTTTAGTGGAGCTGGAAAGGAAGTTTCTCAAGAGGATCGAGGACTGCCAGAATACTGCAGGAAACGAGGGTGGACACCTGGCCAGAGCCTACCTGCTGCTGGGACTTCGCGAGCTGGTGAAGCTGTTCGATGAAGCCAAAGATGTCGAGTCTGGGGAAGGTCCTTCTGGGACCAAATAGATAGGAGTTTTCTTTTACTTTATGAAATGTAATAAGGCCAATGGCCACTAGTGACATTTTATTCCTTGTTATTTAGTGTCGTTTTGGGATTCGTCTACTTTTTATCAATAAAATGAGGCATTTAGCATTCTAAGTTCTCCAAATCAATTTGTCGCTAGGCCTACCTCGGATACAACGAGGCTCCCAAATTAGGACGCGATTTACATTCTTGCACTATATGTTTAAATATCGCAACACTTTCTTATAATCCCCACTGACTTGTTACCTTTTTGTTTTTACTTTTTGTTTATTTACTCCCCTCCCCAAAGGTTAGTTCGTGCACTCTGGCATTGTCATCATATTCCATAAGATCAAAGGGTCCTCCACCCACTCCTCCTCCTAGTTCTATCAGAAGCAGGAACAAAGGAAAGATGGAAGATTTGAACAACATCAGAAAGGAAAACTCAACTGAACGGGTAGAGGTCACTCATGGTGCTCAGGTCTCCAAAGAAAGTGCGTCCCAACTTGAGCAGAAACTGGTGAAATTTCAGGAGGAACTTGATCAGGTTTGGAATCTGGCAAACTTGTCATTTTCCCTCACACTCCAGATATCAATTTTCCAAATGCTCAGAACCCCACGCCTCCACAAAATATCCCAAAATCACAAAACCATCCCGCTCCTCACCACCACTGCAATACTTGCCACACTCCACTACTCATCCCAGAACCTCTGAATTCCACAAATGACCATTTCCACAATAACACCCCCATCTATGTGGAAACCATGCCACCCTCCACCCAACCTGTCTCAAGCACACCCGAGTCTGATGATAAAGACTCACTCATCAGGAACCTGGCTGTAGAACTCAAGAGATTGACTAGTCGAATTCAGGGTGTCGAGGGAAGTAAGGGGATTGAAGGGTTAAACTACGAAGATCTTTGTATACAACCGGATGTCGAACTGCCCGAGGGGTACAAACCTCCTAAGTTCGAGATGTTTGATGGTACAGGGGATCCGAGAGTCTACTTGAGAACATACTACGACAAGCTGGTCGGAGTAGGGAAAGACGAAAGGATTCGCATGAAGCTTTTCATGAGGAGTCTGAAGGGAGATGCTCTGTCTTGGTACATTAGCCAAGACCTGAAGAAATGGTCGAACCGGATGAGTATGGCGTCCGACTTTATGGACAGGTTCAGGTTCAACACAAAAAATGCACCAGATGTGTTCTACATCCAGAACTTAAAGAAGAAGCCCACGGAAACATTCTGCGAGTATGCCACTCGCTGGAGATCAGAAGCTGCTAAGATCAGACCTGCTTTAAAAGAAGAACAAATGAACAAGTTTTTCGTCCGGGCTCAAGACCCGTAGTACTATGAAAGGCTGATGTTGATTGAGAGCCAGAAATTTTCCGACATCATCAAGCTAGGGGAAAGGATCGAGGAAGACATCAAAAATGGTATGGTTACAAACTTTGAAGCTTTGCAAGCTACCAATAAGGCTTTATAGTCTGGTGATACGTCCAAGAAAAAGGACGTAGATGCCGTAATAGTTGCACAAAGAGCCAAATCCCCTATCAAATGCCAAGCCTATCCGATACCTCCACTCACATACCAGTCTACCCTGAATTACCAAACACCCTCACACTCTTACCAAGCTCCATCACCTACTTACCAATCACCCCCACCTCCTACATATCAACCTATTTCACCCAGATATTCCCAACTCGCACATGTTTACCAAGCCTACAATGCTCAGCCATCCCACTATCAATCACCTCTCACACGTCAAAACTTTCCTAGACCTCGACCAAATTTCGACCGCAGACCCCCCAAACAGTATACCGCCATTGCTGAACCGATTGACCAGCTGTATGAAAGGCTCAAAGCTGCTGGTTATGTCGCCCATATCCCTACTATAACCCCTGAAAACCCTTCTTAGTGGGTCAATCCAAATAAATCCTGTGCATACCATTCCGGCATGAAGGGATATACCATTGATAAATACCGCTCTCTGAAAGATAAGATCCAGGCTCTGATCGATAACAAGATCATTGTAGCAAAAGAGCCTACTCCGAATGTCCGCAACAACCCTCTGCCGGACCATAAGGGTAGATGTGTTCACATTATTGAAATAGAGGATGATTGGGATCCCAAAGGATCAATCGGTTTAATCACAAAAGGTGACGAACCAAAGAAGCCGATAGTCACCCTCAATCCGATCGTAGTCCAGACTCAGCCTTCTAGGGAGGCCGAGGTAAACATGTCTGTACCGCTTGAATTTGAAGCACCACCCCCTACAAAGATGCCAACACCAATTGAAGTCGAGCTTAGGTTTCCAACAAACGCACCCGCACCATTTAAAATTGCGGTTTTACCCTCCAAAATACATGCTCCGTTTAGAGTAAAGGTGCCCATCCCAGTAACAATGTCGGCCGTAACACTGTTCCATACAAATGTCATACCTTGGGATTACACAGCCGAGGCGAGAAGGAAAGGGAAAGCTAAATTCGGGGAAACAGCTGCGGCACAGGGTATGACAAGAACCGGCCGGGTTTATACTCCGGAGCATTTAGCTGAGTCGAGTAAGCGGCCACTGGTCGGCCGACCATCACTGAAACCGGGCCCGATGATCTCTGGAGGAAGATACAAGCCAAGGAATACTCAGCTGAACAAAACACCGGCACATATTTCTATCCTAGCTTTGCTGCAAAGTTTCGACGTACATAAGAATGCCTTGTTGAAGGTGCTGAGTGAGGCATATGTACAAAGCAACATCACCGGAGGAGAAATGGAAAACATGGTAGGGCAGGTATTGGAAAGTCACAAGATCACTTTTCATGAAGATGAGCTGCCACCAGAAGGGTTGAGTCACAACAAAGCGTTGCACATCACCGTGCAATGCGAAGATTATTTTATCACTAGGATCCTGATTGATGGAGGGTCCAGCCTCAATATTTGTCCGTTGGTAACACTCAGAACATTGGGAAAGGGGCTGCATAAGATCAAGGATGGGGCCATCAACGTCAAAGCTTTTGACGGTTCCCAAAGGTCCACTATTGGGGAAATTAGTTTGTGCTTGCAAATGGGGCCTACTTGGTTCGATGTCGATTTCCAAGTAAAGATGTGTCGGCATGTTACAACTTGTTGTTGGGACGGCCGTGGATTCATGCCGCTGGGGCCGTAGCATAGACACTGCATCAGGCGGTAAAATTTGAGTGGAACCACCAAGAGGTGATCATTCACGGCGACGATAGTAATCCCATATACAGTCGCCAAACCATCCCAGCGATTGGAGGAAGGAGAAGGATAGGCGGGGAAACCTATCACCACATCGAGCGAGTCAATGTCGTCGAAAAAGACAAGTGGTGGGGCAACAAAATTGAGAGCATACTAAATTGGTGCAGATATGAACCTGGTAAGGGACTTGGCAAGAACCTCCAAGGAATCGCCAAGCCTATCAAACTGAAGAAACATGGCACCACTTTTGGCCTAGGATATGAGTATACTTGGGAGGAATTCAACAACTGATCGCCACCATGGCGCGGTCCATACTACCCGCTGGAGCAACCAATACCACATTTGGAGCAGACTTTCCAGCCGGCCGATGTTATCTATAGGTCGGAAGATGAGGAAACACTGGCGGCAGTGAGGAATTTGTTCCTAGAAGAAGATGACATGGATTGTTGTGTCATTTTCGAGGAGGAGGGGAGGAAGGCCCTTCCATACAGGCCGTAAGCTAAAGAGCATGCCTCAATAATTGGACCATCAGAACCACCAGAGCTCGGAAAGCCTTAGGGTAGCAAGGCTGAACAAAGCATCATGCACTATCTTTTATTTTTACTAGTTGATTTTCCTTTCGCATTTTTGAATTTTCGCAATAAGATCTTCCAATGTTCAAAACAGTTATGAAATTTATCAAAGCATTTCGGTTTCCTTACAAATCTTACTCTTATTATTTTCTCTCATTACTTTACTTATACAGCATTACTATTACATATCTTGATGAACCAATGGTTGTGACATGCAACAAGACAACGCAACAAACAGACATAGATTCAGAGGAAGATGATATACCAGAAGAGATTGTTAAAGAGGTTGAAAATTTTGAGAACAGACCTAAGTCCAACCTGGACGAGACCGGGATTGTTAACCTGGGAGATGAAAAAAATATCAAAGAAACTCTGATCAGCATTCATTTGTCACCGTCAGAAAAAGAAGAATACACAGAATTTCTGAAGGAATACAAGGACATATTCGCCTGGTCATATGATGACATGACTGGTTTGAGCACATCTATTGTGGCCCACAAACTGCCAACTGATCTGACATGTCCACCGGTAAAACAGAAGCTCAGAAAGTTTAAACCCGACATGAGTCTGAAAATCAAGGAAGAAGTCACTAAGCAGGTCAAAGCTAAGGTCCTCAGGGTAGTAGAATATCCGACATGGTTAGCCAATATTATGTCGGTGCCGAAGAAGGATGAGAAGGTCAGAGTCTAGGAACGAATATTACTTTACACACCCAACCTTTCCAAAGTGTATCTAAGACACACAACTTTTTTCTTAACCAGTTTTTCAGAATATGTGTAATATCACGCACCAATAAGGTCGTGACACATGTCCTAACTCAAGGAACAAAAAATAAAAATACTAAATTTACACCACAATTGATATATTTAAAAGAAAAAAAGAAAAAACGGAAAACAACCCCCCCTCCCCCACGTCTCTCATCTTCTTTAAACTCCCACACCAAGCCTCCTCTAAACTCCATGGAAATACCCACCAAGCCTCCTCTAAACTCCCACAGCCATAGAAATACCCACCAGAAAAAAAAATATTCACATGAATCAAGTGTTGGCCATGGCAACCATCACTATCGTTGTGGCCAATATTCACATAGATCTTTCACATGGTGCTTTAAGTGTTGGCCATGACAGCCACCACTATCGCCATTAATTTTTAGAGCAAAACCTACACTATAAACCTTTTCTTCACATCCATTCAAAAAAAATTAAATTTTTGAAGTCAAAGAACAAAACAGCAGATCTAAAAACAAAATTATGAAAACAAATGGAAAAATCAGTCACTGATTTCATTAGCATATCTAAAAATATTTAAACTTGAAGGAGATGACTAATTAATTTGAAACTTGGACCTAGCTCTGAAACTATTTTTGTGTTTAAGAGTTTAATTAATGGAGATGACAAAGTAGGTGTCCAGGAGAAGAAGAAGAAAAGGGGGGGGGGTGTGGAAAAGAGACCAAATTATTTGGAGATGAAATAACTAAAACTAGAAAAGAAAAAAATAACAAAGGCTCCGGACATGTGACATTTAGATAATGGTTTAGACCCGAAAGTTTTACATTCACTCGCCTCTTTTTTGTGTAAAACACGCGCGCGTCAGCTGCCAAAAGTGGTGTGTTTTAGATACACTTTGGAAAGGTTAGGCGTGTAAAATAATATTCGTTCCTAAAAAGTGTGTAATAGGGATTTGGGTCATAGGTCAGGTGGCAACTTATGTATTTTGTCTTGATTTTTCTAGTCATTTTCCATAAATACGTAAGCCAGAAACAGTTGGCCTTATTAGGACCACATCATTAGGATATTAACAAGTTCTAACAATTTGCTAATTATTCTTCCATAATAATCCTTGGCATTTTGTCAAACACATGAGCACCCTCAGTCCCTCACGCATGAAATTCTGCGAAGATTTAAGCAGTAGAGGGACAATGACGTATGGGCTACGCTCACTTGAATTGTTTTTTTTCGTATATATGGTGGTACAATTTTTTTTTTTTAATGCAATCTTATTGACTTATTTTCAGCGGTCCAAATCTTAGGAAAAAAGGAAAAAAATAGACTGTCTTAAAAAAGAAGAAATAAGTGAGGATGAAAAAGGTCTCTTGTCCTCTAGACACTGTTTAATGTTGTTTCACTACAATTTTTCTTGTATTTCATAAAATATTTCTATTATTTATAGTACTTTTTCTAAATATATTTATAATTTTTTTTAAAAAAAAAAGGAACTAAGCAAACAGTGTTTGAGTCTTCTAATTGGACCAAACGTTTAGGTAAACAAGCAAAAAGTCTTGCATTTAAAAGTAAGTACCTGTCACAGCACTTGAGCATAGTGTACCAAACCTTCCCCTGCAACTTAGCTTTCAGCAATGGCGGAAATAGTACATGACCTTTTCCCATTGATCAGAGTTTACAAAGATGGCCGAATCGAGAGGCTGTTGGGCGAAGGCGTTGTTCCAGCTGAATTGGATCCTGAAACCGGAGTCCAAATCAAAGATGTCCAAATTGATCCAAAAATTAACCTATCAGCAAGACTTTACCTGCCCAAAAATCTCGATCAGGTTCAAAAAATTCCCCTTTTCGTCTACTTTCACGGCGGCGGCTTTGTGATTGAATCTGCTTCTTCACCTTCATACCATAAGCATCTTAATTTGGTAGCAACTGAAGCCAATGTTATAATCGTCTCTGTTAACTACAGGTTAGCTCCTGAATACCCATTACCCATAGCTTATGAAGATTCATGGTTAGCTCTCAAATGGATCGCTTCACATGCTAAAGGTGAAGGTCATGAGCCATGGCTAAAAGACCACGCTGATTTAAATCACGTTTATTTTGGTGGAGATAGCGCTGGTGCTAATATTGCTCATAATATAGCAATTCGGGTCGGGTTGGAAAAGTTGGATGGCGTCAAACTTGATGGGATTTTTCTAGCCTGTCCGTATTTCTGGGGGATTGATTTAATTGACGGTGAGGCTGAAAACTTGGATTGCAAAAACTACATTGAGAAGCTCTGGGCTTTTGCTCATCCAAATAGCTCCGGATTAGATGACCCGTTGATGAACCCGGAAAAGGATCCGAAATTGTCTAGCTTAGGGTGTGACAAAGTACTTGTTTATGTTGCTGGAAAAGATCCGTTGAAATACAGGGGACTGTACTATAAGGAGTTATTAGAGAAGAGTGGGTGGCAAGGGACAGTAGAGGTTGTGGAGATTAAGGATGAGGAACATGTGTTTCATTTGTTTGCTCCGACGAGTGAAAATGCTATGGTCGTGCTGAAAAAGTTGGTCTCTTTCCTTAATCAGTCCAAGGCCTAAATTCCTCAAAACGACGATTTTTTCATTTTCAGCTGTTGCTCATGTCTACTGGGAAGGATGATCTTAGCTTAACTTGTAACGATGAAGGGAAATATTCACACTTTTCACCTGTTAATTTCAATTTGAGCTAATTCCTTCTCTTTTACTTTCCTTCTCTGTTTAATCTTGCTGAAGTTGATATTAATCACTTTAATTTTTTCCAATTAAAGCTTAAGCGCGCGATTAATGAGACCCAAAATAAGTTACTCTATATGGTACCGATCTATTATTTTAAACTAATGAAGACTTCCAAGTAAAACATCACCTCTTACTTCGTTGAAGTTCCTACTAGTGAACAGTGTAAATATTTCATTTACTCTAATATTATTGTTTTTGAGCCAAACACGTCTAATCGTCTAAATTAAATCCTTAGCCCTAGGGCAGTATCTTCCTGCTGCTTATACACATTCATCATTCGTGAGAAGTGCTGAAATGGTACTCCGTAAGGTCCTTTTTATTTGTCGCTTTAGAACACAAATTTAATTCAAAATATTTCTTACTTTAGAAAATTAAATAATATAGAGTATTATTTTTCTAACTTAGACCTACTATTTTGAGAAGGTGTATAGTTGGGTTACTTTTTTATTATAAAAATTAGTTTAATAACTTTCGTGATACTTATATATAGTTGACTGATTTTTTTATTAAGAAAAATAGTTCGGTGAATTTAGGGGAATAAAATGAAACTTGAGTAGTCATTCACGAAATTAACACTCTAAGTTTATGAAAATTTAATTCCCATTTATCCTTTAATCTTGTTGCTCTTTATGCTTGACTTATTTTATTTTCGTTTTCGATCATTTCACTAGAAAAAGCTTCTGTTAATAAACCAATGCTAAGTATTGTCTTTGTTTCATTTATGTAAAAGGATTTAAACTACGAAAATTAAGCTATTTGTTATAAAATAAAGACTATAAAGTAAAGATAAGTATAGAGAGAAACTGATATATTATTCGAATTCAAACTGATGTACATAATGAACTGAAATCTCTTCTATTTATAGAAGAAAGGAAGCTGTCGTGTAAGCTGCTACTATACCAGATATGGATAATCTTCTACCGAGAGCAATGTTTATCCATAACGGAGTACTAAAAAGATAAGCTTATTATATTCGATATGGATAATCTTCTACCGGAGGTAGTGTTTATCCATAATTGGGTACTGAAAGGATAAGCTTATTATACCGGGTATGGATAATCTTCTACTGGGGATAATATTTATCCATAACTGGGTACTGAAAGGATAAGCTTATTATACCCGGTATGGATAATCTTCTACCGGGGGTAATGCTTATCCATAACCGGGTATCGAAGTGATAAGCTTCTTCAGGAAGCTTATTTCCAATAGAGTACTTAAATATATAAACATATTTACGGTGGAGTCCCATATGGATAAGCTTCTTCAGGAAGCTTATTTACAACGGAGTACTAAATGAACATCCATAATATAATATATTTATAACACTCCCCTTGGATGTTCATTAAAAGATAATGTGCCTCATTAAAATCTTACTAGGAAAAAACCCGTGGAAAAAAATCCTAGTGAAGAAAAAAGAGTACACATATTTAGTAATTACGCATAACTAGTTGTTTACAAAAACCTTATAAGGAAAACCTTGTGGGAAAAAATTTTAGTAAGGGAAAAATAGTGCATCGCGTATTTTACTCCCCCTGATGAAAACCTTGTTTCAAATATTTGAGTCTCCGCATTCCAATCTTGTATACCATCTTCTCAAAAGTTGAAGTTGGCAAAGATTTAGTGAATAAATCTGCTGGGTTATCACTTGAACGGATTTGTTGCACATCAATGTCACTATTTTTCTGAAGATCGTGTGTGTAGAATAATTTTGGTGAAATGTGCTTCGTTCTATCTCCTTTTATAAATCCTCCCTTTAATAGGACTATGCATGAAACATTGTCTCCGTATAATATTGTGGGTCTTTTATCACATTCCAACCCACATGTTTCTCGAATGAATCACTGATCTCAATCATATGCACTCTCTGCTTGCCGGTTTGAAATCGAGCTTTATGGGTATCGGATAAATAACTTGCATCTGCATTACCAATACGATCTGCACCACTTTTGTTAGCATTAGCAAGATAAATAAGTGCACCATCTACACCGAGATAGAGTATTTCAGGACCAAGGAGCTCCTCATCCTCTTCTAGAGGTTGGAACGGATCCTTATTCACCTCAAGTGATTGAATATTCATTGGTGTACTTAATGGGTACACTTTGTCCATGTAAAAGTATTTTTAAGACCCTCTTGGAGCTCTTCCGGAGTTCCAATAAGATTTATGTCACCAACATAAACAGCAAGTGTAACATATTTTGATGACATTTTCTTTATAAAAATACATGGACAAATAACATAATTTATGTAACTTTCTTTCAGCAAATATTTACTAAGGCGATTATATCACACGCGCACAGATTGCTTTAAACCGTACAAAGATCTTTATAATTTGATCGAGTACATTTCTCAAGACTTTGAATTATATGCTTCAGGCATTTTCAATTCTTCAAATATCTTCATATAGATTTAGCCAAATAAGTCATATAGGTTAAGACTTGTATCTAAATGGTATGACATCTTCAAGTGTCTGGACTGCTGGTCCGATCCTCACAATCTTTTATAATATTGTGCACTATATTGTATCAAATATATCGTCGACGATCATTTTGTGTCAGTTCCGAAGCGACATAACTTGTGGAGATCTCATCACTTTCTTTATTTCTAGGTACCTGAACTTTTTCGGGAGTTTCATGAAATGTTATGTCGTGGGCTCTTCTAGAGTTTATTTCCTCCTCATTATGATCATTTTGATCATTAGCTCCTACTATTTTTCAAGGATTGTTACCTTTGGAACCGATTGGTCTACCACGCTTCATGCGTATAGTAAACTTATCCTTCAGGGACTTTAATTTTAATAGGAGCATTTGTAGCTGAAATATGATATTTAGTTTTGGATCAGCAAATGCTTCTGGCATTCGACTTGAATTATCTTCTAAGTGAGGATCATATTAATGATAATTCGATTCATATAACATATTTTTCAACTGTTTATTCCATCCCCCAAATGTTAGAAAAACTAACATATATCCTCAATCATCTTTGGGAAACATATCTTTGTGTATTATGGTAGAGAAATTAATCATATACCACACAACAAAAGATAGTAAAAAAATTTGGTTTCCGATCCTAAACCAATTGTGAAGGGAGGACTTATCATATATTGTTGATCTGATGCATACAAGTGCTGCTATATGCAATTTAGAAAATCTTAGACCAACACATGAAGCTTTGTTCTCATAAGCAATGGTTTAGCCATTAATAGGAGGTATTCAATGCTAAACCAGCTTGGATATAAACCAGCATTATCAAGATGAACTGTCTTGATTTCATAATCTGAAAATTATGCTCTTAATCGAGAAAAGCAATTCCAAATGCCAAACTGCAGGTTGACAATAATTACACATGTAACCATCTCATATATGCACCTATAAGTGGGTTCACATGATAGGTGGACGAGCCCATATTCACCTTTTATATATTGCAGAATCAGGGGTCTTAGTCCCAACTTTAGCTGATATAATCAATTCATTATGAGAGCAAGCAACACATGATAATTCCTGAAGAATCTTCTAGTTCTTTAGTATATGCTTATCTGAATTCTCAAATAGCTCATTCAAAAATGGCAAATGAAAACTTCAAGTTTATCATGTCATGTGTTATCTCTTAGTAAACTTCTGGTTTACTATGACATAAACGTTTGCTTTAGTAAACTTCTGGTTTATTGTGATACATGTGAGCACGTGATTTTTGTTTACACGACAATTACTCCAAAAGAAATCGAAAAATAAAACAAATCGTCTTGTTGTACAATTTTAGAATTTGCGTGGCATTTTTTGGTAGTTATTTGTAGTTTTTGTCTGTGATTTGTTTAGTTTTATCAATTAAAAATATAAAAAATATATGTCGCGTGTAAGTTTAGGATCTCGTTCTACTATTAGGATTAATTAAATCGTATTTGGTTTTGAATGAATAAAAATCACAAAAAATATTATCTTTGGTAATTTTGTCATTCTATCGTTTAAAGGGTGATTTTTGTTTAATTAATATATGATATTGTGTGTTAATTATTACTAAAGAAAAAATTAATGTCTTGTGATATAATTTTAATTTTATATTTTTATATTTTTATTTTTAGGATTTTTTGTAAATTCGGATTTTAATTAGAAATAGAAAAAGAAAAGAAATGAGTTTGAAATTGGAATTGGGTCGTTCAAATTGGACCCAAATCAGGCCCAAAACATTGTCTTGCCCGGTCCAGATCAGCTGACCTCAGGGATGTCCAGACGACGTCGTTTTGATCATGCTTGATCTGGGCCGTTGATTTCAGATTGATCAACGGCCAAGATCACATCTCTATACCCACGCTTTAACCCGACCCGTCTCACCCAGAGACCCGCCGGTCTCATTTAACCCATACAGCGTCGTTTCCATTTAAGTTGATCAATCCAAGCCATTGATTTTTGATAATCTAACGGCCTAGATCAAGTTTCCCCCTAACTATATAGACCCAATCCCTTACCCCCACGCCCCCCCTAAGCCAGACCCCCCTCCCCCATCATCGTCTCTTTCCCAAACACCCTCAAGAACCCTAGCGCCGCCCCTCCTTTCCCTCACCATAAACCCGGCGGCAACAATGCCGGTGACCACCAGATTAACACCCCTACCCCTAGTGCACCTCGACCCCCTGGACACAGATCTGCAAACCGTTGGTCTCAAATCTTCCCCCATCGTCTCGAATCTTCAATTGAAGATTCGAGCCAAACCCCCAACCTATGCCAAACCACCCCGAATCCACACCAGTTACTCCCCTGACCTCCCTCGTGACCAAACTGAGCTTGGTTTGGTTCGAATCTAACCAGAAAAGCTCGGACCCTAAATCAACCCCCAAGAACCCTAGAAATCCAGAACCTGGGGTTTTGTCCAATTAAACGAAGGGTTGGGGTTTTAATAGACCTTAATCGAGGTGTTCTCAGTTGAGAACACTTCGATTAAAGTTCGTTCAATCCCAAAAGAGGTCTGATTCAGAGTCCAAGATGGGGTCGTCTAACCTTCATTTTCTTAAGGTAATTTCTTTTCCTTATCAGTTCCATGTTGTTGTCTGTTGATGTTTGTTTATGTGTTAAATGTCAGTTTGAGTTGTTTTCATTTTTTGTGTTGACTATTCTGTCCACCTCGCCCGGACCTTTTATTTGGTCGAATTTTCTCTATTCACTGATGAGTGTATGTGTTTAAACTAAATAATCGATTGGAATGAGTTTGATCGATTAATTAGTTCCAGGGCAATTCTTTGTTTTTGACAGTACAACTTGAACCACCTGTTAATACTGTTCGATTCTGATCATTTGCTATTGATTGTGTGTGTTGTAATTCGCGTAGTCGATTCGATATATGTCGTCAATTAGTTTCAGTTTGGAATGGTAGTAATCTGACTCATGCTATTTAATTTTATTTACTGAGGCATTGTTGGAATCAGCTGAGAATTGATTTGTAGTTTGTTAGTTGAATCAAAAATCATCTAAGGATTGGTTATAGCTTCAATTCTTAATGAAGATTTCAGAGTTAAGAAAGTGGGCTGCCAGTTGAGTATGGGTTGAACCATTAGAGTAATCTATAGTGCAAATACACCCTGGCTGACATCTTTACAGATGAGAAGTTAGATGTAAGATGAGTTTAATAATAAAAGGGCTGAAAATGCACATGAGAATAGTAGTGGAACCTGTTGTACAGTAGGATATCCACTACATTTTGAATTTCAGAAGATTAAAATAGAAAAGACTCCATGCCTAGACAATCCTAAGTGGAAATGACAGCCATTAGGAGTTATTTTTAAGCCCTGGGCAGCCTGTCTTTGAGGGGGGTGATTCTCTTCTAATAGGGATATAAAAGAGAGACAAAGAAGAACTGAAAAAAAAAGGGAGGAGCTGTTGGAGATAAAAAGAAAAAATACTGCTTGATTGCTTTCTCTTCTCTGAATTTGTTTTTAATTCCCCATTGGAAGTTTAGCTCCTATATCTTTTTAAAAGACCAAAACATAATTTCTTTGGTTTTCGAAGGAAAAAAACTGTCCAGTACTAGAGGTTTGGAGTCATTGGACTCATTCGAACCTTAGTAGCAAGTCATTCCATTTGTTCTGTTTCATTTGGGCTTGGTTTGTGGGGTGCTGGATTCATTTTGTTGAGCACATTGGTTTGTTTGGAGTTATCTCTGCAACTTTATTTGGTTCTCGAAACCATTCTGAAATTTGGTTTGGCTCGCCTCTACTGCTTGGAATTTCTGTCACTAATCTCGATTGATTCAGAGATTTCACTGTGTTGTTGAACATGTTGTCGCTATACTACTGCTGCTTCTACTGATCTTCATCTTCTTCTCCCTTTCCAATTCAGGTACACATTCGAACCAAGCTGTGATGTAATTTTGAGTTGAAAGATTGAGAAATGGAAGTATTCATGTTTTGGCTTTCACATTTGTGCTTGTGTAGTTTACCCCGTATCTGTGTTTTCAAAAATAGACATTAGTTGATGTGTAATTAATTTAAGTTTACTTTTGTTCAATACCATTTGGGAAAATAACCTGTATAATGCGATTTGGTTTTGGCTTGTTAATGAACTATCTAGTTCTGCTAAATTTTGTTTAGTCAATAACTTTAATAACGTTACTAGTTTAAATGAAAGCTATAACAACAGAATTAACTAGTTTTTAGATCCGCTATCTTACAATTAATAGTTAAACAGTCTAGTAGTGGACTAATTTCGATTTCATCTATATTTAGTTTTTTTTTGATTTGTTTTGGGCTGGCGTAATTTGGAATTGGCATTAATACAGCTGCGTAGTATAGTTTAATACGATTCAGGATCATACAACATTAGATACCTTATTCCTAGACCGTGAGCAGTAATTCAATTCGTTTTTAAGGGAATCCATTAATAACTCACGTAGTTTAGTTTAATAGGCATGAGTTGATTTCGAACAAGGTTTGTTAGAGTTCCTTTTAATATAATAGATTTTCAAAGTGTCGATTAAGTTTAACAACCCTCGAATGTGTTGGTGGTCAAGGTTGGTTCATTTTCAATTAGTTTCTTTTTTTTAGAAAAATAATAATTAGTTCCAATGTTTCAATTCGTCTAATAATGTGGAGCCTAAATTAGTTAAAAAATAATTTGTTTGTTTCAACAATAGCGTTTGTCAATTCCACACTTTATTTGTAATTTCGTTTCCATTTGGTAATGTTCAATTATAGAATAAGGCACGAAATAATCCCCCGCCTTACAAATTCAAGTGCAATTTTCCGTTAATATCCTTGTAATCTAATAATTAATAAGAGGCCGGTGCTAGCCAAGCATGTAATCTAATTAGCGTATATTTTCTTCTTTCATTTTTAGAGACGAACATAATAGAGATATGTAGCCAATGTTAGGTTTTATCCTTAAAGAATAAAAATGAGACGAGCCTCGCCAAATAAAAAATGCAAATTGCGGGGCCCTCAATAATTGGTCATAATAAATATTTAGATTTTTTGGGATGGACTGTTTAGTGAATTTCACTGCCTTCCCCAAAGATAATAACGCGTTAGACTCTTCAGGCGCGATTTAATTAAATTACCTTCTTAAATTCGGGTGCGCATTTATGTGACCCAAATCCAAATCTCAACGGAGTTTGAATGTTTTAACAATCACGGACGCATTGATTGCGACGTGGTCCGAGATGCATTTTCACGACGTTGCAATTCCAGAAAGGACAAATAATAATACAAGCGGTTTAAACTTAATAAAAGCACACAAGTTATAATATGTATTAAAATCAGATATTTAGCCATTATAACAATTTAAGCGACCGTGCTAGAACCACGGGATTCGGGGGTGCCTAACACCTTCCCTCGGGTCAACAGAATTTCTTACTTAGAATTTCTGGTTCGCAGACTTCATTTGGAAAGTCAAATATTTTCCTCGAACTGGGATTCAAGATAAACCGGTGACTTGGGACACCAAAAGCCAAACCTTTCCCAAGTGGCGACTCTGAAATAAATAAATAATCTCATTTCGAATATTGTCACTTAAATTGGAAAAACTTCCTCGCGCATTTTACCCTTCGGGGCGGGCGCGCAAAAAGGAAGTGTTACAGCTCTGGCGACTCCACTGGGGACAAGAACCCAGAACGTTTGTTTAGGATTCAGAATTCGAGCTTAGAATAATTGTTATATTTGGCTTTATTATCTGATCTTTATTATATGTTTGGGCATAACGTGCTAAATGTTGTCTTTTACCGCATTGATATTATCTGAACTGTATATAAACTATGCTGAAACCCTTCTATTCTTACCTCCGGGGAGGAGCTTGCTGGTCAAGATTTCCTATTCTATTAGTGTCATACCTTGAAATAAGTAAGAGGCCGGACAAGTTACAAAGCCTGACGATCTCGCGAGTCCCCGATACGTAGCCCCCTCCTCGACTCGAGTTGTCCACTCGGGTACACAGTCTAGAACATATACCCAGGATGAACCTAGTATAACAACACCTCATGTCGGATCCCTAGTAGGAACGCTTATTTGCATCATGTTGCATTTGACATAGGGGACTCAACACAGGGGTTGGGTCCGTCTAGGACAGGCAACCCGAAATGAGAAGACCATCCTGCTGCATCCCGTTTGTTTGGCGCATTTATTTGTTTCAGATCTCCATGCTGACCGGTTTCTGAAATAAAAAAACAAAAAAAACCTTTACACAGGAGAAAAGAAAATAGCAATGAAGGGAGATAACTATTTATTTTTAGAAGAATAAAACCAATGTCCAAGTAGTGTCAAAACCTCGCCGAAATTTTCTTAAAAATAAATAAAAACAAAATTGGTCTTTTAGTTAGATTTATTAAAAAACATATATAATACAAAAAATATATTTCCTTTAAATCACTCTCAAAATCCAAAAATATTTATTTTTTAAAAAAAATAATAATAAAAAATAAAAATAAAAAATTTCAAAATCCAAAAATATTTTTTTCTTTTGTAGTATCTCTTTCATAAATTTAGACTAATAATCCAAATACTTCCTTAGAAGATTTTTCGAAATTTAAAAAAAAAAATTAAGGAGTTTGAAATTCAAAAGAAAATATTTCTTTAGTCGTCTTTTCTTCTCAAAAAATAATTGAAAAATCGAAATCAAAAAAAGAATAATAATATGTTCTTCTCTTTTTCTTTGTAAGTATTTTATTCAAAAAAAAAGGGGTTTAGTTTATTTCCCTTATTCCTTTTGGCCCGAACTACGCCGGTTTGATTCTCACAGGGTATGAGATACGTAGGCAACCCTCATCGGGTCCAACCTCCCCTTTTCAGAAATAGCCAAAATGTTAGAATTTTAATTTCGTCATAAATGAGTCGGGTGATGCCGTTTTGTCAAGAATAGCCGAGTGTCCCCGAAAGGGACACCGGAAGGCTCACTTTGCATAAACAACCATTGTTGGTCATTTTTTATTTTTTGGCCAAATTGCCCAATGGCCTTAGGATCCTCGTCCCCGAGGCTCTGTGCGGTCGTGTTCCCCATGTCGGGTCATTACTCTGAAAAAGAGAGTCATAAATAAATCAAGTGACTGTTTTTGTCAAAAATAGCCAAATGTTCCCGAAAGGGACGGCGGAAGGCTTACTTTGCATAAACAGCCACTTTCGATCCTCCTTTAGAGTTTGGGTCGATTAACCCGCACAGCCTTAAAATCTTCATCCCCGAAGTGCTGAAAGGCCGTGTTCGGATCTCTCTTTTCAAAAATATAGTCAAATCATTTTTTCGAGTCAAATCATTTTTTCGAGTCAAATCATTTTTTCACCTAAATAAATGTGCAGGATGAGCACAATGCAAAATGAACGCTTTTAGATAATGACTAAAATCCCTGTCAAGTTGCGGCAATGGTGGAATGATCTAGGTGTTAAAGGGCAAGATGAGGTCAAGAAATATCTGAAAAGTCTCACGGGTTTATTGGAAATCCAGCCTCGCGGAGATATCATAAGAGCTTTGGTCACCTACTGGGACCCAGCGCACAATGTCTTCCACTTCTCCGATTTTGAACTCACCCCGACTCTGGAGGAAATAGCTGGGTACATCGGAAATGCTGAAGTTCCCTTAAGGCAAAAATACATGGTCGCCCCAAGAGCTGTCACTGTGCATCAATTTCTAGATTCATTAAAGATACCCAGGACGGTCCATAACCCGGATTTGGCCGTAGGTTTTTGTAATTCGCGCTTCATATACGACAGATATGGTCATGTAGAAGGATTTAATAATTCGGTTAACAAGCTACGCAACAAAGGTAACCGTCAGAAGTGGGATGAGCATAGACGAGTGGCTTTCATGATTATATTTTTAGGCCTTTTGGTATTTCCGAGGAAAGACGGAAACATTGATCTGAAAATATCCGGGGTCGTCAGTACTTTGCTCACTCAGAATGAAAGTACTCTCGCGCCTATGGTGGTATCTGATATCTTTCGAGCTCTCACAGCCTGCAAAGCTAGGGGGAATTTCTTCGAAGGGTGTAACTCACTGCTACAAATATGGATGACTGAACATCTCTGCCATCGTTCCGAGCTTTTGATTAATGGTTCCTCGAAGAAAACTTGCATAGAAGAGTTTTACACGATAACCAAAGAGGTCAGTCTGCCCGAAGGAGTTACGGCATGGACGTCATTCTTTCAGATTCTCACTGCCAGCCAAATACAGTGGACATTGGGATGGTTGCCTGTTGATGAGATTATGTATATGCCCGCGGCTAGAACCCACTTCCTATTGATGGGACTTAAGAGCATTCAGCCTTACGCGCCCTATCGAGTTTTGAGACAACTCGGGAGATGCCAGATAGTGCCACACGAGGAAGATCTTAGTGCTTAAGCAATTGAGATTAGCCTGACGGACAATTTCCTGAAGCAAAAGTCCGCCAGATCTGGAATGAATGTCAATATTTGAAAGCGGATACTCGTGTGCAGGATCGGGCCAAAAGTGAAATGGTGCCAGGTTACCTTGCGTGGTACAGAAGAGAACTTGAACACGAAAGGCCGACTAAAAGACCCCACATCCTGAATTTTGTCGAGTCATCACAAAAGCAATGGGATTGGTTAGCAAAAAAAAGGGACTATCGTATTGAAATCAGAAAATTGAAACGACAAATCGAAGGTCTAAAATATGAGCACAACGTGCAAGTTGCTACTGATCTGGGAGAAAAGAACAGGTTGACCCAGGAAAACGAGATGCTCAGGGCCCAGATCCAGCAGATAAGGATAGCCGCTGATAACCAACAAAGGAGCCGGTCGGATGAACGATTGATAAAAGGTTTAAAAATGGAAATTGGTGAGTGCCGGAGTGAATTGGAAAATCTTGAGAGTACCATAGCAGGACTCGAAGCATGCTGGGCAAAAAGAACAGAAAAGCGTAACCGGTACCTGCAGCAGTTGAAAAGGGATCACGAGCAAACCATTGCCAATTTGAAGAAAAAGGTGGTCACTCTTGAGGACAGAGCAGCTGAGCAAGCCCGAACCTTTGAAGCTGAAAATAGACGTTGCCACGATCTACTGGCCCAAATGGAAGTAGAAATTCAGCAGTGGCAAAATCAATATCTCCAGGATTCTCGGGTTTTGACGGCCCGTAATGATCAAATAGAGTGCCTGCTCATAGAAAAGAGGCGAACCATGGATAAGATTAAGACCATTGCCCATGCCATCATCAGGAGGTGTCTAGATGCGAAGACATGACCAGCATTACCTTTTTCTCGGCAGTGATGATTTATGTCAAGCAGACCATGTATGAGCTGGAACAACTTGAAAGGGACCTCACACCTAAGACCACGGCAAGGCCGAACGATGCCCCGCGGGCGCCAATTCTTGAAACTTTAATGTATTTATAGGTTGAGTCTGTATTTTCCGTCTTAGCATCTTCTATCTGTCTTTTTGCATCAGGGTGTATCAGTAGTTGTTGAGTTTGTAGTTATTTCAAGTCTGTTATTTTCCCTTTTTCAAAAAATGTTAGTTTGTAATAGATTGTTTCAGTAATAAAAAAAATGCTTCTTTTTACACTCGTTTGTTTTGAACTACGTAATGATCTGATTCACGCGGCATCATGATACGTAGGCAATCCTCATCGGATCCGGTCACATTTTAACTTCAAATAATGAAAACAATGAAAAAATAATAATAATAAATAAAGGGGAGCATAAAGAGAAGCCGGAATGACGCATGTCATCGATGCAAACATGTAGAAATTCACTTAACTGTATAGGTGTATCACACCCCAATGTGAGATTACCTGTCTGTTATTTGTTTCAAACTAACCGTTTGCTTGCCGCTAAGTCCAGGTTTTTAGAAAAGGTGGTTTGGTTTGGTGGAGGTCTGGCCTCACATTCATACTTTACGAGGTCAAAAGGAAGTGTTCAGTTGCCCGTCACTAAGTCAAGAGGAAGTGTTCACACTTACTTCACGAGATCAAAGGGAAGTATAGAGATGTCTTCAGAAATTCCTTTGCCGACAATTCCTGTCTCCGAGGAGAGTTAAATCTCGGCCATCCTAACTTCCGAGTCAGCAACTGCTGAAGAAAACAGAATCTTGCGGCTTCGCATGTTGGAAATGTTGGATGACTGGAACAACGGAAAAGAGCCGCCAAGTGTAATCCCTGGATTCCCCGAGTTGTTCTCTAGGACAAGTGGGACTTCCAACGTCCCCATAAGTTATCCAACTACCCCATTCGGGTACCCGTCCATTTCAGCCCACTCTGCTGGATCACCCTCTGATTCTTATCCCCGGATGTCAACGACAGATGTAGCTACAAACATATTCACCGCACCGCCCTGCCCAATCGTGACACAACCCCCTACACACAGGCCTAATTTTGACTCTTCCTCATTCACATTTCAAGCACCATCCTTCTCACTGGAACCAACTCGGTTTACCACCAGCACTCACCCTTAACAGCCTCAATACGAGCTTGCGCCTGGGCAAGACCAAAATCCCAAAGCTTTTGAACAGGATGAAATGGCAAAAAGAATGAGGAGCCTCGAGCAGAGTTTGAAAAATATGCAAGGCTTAAGCGGGCAGAAGAGTGTTTCCTATACTGATCTGTGCATGTTCCCTCACGTGCACCTGCCCATGGGGTTCAAAACACCGAAGTTTGAGAAATATGATGGGCATGGCGATCCCATTGCTCACCTCAAGAATTATTGCAACCAATTGTGTGGAGCTGGCGGCAAAGAAGAATTGTTGATGGCATACTTCGGAGAAAGCTTGGTAGGAATAGCCTCGGAATGGTATATGGATCAAGACAAATCTCGATGGCATATTTGGGACGATCTCGCCAGAGATTTTGTAAGACCGTTTCAGTATAATATCGATATCACGCCGGACAGGAATTCGTTGTCAAACTTGAAGAAGAAACCCTCGGAAAGCTTCAGAGAATATGCTATTAAATGGCGCGAGCAAGCATCAAGGGTAAAACCTCATATGGATGAAATATAAATGGTCACTACTTTCCTCCAGGCTCAAGAATCAGATTACTTCCAAAACATGATGTCAGCCATGGGAAAGCCTTTCGCGGAAGCAATTAAGATCGGGGAAATGGTAGAGAATGGTTTGAAAATGGGTAGAATTTTGAGTCAGGCAGCCATAAGGGCAACCTCCCAAGCCGTCCAAAGCGGGTCTGGAGGAATGGCAAGAGGGAAGAAAAAGGAAGAGACGTCCATGGCGGCATCAGAAGCAAGAGAATATCGTAATCCCAAGCCCCGTTTTCCAGAAAGAACCTCACAGCATTACTACCCCCACCAAAATGTGACCTATGCTCCTCAACCCTACATGGTCATGAATACTCAGCCTTATGTCCAGCCACCGCAACAAGCCAATCGGGGCCAAGCTCCACCTCCCAGAAATCAGTCTCCTTACCAAAACCACTATAATCCACAGCTACCTCAAAATAACTTCCGTCCTCAAGAACCACCCAGAAGACGGACTTTCACACCCATTGGTGAACCGTATTCTACCCTGTTCCCAAAGCTAGTCCAGATGGGTTTCCTGCAACCAGTCCCTTAGACAAGGCACAATCCAGCATCACCTGCTTACAAAGCCGGTGTCAGGTGTGCTTATCATTCAGGAGTAGAAGGGCATGATACCAATGATTGTTGGACTTTAAGAAGGGTGGTTGAGAACTTAATAGAGCAGGGAAAGATAGTATTGAAGGACGAGGAGGTCCCAAATGTGACCAACAATCTGTTGCCCGCTCACAATAACGGGCCGTTGATTGGGATGATCTGTGAGGACAAGGAGTTTGATCCTGCCCTAAAAGCTATAATCGCCATCGTCGATGCAGGGAAAAAGCCTAAAGCAGCCCCAAAGCTAGAGAAAGGGAAAAAAAGACTAGTATTGTCAAGGCTGAGCTCGAAGAGAAGGCTGAGACAAAGACAGTGACGATGGTGCCCGCGAAGAATGAAGTTCTTTATATTCGACGAGGTCGATCAGAGAAGCCGCAGAGATTCGAAGTCAAAAGGGCAATACCAATGTACGTATCGAAAGGGGCCTATGTGGTCCGGGGAACGATTAAACCACCTCGGCTGAATGAGCCAGTGGTTATCGGACGCGTACCACAGAAGCCAATGACAGACCCGTCCACAGTACCGTGGAACTATCAAAGAACATTGGTTACATACAAAGGCAGAGAAGTCACAGGGGAACTTCCAGAGAATACTTTAATTGGAAAATATTCAGACACTCAAGAGTTAAACAACGCCACATGGAAGCGCTTCCCACCCAAGAAGCCTATAAGCGTTGAAGAAGCGGAGGTTTTCTTCCAAAAGATGAAAATGCCTGACTACGAAGTGGTGGATCAGTTACGCAAGTGCCCTGAGCAAGTGTCTATGCTATCTTTGCTAATGAGGTCTGCCGAACATCAGAAGATCTTGCTCAAAACCCTGAACAAAGCGTATATACTGGCCGAGACTTCAGTTGAACAACTGGAAAGAATGACGGAGAGGTTCTTCGCGATTAATCAAGTTTCTTTTAGTAAGAACGATTTACCTCCGGAGGGAGCGGCTCACAACAAGGCTTTACACCTGACAGTCAAGTGTGAAGAATACTACGTCAAGCGGGTAATGTTGGATGGAGGTTCGGGTGTTGACATTTGTCTGCTATTCACGCTGTAGAGAATGGAAATTGGGGTCGGAAGGATTCGCCCCAATAATGTCTGTGTAAGAGCTTTTGATGGCATCAAGAGGGACACCCTCAGGGAAATAGACTTGGTATTGACTATAGGACCAGTGGAGTTCGAAATAACTTTCCAGGTACTGGATATGGACACGTCTTACAATTTTCTCCTCGGAAGACCTTGGATTCATGTGGCAGGGGTTGTACCTTCCACTCTCCACCAAATGGTGAAGTTTGAATATGAAGATCGGGAAATTGTTGTCCACGGAGAAGATGAACAATCTATTTATCGGGACCCATCCATCCCATATCTTGAAGCAAGGGAAGGGAGTGAGCACACAGTATATCAGGCTTTCGAAGTTGTGCTGGCAGAGCAGTATGAAGAAGGAAAACCTTGCCCCCAACCTTTCTTGTCCAACGCCTCAATCATGGTTTCTAAAGAAGTGATCCGACAGGGATTCAGACCAGGGAAAGGGCTTGGACGAACGCTGCAAGGAATAATGGAACCCATCACCTTACCTTCCACTAAGAAACTCTTTGGGATAGGTTTCCAACCTACTCCAAAAGATGAGGAATGGGCGAAAAAGAGGAAAAATGAGGGTTGGAAGTAGCCTCGGCCATTGCCATATTTATACGAGACTTTTGTCGGACCAAAATACATTGAAGAAGAAGACGACGAGGCTTTTACGGCCGAAGAGATCGAAGAAATATGTGGGGCAATGAGAGGAATGCTTTACGAAACTCACATGGTTCAACCGGGAGAAGGCACAAGCACCGCTGAGATGCTATATGTGGGGCCAAATGCTAAGCTTCAGAATAGGGAGGCCACGCCATTCCCAATTAGGCAGGAGTCCGGGTAGACCTGTCCTGCCACCTTTCCTGCATCACGAGTTATCCCAGGATGTAACTCGGATGTTTTTCTTTAGTTTCCTATTTTGAATTCCTGAATTATAAGCCTTGTTATCTTCCCAATTCCAAGGAATAAAATCAGTGTTTCAGCATTTTTTCCTTTATTCTCTATAATTTTTGCTATTTTTCCTTTATCGTTTCCTTTCAGTTATAATAATGCGGCTTTAAATAATATGACATGCTTGCGGAATTCACGCCAGATCCCAACAAGCTGTTTAATTGTGAAATAATGAATCAAGAACCGGAATATGACGAAGAAGAGGCTTTTAGGGAAATAAATCGAGAATTGGAACACTTTGAGAATAAACCTAAGCCGAATTTGAATGACACTGAACCGGTTAATTTGGGAACTCCTGAAGAAATTCGAGAGACCAAAATAAGCATTCACACAGATAAGAAAATGCGAGATGCAATAATTCAACTGCTTTTTGAATTTAAAGATGTGTTTGCGTGGTTATACGATGACATGCCAGGATTAGGTGTTGATCTAGTGGTGCATAAATTGCCAATTTACCCTGATTGTCCTCCAGTTCAACAAAAGCAGAGAAAGTTCAAGACTGATGTCAGTGATAAGATCAAAGAAGAAATCACCAAGCAGTTGAAAACAGGAGTAATTCGGGTAGTCCAGTACACCACGTGGTTGGCGAATGTAGTTCTAGTGCCAAAAAAAGATGGAAAGACTCGGGTGTGTGTGGATTATCGAGATTTGAACAGGGCAAGTCCCAAAGACAATTTTCTATTGCCCAACATCCACATCCTTGTTGATAATTGTGCCAAACATGAGATACAGTCTTTCGTAGATTGTTACGCTGGATATCATCAGGTGTTGATGGATGAAGAAGATGCCTAGAAAACCGCCTTCACTACACCTTGGGGTACTTACTATTATCGGGTTATGCCGTTTGGTTTAAAGAATGCCGGGGCAACTTACATGAGAGCCATGAATGCCATTTTTCATGATATGATGCATCAAGAGATAGAGGTGTATGTAGACGACGTGATAGTCAAGTCCAGGACTCAGGACGATCATGTCCAAGACTTGAGAAAATTCTTCAAGAGGCTGAGAAAGTACGACCTGAAGTTGAATCAGGCTAAATGCGCCTTCAGATCCCATCGGGCAAACTTTTGGGTTTCATAGTAAGCAGGAGAGGTATCGAGTTAGATCCAACAAAGATAAAATCTATCCGAGATCTACCTCCTCCAAGAACGAAGAAAGACGTGATGAGTCTATTGGGCAGGTTAAACTATATCAGTCGATTCATTGCCCAGCTAACCAGCACATGTGAGCCCATATTCAAGCTATTGAGGAAGGATGCATCAATCAATGGATGACTGAGTGTCAAGAGGCTTTTGACAAGATCAAAGAATATCTTTCAGACCCTCCAGTTTTGGTCCCGCTAGAGCCAGAGAGACCCTTGTTCTTGTATCTGACGGTCTTGGAAAATTCTTTCGGTTGTGTCCTCGGGCAACATGACATAACCGGAAAGAAAGAACAGGCGATCTATTACTTAAGCAAGAAATTCACCAGCTATGAGGCCAAGTACACTTTGTTGGAAAGAATGTGTTGTGCTTTGACGTGGGTCGCTCAAAAATTGAGACATTATCTCCAAGATCATACTACTTACCTCATAACCAGGTTGGATCCGTTGAAGTACATATTCCAGAAACCAATGCCTACTGGCAGACTAGCCAAGTGGCAAATCTTGCTTACCGAATTTGACATAGTCTATGTCACTCGCACGGCAATGAAAGCCCAGACGTTAGCGGATCATTTGGCTGAGAACCCGGTTGATGAGGAATACCAACCATTGAATACTTATTTTCCAGATGAAGAAATAAACACCATAGAAGTAGTCCCGGAAAACGCTCATGTTTGGAAGATGTTCTTTGATGGGGCCGTAAACACCAAAGGTGTAGGAATCGGGGCAATCTTGATCTCACCCACTGATCAGCACTATCCGGATACAACTAGGCTTCGTTTCTTTTGCACGAACAATACAACAAAATATGAAGCCTACATCATGGGCATGAATATGGCGATCGATCAGGATGTTGAAGATTTGTTGATTATGGGGGATTCTGACCTGATTATCTGGCAAGCCCAAGGTGAATGGGAAACTCGAGATGTCAAGCTTATTCCTTACCGACAACACGTGGAGGATCTCAGCAAGCGATTCAAATCAATAGAGTTCAGGTATATCTTGCGGTGTCACAATGAACTAGCTGATGCACTGGCCACCTTAGCTTCAATGTTAGCTTACCCAAGCAACGCCCACATCGATCCCTTAGAAATCCAAATCAGGGAAAGACACGGTTACTGTAATGTAATCGAGGCAGGATCAAGTACCCAGCCATGGTACCATGATGTTAAGAGGTTCTTGAAGACCCAAGAATAGCCCGAACATGCTACTGGAGATCAAAAAAGAACTATTAGGCGGCATGCGGGTGGTTTCTTTTTGAGCGGCGAGGTATTGTATAAAAGAACCCCGGATCTCAACTTGTTAAGATGTGTTGACACCGAGGAGGTAGGAAGAATCATGCATGAGGTACACGCGGGAGTATGCGGGCCCCACATGAACGAGTATATTTTAGCAAAGAAAATCCTTCGAGCGGGTTACTACTGGATGACCATGGAAAAGGACTGTTTTAGTTTTGTTCGGAAGTATCATCAGTGTCAGGTGCACGGTGATTTGATTCATGCACCTCCCATAGAACTACATCCTATGTCAGCATCGTGGCCTTTTTGTCGCTTGGGGTATGGACGTCATTGGTCCGATTGAGCCAAAAGCCTCAAATGGGCATAGATTCATATTAGTCGTTATCGACTACTTCACAAAATGGGTAGAAGCTGTCACTCTCAAATCGGTCACTAAGAAAGCCGTGGTTGATTTTGTACATTTAAATCTTATCTGTTGTTTCGGTATTCCTGCAACTATCATCACAGATAACGCGGCAAACCTGAATAGTCACTTGATGGAGGATGTATGCGAACAGTTCAAAATAACGCATAGGAACTCCACTCCTTATCGGCCCAAGGCCAATGGTGCTATTGAAGCAGCAAACAAAAACATCAAGAAGATTTTGAGGAAAACGATCCAGAGTTCCAGACAATGGCATGAACAGTTACCTTTTGCCTTGCTAGGATATCGCACTACAGTGCGCACATCAATAGGGGCAACCCCATATTTGTTGGTTTATGGGACCGAGGCTATGATACCGGCAGAGGTAGAAATTCCTTCGCTCCGAACCATTGTTGAAGAAGAAATTGAAGATAGCGAGTGGGTTAAGACTCGATTTGAGCAGTTGACTTTGATTGACGAGAAACAAATGGCTGCGGTTTGTCACGGGCAGTTGTACCAACAAAGAATGGCCCGTGCCTACAACAAGAAAGTGCGACCCAGGAATTTTGAAGTAGGTCAACTGGTATTAAGGCGCATTCTGCCGCATCACCAGGAAGCGAAAGGAAAATTTGCTCCTAATTGGAAAGGTCCGTACCTCATTAGGAAGATACTGCCAAGAGGAGCGTTGTATCTGGGTGATATTGAAGGAAATGATCCTGAGACAGCGGTGAATGCGGATGCAGTCAAAAGGTACTATGTCTGAGTTTACTTCGGTGATGTCTTGGCACATTTTAGATGATGGAGGTTTTATTCCCACTACCCAAACACTATCAACTCTCTCTACAAGCCCTTTGAGCCGGTTACATTTCTTTGGCTACCTTCTTGAATCAAAAAAAAAACAATTGATTGAGCCTGAACTACGTTTGACTTGATTCCGAAAGGATACGTAGGCAACCTCTCTCCCGGGTTCAGTCACACAAAAAATAAAATCCAATTTTCCCTGAAGAAGAAACTGGGGCCCACCAAATGGTTCCGAAGTTGTAATCCACAATTCTTTTACCAAAAACCAAGTACAGGTCCTTTGGATCAATTTCCAAAGGCGGGGGAAACCAAGAAATATCGTGATTGGAAGCCGATGCATTCTAAAATTGAGAGAAATAAAATGAGAGAGTCTTGTCAGTGAAAACCTTCGGGCACCATAAGGCGACGGGAGTAGAGAAATCGAAAATGAGAGAGTTTGTTTAGTAAAAACTCGTAAAGAGTGCTATCAGGCGACAGTGAGAAGAGAAATGAGAGAGGTCGACTAGCGAAAACCCACAAAGGGCGCTGTCGGCCGAAAAGATAATTCCACCTCAGAAAGTTCTGGCAAAGTTCCCTGGTTTGGAAATATAGATCCGTTTTTGGTTCATGAGGAAATGCAAGTTCATGAGGGTCGGGCATCCAGTCCAAAAAGCATGTCATGTCAATTTAAAGTCAGCATGTGCCTCAAATAAGTTTTTCTTTTCCCGAAAGGGACGCTTCTCTTTTAAATTCGTTTCTCCGCTCTTTGTTTACCTTTCCTTGAATCCCTTTCGTTTTAACCCAAAAATTCCAAAATGTGTTGGAAAGAAAAGGTGGCAGGACCGGTTTTACAAATCTCCGTTTAGCAAGAAGTGAAGAAAATACCCCGCTTCAGTGGTACGTCAGTCCAATCCTGACTAATCATGATATCGATTGCCTTCAAAGTAAAGACACACACAAAAAAAAAAAAATCCCCAACGAGTCTGCCCCAGTAAAAATCCCCAACGAGTCTTCCCCAGTAAGAATCCCCACTGAGTCTGCCTCAGTTAAAATCCCCAAGCGGAATGAGATGAAAGAACCAAAGCCTTACACGGGCGAATCATCACAAAATCCGGAAATGCGAGTCTGATCAGTTTGAAAGGGGGTCGCCTGTGAATCCAATCAATGAAGGAGTTTTCTCAACATAAATGAGGCCGGGACCAAGCAATTGGAACGATCAAGGCCACCGAACCAACCACCATTTTCAAACCGACAATTGTTCTTTGTTTGGAAAATTGAAACAGGTGCAATCCAAAGCGACCGTGCAAGAAGCAGGTGCCACCCAAAAGGAAAAGAAATGCGCGAGTGCAAGAAACAACTTTGCAACAAGGAATCAACCCAAAAGGGAAGTTTCCCCAAATTCTCTCCTGCATTTTACTAAACAAAAAATGAAAAAATAATAAAATAATAAAAAAAAACAAAAAAAAACAAAAAAAAAACGAAAAGAGAAGTAAGAAGAAGATTCAAAAAAGGGGGTTTAGTTTAGAAGCCCCAAAATCAATCCTTCACCTGTTAGCCGACATTAGGGCTCCAATCCCTGAGTTGAGCAATTTCCTTTAGCCGACATTAGGGCTCCAATGCCTGAGTTGAGAAATTTTCTTTAGCCGACATTAGGGCTCCAATCCCTGAGTTGAGCGATATTTCTTTTAGCCGACATTAGGGCTCCAATCCCTGAGTTGAGCAATTTCTTGTTAGCCGACATTAGGGCTCCAATCCCCGAGTTGAGCGTTTTCTCCTGTTAGCCGACATTAGGGCTCCAATCCCTGAGTCGAGCAAGTTTTCTTTAGCCAACATTAGGTCTCCAATCCCTGAGTTGAGCAATTTGCTTTTAGCCGACATTAGGGCTCCAATTCCTGAGTTGAGCGAGTTTTCTTTAGCCAACATTAGGACTCCAATCCCTGAGTTGAGCAATTTGCTTTTAGCCGACGTTAGGGCTCCAATCCCTGAGTTGAGCATTTTTCTTTAGCCGACATTAGGGCTCCAATCCCTGAGTTGAGCGATTTTCTTTTAGCTGACATTAGGGCTCCAATCCCTGAGTCGAGAGGTTTTCCTTTTTAGCCAATATTAGGGCTCCAACCCCTGAATTGAGCATTTTTTACCTTTTGCAAACATTAGGGCTCCAATCCCTGAGTTGCGCCTTTTAGACTTTAGGTTTCCAATCCCCTCATCAATTCTGTAGATTTTTATGGCAATTAACTCACGAAATTTTCCTAGTGAAACTGGGGCAGAAACTTTCGTTCGTTTGTTTTGTTGTCTGAGCAGGTCTGACCTCAAGGCGCATGGATCGAGACGACCTACGAGTTGAGTCTCAATCCAGAATAAAGAAAAGAAGAAAAGAACAAAAAGAAGACGTTCCCAAATATTGGAGCAAACAAAGTGCAGGTCGCTCAAAATTTGATTAAATTCCCGAGCTCCGCCAATCCCGTCTCGCTCAATGCTTCAGAAATAAACAAGCGCCTACAACTTGCGAGCATCAAGATTCAGATTGAAGTCTACAAGCAGAATCAGCTAAGACCCAAGATCAAGTTGCGAAAGAATTATAGATAGGAATCTTGTAACTTGTGGTTGACAGGCATAAGTAGTTAGTTCAGTTCCAATTTTCTTTTGGTTGTAATAAGGCGGTCACTAAAGCAGCAGTGGCAACAGCAACAGCAGTAACAGCAAGCATTGCAATCCCATGGTAGTCCCAGCTACCAAAGTTTCCCGAACTACATTGACCTGATTCCTGTTTAGCCCAGGATATGTAGGAAATCTTTGAAGCAAAGATTCGGTCAAATCTTTCAAAAATGTGCTTCACACGGAGTATTCCAATGGGCAAAATCGCTCATATCCGCTCACTTTATCTTTTCACGAAAACTCTTCGTGTTTTCGGACAAAGAGGGGCAGCTGTGAGCACGTGATTTTTGTTTACACAAAAATTACTCCAAAAGAAATCGAAAATAAAACAAATTGTCTTGTTGTACAAATTTTTAGAATTTGCGTGGCATTTTTTGGTAGTTATTTGTAGTCTTTGTCTGTGATTAATTTAGTTTTATCAATTAAAAATACAAAAAAATATATGTCGCGTGTAAGTTTAGGATCTCGTTCTACTATTAGGAATTAATTAAATCGTATTTGGTTTTGAATGAATAAAAATCACAAAAAATATTATCTTTGGTAATTTTGTCATTCTATCGTTTAAAGGTTGATTTTTGTTTAATTAATATATGATATTGTGTGTTAATTATTACTAAAGAATCAATTAATGTCTTGTGATATAATTTTAATTTTATATTTTTATATTTTTATTTTTAGGATTTTTTGTAAATTCGGATTTTAATTAGAAATTGAAAAAGAAAAGAAATGAGTTTGAAATTGGAATTGGGCCGTTCAAATTGGACCCAAATTAGGCCCAAAGCATTGTCTTGCCCGGTCTAGATCAGCTGACCTCAGGGATGTCCAGACGACGTCGTTTTGATCATGCTTGATCTGGGCCGTTGATCTCAGATTGATCAACGGCCAAGATCACATCTCCATACCCACGCTTTAACCCGACCCGTCTCACCCAGAGACCTGTCGGTCTCATTTAACCCATACGGCGTCGTTTCCATTTGAGTTGATCAATCAAAGCCATTGATTTTTGATGATCTAACGGCCTAGATCAAGTTTCCCCCTAACTATATAAACCCAATCCCTTACCCCCACGCCCCCCTAAGCCAGACCCCCTCCCCCATCATCGTCTCTTTCCCAAACACCCTCAAGAACCCTAGCGCCGCCCCTCCTTTCCCTCACCATAAACCCGGCGACAACAATGTCGGTGACCACCAGATTAACACCCCTAGTGCACCTCGACCCCCTAGACGCGGATCTGCAAACCGTTGGTCTCAAATCTTCCCCCATCGTCTCGAATCATCATTTGAAGATTCGAGCCAAACCACCCCGAATCCACACCAGTTACTCCCCTGACCTCCCTCGTGACCAAACCGAGCTTGGTTTGGTTCGAATCTAACCAGAAAAGCTCGGACCCCAAATCAACCCCCAAGAACCCTAGAAATCCAGAACCTGGGGTTTTGTCCAATTAAACGAAGGGTTGGGGTTTTAATAGACCTTAATCGAGGTGTTCTCAGTTGAGAACACTTCGATTAAAGTCCGTTCAATCCCAAAAGAGGTCCGATTCAGAGTTCAAGACAGGGTCGTCTAACCCTCATTTTCTTAAGGTAATTTCTTTTCCTTGTCAGTTCCATGTTGTTGTCTGTTGATGTTTGTTTATGTGTTAAATGTCAGTTTGAGTTGTTTTCATTTTTTGTGTTGACTATTCTGTCCACCTCGCCCGGACCTTTTATTTGGTCGAATTTTCTCTATTCACTGATGAGTGTATGTGTTTAAACTAAATAATCGATTGGAATGAGTTTGATCGATTAATTAGTTCCAGGGCAATTCTTTGTTTTTGACAGTACAACTTGAACCACCTGTTAATACTGTTCAATTCTGATCATTTGCTATTGATTGTGTGTGTTGTAATTCGCGTAGTCGATTCGATATATGTCGTCAATTAGTTTCAGTTTGGAATGGTAGTAATCTGACTCATGCTATTTAATTTTATTTACTGAGGCATTGTTGGAATCAGCTGAGAATTGATTTGTAGTTTGTTAGTTGAATCAAAAATCATCTAAGGATTGGTTATAGCTTCAATTCTTAATGAAGATTTCAGAGTTAAGAAAGTGGGCTGCCAGTTGAGTATGGGTTGAACCATTAGAGTAATCTATAGTGCAAATACACCCTGGCTGACATCTTTACAGATGAGAAGTTAGATGTAAGATGAGTTTAATAATAAAAGGGCTGAAAATGCACATGAGAATAGTAGTGGAACCTGTTGTACAGTAGGATATCCACTACATTTTGAATTTCAGAAGATTAAAATAGAAAAGACTCCATGCCTAGACAATCCTAAGTGGAAATGACAGTCATTAGGAGTTATTTTTAAGCCCTGGGCAGCCTGTCTTTGAGGGGGGTGATTCTCTTCTAATAGGGATATAAAAGAGAGACAAAGAAGAACTGAAAAAAAAAAGGGAGGAGCTGCTGGAGATAAAAAGAAAAAATACTGCTTGATTGCTTTCTCTTCTTTGAATTTGTTTTCAATTCCCCATTGGAAGTTTAGCTCCTATATCTTTTTAAAAGACCAAAACATAGTTTCTTTGGTTTTCGAAGGAAAAACCCTGTCAAGTACTAGAGGTTTGGAGTCATTGGACTCATTCGAACCTTAGTAGCAAGTCATTCCATTTGTTCTGTTTCATTAGGGCTTGGTTTGTGGGGTGCTGGATTCATTTTGTTGAGCACATTGGTTTGTTTGGAGTCATATCTGCAACTTTATTTGGTTCTCGAAACCATTCTGAAATTTGGTTTGGCTCGCCTCTGCTGCTTGGAATTTCTGTCACTAATCTCGATTGATTCAGAGATTTCACTGTGTTGCTGAACCTGTTGTCGCTATACTACTGCTGCTTCTACTGATCTTCATCTTCTTCTCCCTTTCCAATTCAGGTACACATTCGAACCAAGTTGTGATGTAATTTTGAGTTGAAAGATTGAGAAATGGAAGTATTCATGCTTTGGCTTTCACATTTGTGCTTATGTAGTTTACCCTGTATATGTGTTTTCAAAAATAGACATAAGTTGATGTGTAATTAATTTAAGTTTACTTTTGTTCGATACCGTTTGGAAAGATAAACTGTATAATGCGATTTGGTTTTGGCTTGTCAATGAACTATCTAGTTCTGCTAAATTTTGTTTAGTCAATAACTTTAATAATGTTACTAGTTTAAATGAAAGCTATAACAACAGAATTAACTAGTTTTTAGATCCGCTATCTTACAATTAATAGTTAAACAGTCTAGTAGTGGACTAATTTCGATTTCATCTATATTTAGTTTTTTTTTGATTTGTTTTGGGCTGGCGTAATTTGGAATTGGCATTAATACAGCTGCGTAGTATAGTTTAATACGATTCAGGATCATACAACATTAGATACCTTATTCCTAGACCGTGAGCCGTAATTCAATTCGTGTGTAAGGGAATCCATTAATAACTCACGTAGTTTAGTTTAATAGGCATGAATTGATTTCGAACAAGGTTTGTTAGAGTTCCTTTTAATATAATAGATTTTCAAAGTGTCGATTAAGTTTAATAACCCTCGAATGTGTTGGTGGTCAAGGTTGGTTCATTTTCAATTAGTTTCTTTTTTTTAGAAAAATAATAATTAGTTCCAATGTTTCAATTCGTCTAATAATGTGGAGCCTAAATTAGTTAAAAAATAATTTGTTTGTTTCAACAATAGTGTTTGTCAATTCCACACTTTATTTGTAATTTTGTTTCCATTTGGTAATGTTCAATTATAGAATAAGGCACAAAATAATCCCCCGCCTTACAAATTCAAGTGCAATTTTCCGTTAATATCCTTTATAATCTAATAATTAATAAGAGGCCGGTGCTAGTCAAGCATGTAATCTAATTAGCGTATATTTTCTTCTTTCATTTTTAGAGACGAACATAATAGAGAAATGTAGCCAATGTTAGGTTTTATCCTTAAAGAATAAAAATGAGACGAGCCTCGCCAAATAAAAAATGCAAATCGCGGGGCCCTCAATAATTGGTCATAATAAATATTTAGATTTCTTGGGATGGACTGTTTAGTGAATTTCACTGCCTTCCCCAAAGATAATAACGCGTTAGACTCTTCAGGCGCGATTTAATTAAATTACCTTCTTAAATTCGGGTGCGCATTTATGTGACCCAAATCCAAATCTCAACGGAGTTTGAATGTATTAACAATCATGGGCGCATTGATTGCGACGTGGTCCGAGATGCATTTTCACGACGTTGCAATTCCAGAAAGGACAAATAATAATACAAGCGGTTTAAACTTAATAAAAGCACACAAGTTATAATATGTATTAAAATCAGATATTTAGCCATTATAACAATTTAAGCGACCATGCTAGAACCACGGGATTCGGGGGTGCCTAACACCTTCCCTCGGGTCAACAGAATTCCTTACTTAGAATTTCTGGTTCGCAGACTTCATTTGGAAAGTCAAATATTTTCCTCGAATTGGGATTCAAGATAAACCGGTGACTTGGGACACCAAAAGCCAAACCTTTCCCAAGTGGCGACTCTGAAATAAATAAATAATCTCATTTTGAATATTGTCACTTAAATTGGAAAAACTCCCTCGCGCATTTTACCCTTCGGGGCGGGCGCGCAAAAAGGAGGTGTGACAATACATGATATAGTACAAATTAAAGAATAAGAGGGGTAACTTCTCACATACATATTATTTTACCCCCTATGATTGTGCAAACATGAAGATTATCAATCTTCCAATAATTTGTAGTCTCAATATGATAGCCATTTGTATTAGTAAACTTCAGATTTACTACAACATATGTTTTGACCAGAATCATATAATATGAATGACATATTTGTATATAAGCTCTTCGAGAGCCTTCATTTATTATCCACAATCTAATATTTATCGGGCATTACTGGTGTCATGTATCCTTTAGGCAAACAGTTAGGCTTTCACGAGTTGTTGATACATTTTGTACTATCAAATATTTCTCATACACTTCCGGTATCATGAGAGAAAATCACAATCAAATAAACAATGTAAAATAATTGTTTAAGCACAAGAAAACTCTTCTTCATAATATTTTCCTACTTCAGGAGGCAATTTCAATTGTGTTACTTCTTCAGGAGCAAATTTAAAATACGAAATATTGAGTATATATTCTCTCAATTATATTACCTCTTCTGAAGGTGAATTGTGATATATTCACATCAAGAGTGCATTCATATTTACCCGATTTATTAATATTGTCACATTCACTTCAGGGAATGGATTAATATTATCCAAAGTTCTCATCCTTCAGGAAATCGAACATAATTATCTGAGTACGCATTAATCACATCAAATTGTGATGCCTCAATCTCTTTTAAAATATTTACTACTTCAGGAGAAAATCGAGGCGTGCATTTAATATAGAGAATATTTATGTAGCTTATCTTCAATTGTAACCATAGAAAGCCTAAATTATCACTTCTGGTGATCATAGACATATACCACTTCTGGTGGTTAACAAAATATAATTACAATGAGATATATGAAATATAACTACTTCTGGTGGTTGTATATTTCTTGCAAACTCTGCTAGAGTTTAAGTTGATCTAATAATATTATCCATATTCTTCAAAATGACATAAATAAGATATATTATAGTAAACATCATTATCAAATCATAATTTTTTCTTTATGTACAACAATTACATAACCATACTATCTATTACAAACAACAAAAATTAAAATATTTACATTTCTATAGATTCACCACCGATTACATGACTTGTTTCTCCTTCTGGGAGTGCAAGGTAATCAGTTACATCCAAATGCATGAAGTCTAAATTATCTTCAAAAATAAAATTTGCTTCAGCATTTTTCTCTGTCTTCTTTAGGGAGGCTGGATAAAGCTCAACCAGGTGCTTTGGCGTACGACAGGTACGTGACCAGTGCCCTTTTTCTCCACATCTATAGCATGCATTTTCTGCATTTGGTGCTTGCACCGCTTCATACCTTTGTTCCTTCCTTTTCCACTGCTGGTGGTGAGGAGTGTTCTTTGGTGCATTATTATTACCATGATTAGAGTTTCTTTCCCGACCACGACCACGACTCGGGCCACGACCTTTTCCACGTTTAGCCTGGTGGAAGTTCGTCTCATTCACTTCAGGGAATGGACAAGAACCAGTAGGTCGGCATTCATGATTTTTCATTAATAGCCCATTATGTTGCTCGGCTATAAGAAGATGTGAGATAAGTTCAGAATACTTTTTAAATCTCATCTCTCGATATTGCTGCTGCAGGAGCATATTCGAGGCATGAAAAGTGGTGAAAGTTTTCTCCAACATATCATGATTAGTAATATTATCACCACATAACTTCAATTGGGAAATAATTCTGAACATAGCAGAATTATACTCACTGATAGATTTAAAATCTTGTAGCCTTAGATGAGTCCAATCATATCGTGCTTGTGGAAGAACGACCATCTTCAGGTGGTCATATCTATCTTTCAAATTATTCCACAGTATGACTGGATCTTTAACAGTAAGATATTCCATTTTGAGGCCCTCATCAAGGTGATGGCGTAGGAATATCACTGCTTTGGCACGGTCTTAGTTTGATGCCTGATTTTTGTCTTTGATGGTGTCTGCCAGACCCATCGCATCAAGATAAATTTCAGCATCAACCACCCAAGACATGTAGCTTTTGCCCGATATATCCAGGGCTACAAATTCAAGTTTAGAAAGATTTGACATTATTTAGGAAAAGAAAGTTCTTACCTCAGATACTTTCAAAATATTTGCTCGAGATGGTAGAGTCTCGTGCTGATAATGTGTTATAAAATAAAGACTATAAAGTAAAAACAAGTATAGAGAGAAACTGATATATTATTCGAATTCAAACTGATGTACATAATGAACTGAAATCTCTTCTATTTATAGAAGAAAGGAAGCTGTTGTGTAAGCTGCTACTATACCAGATATAGATAATCTTCTACTGAGAGCAATGTTTATCCATAACGGAGTACTGAAAGGATAAGCTTATTATACTCGATATGGATAATCTTCTACCGGGGTAATATTTATCCATAACTGGGTAATGAAAGGATAAGCTTATTATATCCGGTATGGATAATCTTCTACCGGGGGTAATGTTTATCCATAACTGGGTACTGAAAGGATAAGCTTATTATACCCTGTATGGATAATCTTCTACCGGGGATAATGTTTTATCCATAACTGGGTACTGAAAGGATAAGTTTATTATACCCGGTATGGATAATCTTCTACCGGAGGTAATGTTTATCTATAACCGGGTATCGAAGTGATAAGCTTCTTCAGGAAGCTTATTTACAATAGAGTACTTAAATATATAAACATATTTACGGTGGAGTCCCATATGGATAAACTTCTTCAAGAAGCTTATTTACAACGGAGTACTAAATGAACATCCATAATATAATATATTTCTAACACTATTTAATTTTTAGCATAAATTTGGATATAGAACACATTAAAAATGGATGGCTTGTTTTCTCTCTCGGTGCACGTTAGCGCAATATGCGCCAACCGTGGACAAGAGAGCTCGCATTTCATCCCATAAGGCTTTAATGGCCAAGGAAGCTTCAACTTCGTATGGCAACAATCAGTGACGTCAAAAATCAAGCATAGGAAGTGCAGGAACAGAAGGAAAAACACAATCCAATCCACAATTCAATGAAACAATAACCCTAAGTAATGAAATAGAGAAAGTTCAACAAATTGCAGCAAGGAGACTTTGGAATGAGGTGATATAGACTTCTCCAAGTAAAACTCAAGTAGATCCCACGAGTAGCAGCAAAAAATCCTGGGCTGATGAGGTAGAAGAGGAACTTGAGGCGCAATAGATGGAGGGTTCAATTTGGGGTGATTTTGACATTGCAAAAATCTCAAATTGCAGGGTACAAATTGGAATATGTAGCTCGCAAAACACATGGTGAGGCTTCGATTGTTGAGATTGAATTAGATGATATAAGTTGTGAAATTGAGTATTGGGAAAAAGTTATGGTATGCTATTTCTTAAGTACTCACTCTCTTTTTGTTGTGATTCGTGGGCATGTCAAGAGGCTTTGGGGAGAAATTTGGAATTGATAGGATTGCAATGCTTAAAAATGGAGTAATTGTAGTAAGGTTTGAAATTAAAACAGGAAAGAAGCATGAGGTGATTCGAGGTGGAATATACCTCTTTGATAACAAGCCTTTAATCGTTAAGGCATGCTCTCCAGAATTGGAATTCACTAAGGAGGAACATCTCACTGTTTCAATTTGGGTCAAGTTCCCTGGTCTAGACTTTAAATATTGGAGTAAGAAAGAATTGTGCAAGATTGGTAGCTTGGATGGAAAATCAATTATGGTGGACCATAATACTGAAAAGAGAAATGACTTGAATTTTGCAAGGCTATTAGTTGAAGTAGAATGAATGCACAAATGCCAAGTGTGGTGCTATTCAGAAACGAGAGAGGCAAATTGATTGAACAGAAGGTGAATTTTGACCGGAAACCTACTCTGTGTGGTCACTATTCAAAATATGGACATGCAGAAGATGTTTGCATGATAAAGAAGAAGTAGCAAATTCAAAAGCAACAGACTGAATTACCCACTGCTAATCAGCATGAGACGAATAAAGGAAAAGAAAATGAACAAGATCAGCAAGCAAAAAATCCAAACCATAAGGACAAATCCAAAGGGACTGAAGGTGCTTAAGAGGCTGTCTAAGAGAAGCATATAGAGAAGCCATATTCACGGAAGAATATATGGTGGAAAACTCCATTAAGAAATGGGAAGGCTTAACCAAAGCAGACACAACAAATCAAAAGCTCAAATGCTTTTCAGGCATTACATAGCAAGGAAACCAACCAATCAACCATCAAGAGAACAGACTCAAATGTGGGAGGTCAGACTATCCACCCCTAGGGGGTGGTTAAGTTACTTACCTGGAATGTGAGGGGGTATAATGCCCCTAATAAGCAAAAAGAGGTAAAGTTTATTTGTAATGAAGAGAAAATAAGACTTCTAGGCCTACTTGAAACAAAGGTAAAAAGTAACAAGATTGAAGAGTTAGCCAATAAACTGTTTGTAGGATGGAATTATGTTTTCAATCTTACTCATCATTATAATGGCAGGATTTGGATCGCATAGAGACCTGACTACTATAAAGTAGTACCAGTTGTTATGTCAGCACAAATTATCACTTGTGGGCACTCTATATACCTCTCCAATTGACAATTGAAGTTTCTTATGTATATGCTTTCAATACAAAAGAGAAAAGGAAATAGTTATGGGAAAGTCTAGTGACTTATAACATGAGATGCGCCAGACCTTGGGTGGTTTGGGGGGGTTCAACTCAATTTTAAAGCCAGAGGACAGAATAAGAGGCAATTCAGTAACGTGGTCGGAGGTTATTTGTAAAGCCCCAGAAAATTTTGCTAAGTAATCTAAGATTTTGTGGTGCCAAGATAGGCTGATTATTTTATCTTGTGTGCAAGTGAGGGTTCATGATATAATGGATATCAATTAGATAAGTTAAGAAGTGTATAAATCATATTATAAGTAGTTTGGGGTCTAAGGAGAGGCCTAAGTCTAAACCAAGTTGGAAAAATTTCATAATAGGCTAAAGTTGTAAGTGAATGCGCACAAGACCTCACTTTGGACTAGCATATATCTAGTTATATAAAGTGTTGAGTGATGCACAAACTATCAAATTAAAGCTCTTTGAGTCTAGTTCACAACGCAATAAATCGTTCGTCATTTGGAAGTGTATACAGAAAGTTATGACCATTTTACCGGACATGTGTCACCAGCGCGCCAAGGAGCGCGGCCGCGGTGAACCGCGGCGGAATGCGGTGGAACATGTAAAATATCTAAAATACCCCTAGTCAGTGTAAAAAATCGAAGGGGTATTATATTTTTTTCATTTTTTGATCATTCAAGCTCGAATTTTGGGGTTTTCTTCATCCTCTCAAGACCTCCAACCCCTCCCATCTTTAAGGTAAGCAATCTTCATTAACTTGGTGTAAAAATTCCATTATTCCTACACTAGTATTGATGAAATCTACTCATAAAATACATAGATCTTCAAGAAATTCCTTCAAGAACTCAAAGGAGGGTTTTGCAAGATTTCTTCCAAAAGGTAATCCTACCCCCTTTAGACTTACATGTATGAATTTATTATGGGTATATGAGTGTGAATTAAGTATTGGGACTCTTGGTGTGGTGATTAGAAGCCATAAGTTCCTAATATAAATACATAGTGATTGTAGAGATTGGAAGGTGATTATTTGATGGAATTTTGTTGGTTGGGTGAAGATGGGTTGTCACACATATGTTGTTGGAAGTTATAAATTGGTTAGGAATGATGGTGGAATGAATTGTTGGTTAATGGTGATAGTTGGGTGAACCAATACTATAGTTATGGGGTGTAAAGATCTATACCTACAAGGTGTTTGATGATATGCCTAAATGGCATAAGTTACGGAATTTATTACTAATATTGGCCCTATTGAATGTTGTATTGTAGATTGAGGTTGCTTAAGTGTATTGGATCATTGTAGTATCACTAAGGGCGAATTTGAGATATGTATGGCTAACTTTAACCTTTGTAAAGTCACCTTGTTTGGTGTACGAGTAATTGGTATGTGTTATTTATGTAGACCATTTGTGAATTCTTGTGATTAATATGCCTTGAACGTTGTTGGCTAAGTTTTCTGATATAATGGTGTAAGTAAATGGCAACAAGCCAAGCGTGTGTGTGTGAATGTGCTTATGTGGTAAGAGTTGTGTAACAAATGATGGAAAGAAATCGTAATTGATGCAATTGAAACAACTGTGGTAATATCATACGTGAATTATCGCGGCAATTATCGTTGTGACTTAAATTGTATACAGACTGTTGCATATAATGGAAATGGTATTGATATCTATGAAAACTCTTTGTGAATTATTGTGTTGTCGTGTGAAATGTAATTGTCCAGTGGGATCAGATTGTGAGCCGCAACATGAAGTTATAAGGTGTAGGTTGTGGTGATAAGGGTGACCGAGGTAATAAGGGTGGAAAAGTGATCGAGATCACTATTAAAATGAAAATATGTGAAAGTTGTGAAACCACTGATGTGATGAAATAATGTTGAAAAGGGAAAATGAGAGATTGTGGAACTTGTTTGACTTTGGTTATTCCTTTCATGTGCATTGTGTTGTTGATTCTATTATTGTTTGTTACCTGTGTATTTCTTGATTTTACTTGGGGTAAAGTTTGTTCATACATACTAGTACAATTCAAATGTACTGACGTCCCTTTTTGCCGGAGGCGCTACATTCATGTTATGATTGTAGGTGGTTCTATAGCAGGTACTCTAGTCCACCGACAATAGCACTCCTTCACATTCCGTCAGCTGTATTGGTGGGCCCCTTTTTCATCTCGGGGCCCTACATGGCTCATGCCGCTTTTCCTCCCGGAAATCTTATTTTGGTATTTGCGTAAGGTATAGCCGGAGCCTTGTTACCAGCAAGTATTGCAACACTCTTTTGTATCCCTAGAGGCTCCGTAGACGTTTGTGTGGGTTATGTATGGGTATTGGATAGGTAAATGGACCGTGTTGTAACCTTGTACTCTTGCTTTCTTCTACACTATAACTTGTATGGAACCTTGAAAGTTTAACCACATTTTAAATGTTGTGATATAAAATGAACTAATATGTTGAATGTACTATCTTTCCTAGTTTAAATAAAGGTAAGCATGACTTCCTTATTCCTATCGAGTTAGGTAGATAGCGGTTGATAAGGCTTGCTCAGTTGGGTTCACTCGGTTGAGCGCCGGTCGCGCCTCCCGAAGTTGGGGCGTGACATTATTAATTTTTGTAATTATGTTGAGGAATGTGGATTATTGGAATTACCTGCTCAAGGAAATAGGTATACCTAGAATGATAAACATGAGAATCAAAGGGTGTTTTCAAAGATTGATTGGGTGTTCATTAATTGGGATTGGTTGGGTGCAATATCAGCATGTATGGCACTATTCCTACCTTCTATTAGTGGCAAGTGAAAGAACTAAAGCTAGGAAGTCTTTTCTCATCTGTAACATGTGGGCTCAACATCCACAGTTTGCATCCATTGTTACTGAGGGATGGAGTACTAAGATTTAATGATACAAAATGTATACAAATAGTAAAGAGCTAAAGTTTCTAAAGAACAAGCTCAAGTCATTAAGAGCTCAATATTACCACTCAATTGTAACAGAAGCAGATGAGTATAGGAAAATACTTAAACATGCCCAGATCCAGCTACTGAGTAATCCAACTAGTGCAGATTATAAACAGACTGAAGGTTAGGCATATTCAAAGTTCAGACAACCATATTACTTGGCCGAAATCTACTTACAACAAAGGAGTAAAGATACTTTAAAGTTGGGAGATGATAACACTATGTACTTCTATTCAATAATAAAGCATAGGAAGTTGAAGCAGGCAACTACACAGTTGAAGGACTTATCAGGAAATTGGCAGACTGACCTTGAAGTTATTGCAGGTTTATTTGTCAACTACTATGAAAGGTTACTGGGAAGAAGATCATATTCTAAAGTGTCGGCGTTTAATAGCATTCTTAAAAATTGTCAAGTTCTCACAATTGAGCAACAACTTGATCTAGTAAGGCCTTTTGCAGAGAAATAAGTGAAAGAGGCAATGTTTCAAATAGATGGAAATAAGAGCCCTGGACCAAATGGATATGGAAGTGGTTTTGACAATGCAGCTTGGAAGATAATGGGACAGGATGTTACAGAAAAAGCGACGGAGTTCTTTCAGAATGGAAAGTTGTTTAAGCATCTCAATTCAACTATTATAGCACTCATTCCAAATGTGGAAATTCTAGAAGAAGCTAGTCAATATAGACCAATTTCATGTTATAGTGTGTTATATAAATGCATTTCGAGGCTTTTGTAATAGATTGAAAGTGGTTGTTAATCAACTGGTTGCAAAGAATCAATCAGCCTTTGTTTAGGGAAGATCTATGTTGCACAACGTACTTACATTCCATGACATTCTGAGGAACTATAATAGGAAGGCATAAATGTCTTATGAAAATTGACATTAGGAAAGCATATGATATGGTTAGCTGGGAATTCCTTGAATAAGCATTAAGAGGCTTTGGTTTTCTAGATAAGTTCATCCAGTTAATTATGATATGTGTATCAACTACAAAGTTCTCAATTAAAGTCAATGGGGAGAATCATGGCTTTTTTGCAGGGAAGAGAGGTCTCAAGTAAGGAGATCCTATTTCTATAACGACCCGACTGGTCGTTTTACTTTTTAGGACCCCATTCCCCTAAACAAGACTTCCCGTTCTTGCTTAAACTAATTTACGACCTGCGAGGATGGTTGGTTCGGAATTTGGAAGAGTTTGGGTTGAAATAGGCACACTTAATTTCCTAAGATTTTCTTAAAAGGTTAAATTTGACTTTGGTCAATATTTTGAGTAAACGGACCCGGACTTATATTTTGACGGTCCCGAGGGTCCATAGAAAAATATGGGACCTAGGCGTATGCCCGGAATCAAATTCCTAGATCCCTAGCCTGAGTAATGAATTTTCGTTAGAAATTGTTAAACTGAAATTCTAAGAATTTAATGAAATTTAATAATGCTTGATCATGTTGGTATCAGGCCCGTATGTTAGTTTTGGAGCCCGGTACAGATCTAATATAACGTTTAAGACTTGCCCGCAAAATTTGGTGTCAATCCGAGTAGTATAAGTACGTTTCGGCGCGTTAGAAGTGAATTTAAGAACTTGAAGTTCATAAGTTTGATTCAATTGGGTTTAGGGGGTGATTCTTAGATTTAGCATTGTTTCGGGCATTCCGAGGGTTCGAGCGAGTCCGTTTTATGATTTCAAACTTGTTGGTATGTTCGGATGGGGCACGAGGGCCCCGAGCGTCAATCAGACAAGGCTCGAGTGAAGTTGGAAAAAATGGTAAGGAGTTGAAGCTCTAGTTATCTGTCATAACCGTACCTGTGGTTGGTCAGTCGCAGGTGCGAGACCGCAGATGCGGTCGACACATCGCAGAAGCGGCCAAGGGAAGGAGCCCAGGAACCGCAGATGCGGCTCCTTCTCCACAGGAGCGGCTCTAATGCCGCAGAAGCGGTCCCAGCCCCTTGGCCTAATTCCGCAGATGCGGACCCCCTCTCGCAGATGCGGTCCCCTAACCGCAGGTGCGGAAATCGCTGAAGGCAGTGCCTTCATTTAATATGGGAATGTGTCATTTTTGACACATTTCCACCATTGTTTGGGCGGTTTGGGAGCTTCCAAAGAGAGATATTCCACCTAGCATCTTGAGGTAAGTTCATCCCACTTATTTCTAGTTTGATACTTGAGTCTTGGGTAGATTAACACACAAAGATTAAGGAAAAATCATGGGGTTAGAGCAAAACATAGGGTTTTGATAAAAGTTAGATTTAACCACGAAATTTGTTATGAAATAAAGTAGAAATCATATATTATTGATTCTTAGGTTATAAAGAACAACTTTCTTCGAAAAATTTCGGAATCCGGGCGCGTGGGCTCGGGGCCAGATTTAAGAAAACTTGTGTTTAGGGTTGGAAAATTTCTTTAATAGTTAGAATGCGAACTTGTGAGCTTGTATTGACTAGTTCCTACCTCGTTTAATTAGTTTTGGATCGTTCGGCTCCAAATTGAGGGTTTAAGCACATTCTTGGTATTGGAAGTACGCTTCGAAGCGAGGTAAGTCTCCTTTCTAACCTTGTAAGAGGGAACTTGTCCCCATAGGTGTAATAATTGAATAAATTGCCACTAAATGCGGGGGCTACGTACGCACTAGGTGACGAGAGTCCGTACGTAGATACTACTATGTTAATTATCCGAGTAGTTTAGGACCCGTATCATGCCATATTTGTAAATATTTTTATCCTTCATGCTAATAAGATCACTTAAGATATGCTAGAGACTTGGAAATGAACCTATGTGATCGTACGCACTTGTTTGAACACTTGTATGAATTATTTGAATATAAATGCGCCTTTATGTACCTTCTTGATGATAATTGATATTTGTGGATCGGGCCGATCGCCTCGGTAGAAATAGATGCATCTATGGTTCGCGCCATTCGACCCTCTGGCAGTGCACAGTTTCTTTTCTGTTGGACCTGGTCGTACGACTTCGGCATAACATGCGCATGATATTTATGTGAAATCTTATTCATGACTTACTTTGTTAAATGCTCTGAAATGTAAATGGCTAACTGTGATACTATCTAGGCATGACTTATCACTTCTTGCTATAAAATGATATTATCTGTGACATCCATGCCTAGCATAAAACTTTATTATATTATTTGACCCTAGTAAGTATCAAGTCGACCTCTCGTCTCTACTTCTTCGAGATTAGACGGGATACTTACTAGGTACATATTGTTTATGTACTCATACTACGCTTCTGTACTTAATTGTACAGGATCTGAGGCAGGTACATCTGGCTATCAGTCTGGTACGCATTCTTGATCATAGTCCGAGACTTCCACGATAAGCTGCTCCCTTCCTATGCCGTTCAACAACTTGATGGAGTCTCTCTTCATTTTTGGATGTCTACTCTATTTCAGACAGTAGGATAGATTTACTCTTTTGTATATTCTACTAGATGCCCACATACTTGTGATACCAGGTCTTGGCACCCACATTAGTAGACTATTCTTTTGGGAATTGTATAATTATTTTTGGTACGTTACTAATTATCACTTATTTTAACTTCAAATTAAGAAATTATTATACTTGTTTTGGTAAAGTAAAATGAGAACTTATTAATATTTCCGCGTTGGCTTGCCTGACAATGGTGTTAGGCACCCTCACGATCTATAATGAAATTGGGTCGTGACAGTTTCTCCCCTACTATTTTATCATAGTGATGGAGTATCTATCCAGGATGCTTAAGAGAGAGTTAGTATGTTACCAAATTTCAAGTATCATCCCATATGTAAGTCAGTGAAACTTACTCACCTTATCTTTGCGGATGACTTGGTGATTTTTTACAAGGGAATGAGAGGTCAGTACATAGAATCATGGAGACACTAAGTCACTTTAGAGATATTACTGGATTGGTTGCAAACATAGAAAAGTCAAGTATTTTCATGGCTAGGATAGATAACATCGCAAAGGAAAAACTACTGGCTAGAACAGGTTTCACTTTTGGAACCATTCCTATCAAGTATTTGGGCCTTCCCCTTTCTCCACAAAAGTGGAACAAACTAGATTGTCATATGCTGGTGGAAAAAATCACATAGAGAATCAATGTTACATATTCACAACATTTATCCTATACAGGCAGATTGCAAGTCATAAATACTGTGTTGTTCTCTATTCATAGTTTCTTTGTCACAATGTTCATCATTACTCAAAATATTCATAAGGAGGTGGACTAGATTTGTAAGAACTATATGTGGGAAAGTTCTGAGGAGAAGAATAAAATACCTTTGGTAGCTTGGGAAAGAGTCTGTTGTCCTAAGAAGTTAGGGGGACTGAAAATTAAGGATAGCAAACTCTAGATCATAACTTTAGTGGAAAAGTTGATATGACAACTGCTCATGTGTAAAGAATCACTGTGGATTTAATGGGTGCATGGTATATATGCAACGACAGAAACAAATATATGGGATCATAAACCTCCTACATACTGCAGTTGGTATTGGAAGAAAATTAATAGTCTCAAGGTTCTAATGCATGGATGGTACACAAAGGACAAGTATACACTAACAGTGAAAGGTGACTATTCCATTACTAGTAGTTATCTTTCATTCTTAGGTGTCAAATCAAGGCTGGAGATAACATAATTAAGATGGACCTCCTTAGCTATGCCTAAGCAGAAAATTACACTATGGATGGCAATGCAAGGAAGGTTACTCACTAAAGAAAGATTACTCAAGTTTCAAATATCAGTATTTGATGTCAGGTGTTGTTTATGCGAAGCTCAAGCAACATAAACAAGTGCTCATCTGGTTAACACTTACAACTGGTTTAAGGTAATAAGACGAGAAGTAAATCAATGGACATGCGTCAAATTACCAGAAAGAGACATCAAACAAGTTACGGAAAGCATACAAAGGAAGCATTGGAAGAAGTGTAAGAAGGAGCTGGCAGCTACAGTATATCGACCTTTAATATATCTCACTTGGCGAGCTAGAAACTGAAAATTGTTTAGACGCATAAATGTACATATAGAAGAGGTGGTATTACAGATTAGGAAGGAGATTGCAGAAAAAGTAGATATTACTAGGAATTCAAAAAGAGCCAGTAAATGTAGAAAATTCGTGCAACAATTACTTTGTAATGAGATACCAATATTTTTGTTGGAGGCCTTTCTCTTGCACACAGAAGGAGGATACTCTTTATTTGTAATGGTTTTTGGAGTTAACGATAATTGACAATTGTCACAAAAAAATGGATATAGATTGCTCCCAAAAGGAATTTTTATATATTTTAAAGCTACATAAAAGTTAATATTCCTATAATAATTAGTAATTCAAGATTTTACAAAGATACCTGAGAAAATTGTGATTAGAGAGTTTTTTTTTTTTTTTTGACTTTTTTCTAATAGATGGAGCGACTTTTTTATAAAGTAGTATTAGAATTAGTCATAGAAAATCTCTGTTACTTGAATTGAGGAACAAGTAACAAGGGGTTATAGCTGCTTTAGTTTTTCCTCTTTCTAAATGGGAGGTAGGAGAGCTTGCTAAATGGCCTAATGGCTCTCCACAAAATTATTTTGGAACGCACCAAATTCATTTTTGACCGTTCACCACTAAAACCCCTTCGTCGATATTTCTATAATACTAATAAAATTTCCCTCCTTACCAAAACCCCATCTTCACACACAACGCGCACACTTCACCTTTCTCCTCATCTTCACTCCTCTCCAACAATGGAGAAGGCGGTTTTACTACGCTCTCTGTCATCCACTTCCACGCTCGCCTTCTCTAGAATATTCTCACGCTCTTCACACCGACTCGCTTCTTACTCTGCTAAACGACATCGCTTACTCCAGAACCTTTACCGCCGGCGTTCACTTATCCGGAGCAACGGTCGTCTCCTATCGCCTTCGCTTGACTTGAAAAGACAGTTTTACCCTCTCTCAGTTCGAGCCATCGCCACTTCCGCCCCTCAATCCTCTCAAGGTACTCCCTTGCTCGCTAACTAATTTGACTCTTTATTATCTAGTAGCCTGTTATTGATTTTGTATGTTAAATTTGTGCTTTTTACTTGTCAGAGTTTCTTGGTGCTGATGATGAAGTTGCTGAGAAATATGGGTTCGAGAAAGTATCCGAGCAGTTTATTGATGAGTGTAAATCTAAAGCTGTTTTGTACAAACACAAGAAAACCGGCGCTGAAATAATGTCGGTGTCCAATGACGATGAGAATAAAGTCTTTGGCATTGTCTTCCGGACTCCTCCGTAAGTTTTTCTTAGTCTAATAGTTTATGGTCATTATGTTTACCATATGTCAATTTAGTTGTACCCTATCTAATCGGTTTAGCATGGTATTTGACTGTAAAATTACTGCAAAAATCAGTTTTTTCACAGGTTCTTTATCTTTTAGAGTAATTAAACAAATCAGTACAAAGCAAGGGCTGCTCACCAATGGAAAATGAGATTTTGATAAATTCGTTTGTTGTTTTCTTTATGGAAAACGAGCAGGCTGTGACATATTAGTTTTTGTTAATGCAGGAAAGATTCTACTGGTATTCCTCATATACTGGAACATAGTGTACTTTGTGGTTCAAGGAAGTATCCGTTGAAAGAGCCCTTTGTTGAACTGTTGAAGGGAAGCTTGAATACTTTTTTGAATGCTTTCACATATCCAGATAGGACATGTTATCCTGTGGCGTCCACAAATGCAAAGGTCAGGAAAGCATTACACGTTGAACATCATTAGGGAATTTAAGTTTGCCTTTATCTAAAAATATGCTTATTTCCAAACAGGATTTCTACAACCTGGTTGACGTATACTTAGATGCTGTCTTTTTCCCTAAATGTGTGGAGGATTTCCAAACATTTCAACAAGAGGGTTGGCATTATGAACTGAATGACCCCTCAGATGACATAACTTTTAAAGGTATCCTCCCTTAAATCATGTTTTTTGTTTGTTTCCTTTTCTCTCCTGTGATGACTTCTTTTTCTTGTGCTTTTATCAATGTTCTGCTGTAGTGTCTTTGAACAAAGTTTAATGTCTTCGACTTTGATCCCTACGGATAGTGGCGCATCTGCAGCTTGTCCCTGCATATCTTACAAAAGCTTTTATGTAAAACTTCAGGGGTTGTGTTCAATGAGATGAAGGGAGTTTATTCTCAGCCTGATAATCTACTAGGCCGAACTTCCCAGCAGGTATGGATGTCACACTTATGGGGTTTCTCTCTGAATTAAGGTAGCCATCAAGCATTTGTAAGGGCTGGCAATCTGATTAATTGTTTGAATGTTCTTATTTCTTTGTGTGTATGTGCATAGGATTACTTGTGTTATTGCTGACTGTTTATATTAGATATAACAATTTATATTGGTTGGATATAACTGATGATAATGTACTTTAGAATTGCTCTTGATGAATGCAATAAAGGGCTCATTGGAGTAGTTAATATCTTATCACATATCAAGCATGTAATCACTATAGATGCTAACAAGGTTTAGAGCCTAAAGGCCAAAAATAATTTAGTGCATGAGCTCAACAAATTTAGTGGAAGCAGAAGGATAAATAACATTGAATAACTGAATGTGTTTAAAGAAAATTCTTTGTGCATACAAGGTGAAGTACTTTATTAATTTTGTATTGTCATATTTACTAAAAGGTTTTGACTTGAAAATAGATTATTGGTTTGCTAAATCTTGTGACAATTTAATAAGCTACGTCACAAAGATGTGTACATGGCTTATAATTTATGGTTCTTTACTCAATAGTTAATTTCATGGGTTTCTTCCAGACAATAAAAGTAGTGTTATACTCTACCTGGCTATTGTTTTATAAGTAGTGTCCTATGTCTTCTGCAGGCACTTTTTCCTGATAATACCTATGGTGTTGACAGTGGCGGTGACCCACGAGTAATTCCTAGCCTTTCTTTTGAGGAATTTAAGGTTGGTAGTCTCTTTCACATTAGTTTGTTTGTTCACGGATTATATACTTCAACAAATTCAACAAGTTTTTGTTTATTACACTGCTAATACTGCTAATCATCGTGGTTTAATCACATTACTTATTTTCCTTATTTAAAAAATCATCATGGTTTAATTATGTCAATTCCTGGATTCTTCCCATTACTTCATAGTATTTCCCAATGTTTCTTGTCATGCTTGTTGTGAGGTGTTATAGTTGAATTTGAATGTTCTTTAAAACTGTGGGAATTGTTTGTGGTTGTGTTGCATGCTTCACGTATACATATGTTCCATGGATGTATATGTCAGCCCGAATTTTCATGTGTAAAGAGAAGACTTGAGCATCTATCTTTTGGTGATTGAGAATCATTATGTTATCTGGTTAACTGGCATCTTGTAGCTTCCGAAATAAATCTATAAGCTAGAAGTTAGATTTATACTGTTGCCGTTTTCGGAAAAAAAGCTAGAAGCTAGATTTATGATGTTCAATGGATTCACTCTTGCTTACAAGTTATACAAAAGCTTGTACATGCTCTATGCTAAGTTGCTCCGACACGCCAGTTTAGGTGCCGCACCCATGTCGACACGACACTAGTATGGGTGTGGGTATGGGATCTGTACCGGATATGGTCAAACAATTTTGGGTACTTTGACCACGACGGACGGAAAAATTCGATACGAGATACAATTTGATTCTTGAAATCAGAACCAAAACTAGGATAAATTTGAAGAAAATAACATACTTTATCCAGGAAATCTATCATTTACTTATCTACAACTTGAGAATAAAAAAAAAATTCCCCATTTTATCTCATAATTTAGAGATATTTTTATATTTTTGAATTACTTTTAGCCGGATCCTCGCACCCGTACTAGGATCCGTATCCCGGAATCTTAGAATTTACATCTCAAAGGATCCGACCTCTAGATCCACACCCGTGTCCTAGCAACTTAGGCTTTATGCACAATTAATGGCCATTATATTTGTGATTATCATCAATCATTCTATAATCAAGTGGTCAGACTCAGATGTGGTTGTTCTTCCATCATACTGTTGTCCTATTGCTTTCATTGGTTTGGAGTACCTAGTCAGAAATTAGAGACCCTATAGATCCTGGGCTTTAATCTTTAAGGGGAGAACCGTAAGGTTGTCATATGAAGTACTTAGTGACATTCTTTGGGCCACACAAGGTAGAAATATCCACTCAAATATTCGTTGGAGCTCTTAGAAGGATCACTATTGTTAAAGGCATGCTTAAACCTTGATATCAGGTGTAGTAAAAGTTGGTTTAGTAGGTTATGGTTGATTGCTAGAATGTTAAGTGTTGGTATTAGATTGTAGTCATAAATATTAGGAGAGTTAAGTTCTTAAATTGGTATTGTCCTACACTGGAGAATATCATATTTATTGTGTTTGACACCAATACATAGGTATCTTGTATTCATTTAGAATCTTCTTTTCTTTCATACACAGTTCTAGAATTTCTTCGATCTTTGAAGAGATTTAAGTAGTTTTCGGCTATCGGTGAATGCTACTTTCTGGCCAAAGTGTTACCACTCTTTCTCTTTCTGGTGACCGATTTGGTGGCACCTTACCTCTTCTTCAGTGACCATCCGTTCCAGTCAATTTAATGACATTAACCTTCCGCAAAATTTCGACAACCAAGGCATTTTCCTGCGAGGTTCCGGTGGTGACTTTCACGCAAGTTTCGTGGCTGCATTTATGTTTCTAAAATAAGTAAATTCAAGTTGGTTTCTCGACCTAGAGTTTAGAGGGGCTTGTTAGAATCTTTAGTGTTATTCTTAAAATGTTAGTATTAAATTATTGAGAGAGTTAAGTCCTTAAATTGGATGTTGTTACACATTGAACAAATGTTGTGTATTGTACTTGAGCCCTATATATTGGTGCGCCAAGCCCCAAGGAAAGAAGATGCACAATGATGCACTGCAATTTTATCAATGAAATGATGAATATCTACTAATATAGGTTGGTGATGCATCAATAGATCTTCTTACTGTGTTTCAAACTACACTTGGTACATGGTATTGCTGGCACTAGGGAGAGCAGTCGTGACTATTATCTAACATATCTGTTTGAAATTCTACTACTAAAATTGGTTAGCCTCTTAGCGTGACTGGTGTTTTCTGTGTCTATATGTTTGCAGGATTTCCATAGGAAATTTTACCATCCCAGCAATTCAAGGATATGGTTTTATGGAGATGATGACCCAAATGAACGTCTGCGGATCTTAAGTGGTACTTATTCATTTCTCTTATAATTTCAGATGAACATGAATGGTGTTAATTTATATGTTATGCCTATACTTGGGAATCCTTCTTGAATGAGTGGTTTGGCTCGGATATTCATTACTCTATGTACTTCTTGGATGTCTTAGAGGAAATGTGTATTTAACAAAATCGTTAACGTGCCAATGTCAGAAACTTTCCCTACACCAATCAGAGGCTGTGATAAAGTATAGATGAGTGTTGCTTGTTTTTTGAAAATTTAGGGGAAGCTACATCTATTAGAGGCCTTGTTATATTTTATGCACATAGCTCAACAGCACATGGACATCATGACACAAAACGTTAGAAATTATCATGACACAAAATATTAGAATTTGGAGGGATGACACATTTTACATTATTTATTTTGTGCATATAATTTCTTGTACAACCAAGATTAACAAGGACACACTGGAAGAAACATTTGTAACTTCAAAAGGTAATGAAAAGCACATTGCAAGAATTTGCTCAATGTTAAGTAATCAAACATATGAAACTTAATTTCAGAAGTCCAGTAAAATGCAAAAATATCATGTCATGTGTATTGTTGTAGGTTCTCTACTTGCATACGGGAGGTTTTTCCCATTATTAATTAAGTTATTTACCTTATAAAAAAAAGCATGTCATGCGTATGGAAACATAACATAAAACAGGGAAACGTGTAGCATAGAACAAGCGGCACAATTTATGCCAAAGGAAACTACTTCCAAATTTTCTTTTTAGATGTATTTTGCGTCCCAAGCTCCAATGTTCTATTTAGTTTGTTATGTGTCCCATTGTTAACTGTGTACATGGATTTTCACAATTTTATTAATCCTCAGATGTTATGTATATATAGGTAATGTCAGTCATCAGACCCCTCTGTAGTCAGCAATTTGTTTCTGAGTTCTTTTGTTTCCTTTATTTTTCCCTTTGTTTTGTGTCAAGTCAAATGAAGTTTCCAAAAAAATATAATTGCTACTTGGAGGCTCGCTTTCTGTACCTTTGTTGGAATTTATGTGTTCTTGTGTATATGCTTACTTTTCCAACTTTTGTTCTTTGTTCTCTTTTGAAAATTTACATGGTATCAGCTGCATTCATTCTATCCAGTAATGACTTCAATTTTAAAACTCTGGCACATCTCATGTTCCTATAATATGTGTGATTGTGTGCAGAGTATTTGAACATGTTTGATGCCAGTTCAGCTCCTCATGAATCAAGAGTTGAACCACAGAAACTATTTTCTGAGCCGGTCAGGATCGTAGAAAAATATCCTGTTGGAGAAGATGGGGACCTGAAAAAGAAGCACATGGTATGCCTTAATTGGCTTCTATCTGACAAGCCACTGGATTTGGAAACTGAGCTTGCCCTAGGTTTTTTGGATCATCTGCTTTTGGGGACTCCAGCTTCTCCCTTGAGGAAGATCTTGCTAGAAAGTGGTCTAGGAGATGCTATTGTTGGTGGAGGGATTGAGGATGAGCTCCTTCAGCCTCAGTTTAGCATTGGGTTGAAGGGTGTTGCTGAAGAGAACATTCAGAAGATTGAAGAATTGGTCATGAGTACTCTAGAAGGCTTAGCTGAGAAAGGTTTTGATTCAGATGCTGTTGAGGCATCAATGAATACAATTGAGTTTTCTCTTAGAGAAAATAACACTGGCTCATTCCCTCGTGGTTTAGCGTTGATGCTCCGCTCTATTGTATGAAGAAACTCTCATTAACTCTATCATTTGTCTTGATACTTTCTTTTTTCCTTTCTCCAACAAAGAATGAGTTATGTTTTTTCGGTGTGATGTTTCATTCAGGGTAAATGGATTTATGACATGGATCCATTTGAACCACTTAAGTATCAGAAACCCCTTGAGGCCCTGAAAGCCAGAATAGCTAAGGAAGGCTCCAAAGCTGTTTTTGCTCCTTTGATAGACCAATACATCTTGAGAAATCCACACCGTGTAACGGTTGAGATGCAGGTTATCATCATTGATGCTGACATCCTTTCTTTGACAAAATATAATTTTATGTGTCTGTTAAATACGAGTGTTGTTTTCTTCAGCCTGACCCAAAGAAGGCTTCTCGTGAGGAAGAAATAGAAAAAGAAACGTTGGATAAAGTTAAAGCAAGCATGACCCAAGAGGATCTTGCTGAGCTGGCTCGGGCAACACACGAGCTACGGTTAAAGCAAGAAACTCCTGACCCGCCAGAAGCCCTAAAGAGTGTGCCCAGCCTCTCTCTACAAGATATTCCTCGAGAACCTACACATGTTCCAACAGAGGTAATAACTGCCTACCTTTTTTTCTTTGCTTTAATTCTGTTATATGAGTTCCATTTTGGTTTGACTTGTTGGGCTTTTGATTGTAGGTAGGAGACATCAACGGGGTAAAAATTTTGAGGCATGACCTCTTCACGAACGATGTTCTTTATGCTGAAGTTGTCTTCAACATGAGCTCATTGAAGCAAGAGCTGCTACCGTTGGTCCCACTTTTCTGGTAATATGTTCCCCTGAACTGCTTAGATATTAATGTGCGGCGCCCCTGCCTCAAAAAGAAAATGATGAAAGAGAATTTTCTAATAGTGAAGTGAAACAAACTAAGTGGAAATAAATGGACTTAGAATCCATAGTCTGTGGCGTATTGAAGTTACACTCATGAAGGCCTTCGCTGGACCAGTAGTTGCATTCTCATAATCTTTTCTTATGTTATTTGAACTTGAGATGTTTTATAGGCTTCTTTGGTTCCTTGGGTTGTAGGAAATACATCTACTTCCTGTACAGTCATTGCCATCTTCAAGCATTTTGATGGTCCTTATTCTTGGTATTTTCGGTGCTATGCCTGCATGATCAGATTGCATCTGTCCATTCTAGCACAAATAGGTTCTAGTGACTTAGGTGTTTCCCTGTGTAGCTTAGGCATGATAAAACTTAGGTTACAGATCCTGAAGAAGAATGTTCTTCACTTATGGATATCTGTCCTTTTTAGTTTCTTTGTTCATATTCTAGTCCTTTCCTAGTATCTCCAACTAGTTGGGAACTGTTCTGAGGGGCTGAGACGGGCAACTTTTATTGCACGGGTTACTGAAGAAAGAGCTAAATATCCTACATACAGGAGTCTCGTTTTTCCTATGCCAAGGATTGCCTTTTATTCTGGTTTCTCCAAAATCTGCACAGGAAACATGATTGGGTTGTGAAAATGCAGTCCCTGCATGTCGTTTTTCTTTTTGGTGGGAAACCACTATGGCGTTATTTAATACACACACCATATTTGCAACCTGGCATATTAGCAACACGTCATATAGACATAATTGGACTAAGATTGTCTTTGACACACTTGCATTAGGTCCAGTGTCCACTAGAAGTTTTTTAATTTTGTTAGAGATTTGTATGTGAGGAAGTGGTGCCTTGGTGCAATGGTAAGAGTTGTCAGTGTAATCAGGAGGTCACGGGTTCAAGCTTGGAAATAGACTTTTGCCGAAATGTAAGGTAAGATTACATATAATTAAACTGATATAGTGTGATCCTTGGTCCCACGCATATTGGGAGCTTAGTATGCAGGAGAACCCTCTTAGAGATTTGTATGTGGGTATAGGGATAAGTGTTGGGTTTAGAAAATCTTTCATTTTAGAGAACTCGTAATTTGTCTTAAATGACAACTCATCGAGTATTGGTACAAAATGGACATAAATAGAGTAGAATGGATTTAAACATACATATAGCTGACCTTTTTTTTTCTTTTGATGAAGTGGTGTATATAGCTGACCTTAAGTAGTCTGAGATGAAGGCATGGTAGTACTCACCCAAGATCATGATTCAAAAAATAAAATAAAAAATGAAATAAATCGCTTCGATAAGACCCTATACTGGGAGCTATACTCATATAACTCAATTCTTGTTATTTTCCTTCTTTCTTCTCGAGAATTTGTTCAGTAGATCTGTTATGGTGGGTTTTCTTCTTCCTTCTTTTGCTGTCCCTGCATGTGAATGTGGTTTCTAGTTTCTATTGCCTGCATTATTTTGAAGCTTACATATCATATTCACAATACTCTGTAGAATGCACTTTGTGGTTTTCAAAAGCGTGTTCAGGTAGGTTAATTTTGCTTTAGAATTATTTGGCAACTATAATTTGGGTGATTGAAATCACCAAGCTGATGGTAGTGGGCTACAAGACTACAACTTCATGAGGAGCAGGGTTAGGATGATCTTAAAGGCCAATGCATCTTTTAACCATTGGAATTGGAATAAAAGTTGTGTAAATAAGTTCATACTTTGTGTATATCTTATGTGGAAAACCATCCTAGTTTTTTCTATATGAAGATGTGATATGAATTAAAGATTATTTGATTATGTGCAAAATATCTTAACAGTCAGTCTCTGCTGGAAATGGGCACAAAGGACTTAGACTTTGTGCAGTTGAACCAGTTGATTGGAAGGAAAACTGGAGGGATATCAGTCTATCCTTTCACCTCATCAGTGCGCGGCAAAGTGGAGCCATGTAGCAAGATAATTGTTCGAGGCAAAGCCATGTCACAACGTACAGATGATCTATTTAACTTGGTAAATCAGTCTCTTTGGTAATTGATAGCTCTAAATGGTTCTTGCATGCTACAGGAAACATGTTCTCATGTCGTTGTGTGAGTACAACGGGGTGGTGATGTTATGTTTCAAGGACTTTGTAGTGATGACTTTTGGAGCCAAGGACCTGTCAAGTTTGTGTTAAGTTAAACAGGAAAAGATATTTGTTAAGTTTTACTATTCATGACAAGCTTATGTGGGCTTTCCTCAAAATGATCTTGTTTGTGTAGATTTCCATCTAGTTGGTGTAACTAAGTACATTATATAATTTTTGTTTCTATTGATCAGGTACACTTTAGATTGAGAGTACTGGTCAGCTAGTACAGTGATGGTGTATGCTGTCCATGAACCTGTGCCTAGCATGTAGCTATGTGGAACTATTGGCATTTGACAGACTCCGGATTTTTGTCCTTAATTAATTTCCTTCCGTTCAAGGAAGCTAAATGATTTTTGCATTTTTCCAACATGAAATTCCCTAACTTCCCCCTTTGCATTTGTCAATTTTCTGATATATTTAGGTTTCCTATTGGTTCAGTTAATGATTCTACCTTTGACAAAGGAAAGAGGAGATGAGGGCCACACCAAGCTGTAGTGTTGTGGCAAGTGCTAGAGGACATATCTTCCTCAATTTCAAGTCTTAGGTTTAAACTTTGAATTGGCGCAAAGCATCATATTTCTCAAGGCATACTAACATGGGAAGGCGATATATTTAGGTTTCCTATTGGTTCAATTAATGATTCTACCTTTGACAAAGGAAAGAGGAGATGAGGGCCACACCAAGCTGTAGTGTTGTGGCAAGTGCTAGAGGACATATCTTCCTCATTTTCAAGTCTTAGGTTTAAACTTTGAATCGGCGCAAAGCATCATATTTCTCAAAGCATACTAACATGGGAAGGAGACAACATCATAAAGTCATAGTTTCAATTTGGCTGGAGATTTCATGTAAATCTCACTCGTGCCTGCTCTCATCCATAATGACCTCTTAATCATGCTCATAAGTATCAAACATAGTGATGTGATTTTCTTTCACATATAGTTTTCTGGTATAGATCAATTTACTTGGTAGAAAATTAGTCCAAGGTCTATTAATGGACCGTGTCTCGGTTTTATACTGTTGCTTTGTTGTTTTTTCACCTAGCTTCCCCAATTTATGATTTGAAATCATCGATCATGCTAGTACACTGAATATAAGGTAGTATGATAAAATCATTGCAATTTGCTTATTGTAGATCAACCGCGTTCTTCAAGATGTCCAACTTAATGACCATAAGCGTTTCAAGCAGTTTGTGTCTCAAAGCAGGGCCAGAATGGAGGTATGCTTTAAGTGATGGAACACTTAAGAGCTTTGGTAAATGAATTTGCACAACATATTATCTAATATTTTTAATGAACATTTGGTTCTAGAATCGACTAAGAGGCAGTGGTCATAGCATTGCTGCTTCAAGGATGGGTGCAAAGCTCAACGTTGCCGGTTGGATATCTGAACAAATGGGTGGTGTAAGGTTAGATGACTTTTGTCCCTTTATTATTGAATGACTTTGTCTAAATGATTTTTTGACAATTTTCCAATCTTCAATGGGCCTATCCCCCTGGGTACCTATGTTATAATCCTGATTGTCCAGCTTTGGTTGATGTAAATTTATCTTCTTCTGTTCTAGCTGTGTTGATTGCCATACTTTATCTGTTTCAGCTTGACTTATGTTTAAACGTCCTCCATCCACTGAAAAAAGAGAATGTAAATATTTGATACAAAATAATTACCTCTTCCTCTATTTGTGTGTTTGCAGCTACTTGGAATTTCTTAAGGGCCTTGAAGACCAAATTGAGAAGGACTGGCCCCAAATATCTTCATCCCTCGAGGAGATCCGAACATCCTTGCTTTCCAAGAATGGGTGTCTGATAAATTTGACAGCTGATGGGAAGAATCTCACCAACGCGGAGAAACATATTAGCAATTTTCTTGATTTGCTTCCTAGCACATCCTTAGTGGAGCCAGCTGCTTGGAATGCACAACTGTCTCGCTCAAATGAAGCTATTGTTGTTCCTACTCAGGTTAGCTGTCTCCTAAAGTTTTGTTCTTTGACTTGTCAGTCTGACCGTTGCACTGTCAAATTTCAGCTGATGACGTTGAGGATTCCTTCTTATAGGTGAATTATGTTGGAAAAGCAGCAAATCTATATGAAGCTGGTTATGAGCTTAAAGGCAGTGCTTATGTTATTTCTAATTATATTAGTAATACATGGCTGTGGGATCGTGTACGTGTTAGTGGTGGAGCTTATGGAGGATTTTGTGGTTTTGACACCCATTCAGGTACGTTTTGTGTTTATCTTATCTGAAGATGCATTTCCAGGTCCCAGAGTTTCTCTAGCTAACATCTTAGATTTCGGTTCACCAGGGGTATTCTCATTCTTATCATATCGAGACCCAAATTTGTTGAAGACACTTGATGTGTATGATGGAACGAGTAATTTCCTAAAAGAACTTGAAATGGATGATGACGCTCTCACAAAGGCAATTATTGGGACCATTGGAGATGTAGATGCTTACCAATTGCCCGATGCCAAAGGATACAGTAGGTAAGTGGATGATCAGGCCTATTCTGTGCTCATATTACTCTCTGAATGCAAGAACATCTTTTTATGCTTCCATTTCTCTAACAAATTAAAAGAGATACTGTATGTTAGTGAGGACCTTTAGGTAAAAGGAGAACGTGAATCCATGGAATTAAACACGTAACAAAAACAAAGAAGTACGCTGGCGAGGAACTATGCTTATATAGTGCTCTGAAGATTTATTAATTTCTTTCTGCTAGTTTTGGGTTTAAATAACTTTGTCCAGCTGTGCATACATATTTTCAGAATTATGTAAACAAAATAATTTTGGTATCCCCCCTTTTCCCTTTTAAATTGCTTGTTGACCTGTCCATGCTACTTAGTTTGTCAGTAATATTTGTTGATCTTTGTTCGGATAGTAATTTAGGTGACTCAAAGGGTGAACACCAAAAGGTAATTCACTAGGTCATGCAAGCTTTAACTGAAATTTCGTCTTACTAGCTATGTTACGTCCCTTTCCTTTTTCGTTTCTCTTGGAATGTGCTAATTGCATTGAATCTGATGATGTGAACTCATTCTCTCAGTTTATTACGATATTTACTGGGAGTATCAGAAGAAGAAAGGCAAAGGAGACGTGAAGAGATATTATCAACAAGGTAAGCGTGGTTCCAAATTCAGCTGAATTTGCTTGCATATAGAGTTGGTGTTTTTCTGTGTAGCATTGTGCTGCTGCAAACAATCTACATATTATTTTGTGGACTAGTATTTTCTATTTGATAATGTTACTATTTGCTGGTCCCTATTTGATAAGCTGTTTTATGTTTATTTCATTTTTCAGTTGATATGCCCCTTCCATTATGACAATATTTTTCGTTTTAAAGTTAGGGATGATTGGATCGTTTGACTTAGTAAATGATGAGTGAAGTATATTAAAGCATAGATAAGTTAGAATTAATGGAAGAAAACTGTTTGTCCTGTAATTCTGAATAAAGTATCAGCATACAATGTATAGAAAGATCGATATTAAATGTCTACAACATTTGCTCTGTAGTTGCAAGTATAAACCTTGTGTGTTGTCTGCTAGTTATATCAGTTTCTTACTCTTCCAAATGAGTGATAAAAAGCTTCTATTAATCATGCTTCTTTTCCTCGAAAGGCTGGATGATTTCAAGAAATTTGGAGACGTCATGGAGGCAGTTAAAGATAAAGGGGTGGTTGTCGCTGTAGCATCACCGGATGATGTTGAGGCTGCCAACAAGGAGCGTTCCAACTTCTTGCAAGTCAAGAAAGCACTGTAATATTGATCAAGTCATTTTTTAATATTAATGGAGTCAGTTTTTTTTTCCAAATAGGCATTAGACAGCAAAAATGCTTGTATACGTTTGTCTGATTATAGAATCTTCAAATCCCGGGTTAAAAGGAAAGGAAGGGCAAGAATGGAGAAGAATACCAATTCTTTTTGCTTAAGAAACAGAGCTGGTTGTATGAACTTATACTGAAGTTTGGAATGCAAAGAAATTGGCGTTCCAATATTTTTATAGTTCCAATAACCACTTAAACTTTGCATTTCCTTTTCATTGTATAATTTTCATGATCATAGTTCTTTTACAGCTTAATATATCTGATTATAAGTTACTAATAGTATTCAGCTGATGGTAGTACTATTAATTAACAGGTGATGTTTATTTAAACCCTGTATTATTTAGTAGAATTATGGGAAGGAATGAAGAAATAACTCAAATAGTGGCTCATTCAACCGTTTAAACTAAAAATAGCCGGTGAAGATATAATATATGTATAATTTGTGTATTATATGTGTATAATTGATGTATATGGCTTGAAAAGCCACTTGAATGTCAAGACAGCGCTTCTCCAATTTGTAATTTTTATGGTATAATTAAGTTTCTAGACCCCCCCCCCCCCAAAAAAAAAAATAAGTAAACTATTTTTGTAACTTTCATTTACATCTAGCGATTGTTTTGCAGACTGGTTTTACACTGACTATAAATTGATTTAATATAGTTGCCGGATTGTTATATTTAATTATAGGATGTTAGGTTCGTTGTATTACAATTTGGTTCGTGGTGTATCATTTAAACATGCGTGGTCTTGAATTTGATGAAGATAATAACCATGGCATTGGCATATACAAAATCATCTTATCCAATCTAGTTTTGTTCTTAGTGTCATATATATGCTTATAATTAATTGGCGCAATGTAATTCAAATGTATAAATTAATTCTCATCACTTAATAAGGTATGCTTATGTAATAAATAAATGAATGAACAAGTCTTGCCTTTCTTGAACTCGAAGGGTTTGTTTTAAGAACTCTTGAATTTCAATTCAATTATAAATGTAATTGCAACAAGTATAGTCTAAAAGACATTTTCTCATTTGTATGATTTCATATATGTATTGGTGCCACTTGTATTGTTATTTCCTACTGAATCTAATTGCATAATGATTAATGTAACCCCCCCCCCCCCAACCCCACCCAAACCCCCCGCAAAAAAAAAAAAAGAAAATAAAAAAAGAAAAAAAAAGCAGACTAATCTAAGCGTTAAAGAGAGCAACCAAAACGCTGCATTATTAATATTGAATTCGAAATCGTCATAATTTCTAATAATAAATTAATAATCCATCTAATTAAAAAAACCTTATTGTCTCCCCTCAAACTCGTAAAATAGACGAATGCGCCGCCTTCCGGAGTAGGGTTGGGAGAGGGAGGCCGCAGATTCTTAGGTGGAAAATAAATGCTTTTGAATAATACCATTCTCCTAGAAAGATATTTACTAGAAAATTTCTTAATTTTTTTTAGGCAAACTCCGTATTTATGTCGAACTATATTAGGTAGTTATGGGTGATATATTAAGGTAAAATATACATCAATTAGTCTAGTCAAGACATCAAAATGTGTATGAAGAACACATAAACAATAAAGTGTAAATAAATCTTGTTTCATATTTCTACAACATTACAACCCAATATTTTTTATGAGAGAGAGCATAGCTATGTTTCTAACTGTCTGAAACCGACTGGACAACTATGTAGTATGTCACGCTTTCTACTTTGTTTGTACCTTGCATTTCTTCATTAAATAATCTACAGGACATTACAGAAATACTATTTAACACAGATATGTACTTACCAGTACTTTGGTTCTTCCATATTAGGTTATTGATTTTAAATTCTTACAAAAGTTTTAGTGCAACTAATTATAGAATGTATTTTAGAATATCTGAAAACGGTTGGAGCTTTTCAAAACAGCCGTTCCTTCCTCATCTCATCAAAACTCTGTTGACTGACAGTAGCATTCTCATTTATCAGATAGAAATAAAAATTGTTGGCTCTACCTTCTAAGTAGAGGCGGACCTACACTGCAAGTTGAGAGGTCACTAACATCCGAAAACTTCGGCAAAAATTTCATATATACCTATAAATATCTTTAAAAAATAATCAGATATTAGCATAGGCCAAAGTACTAATCTTTATAAGCAATGATAAATTTATATTGCATGTCATAGTGCCCGCGACCATCGAATCCTGAGTCCGCCTCTGATTCTAAGCATTAGTATTCAGTAGCGAGGAAATTTAGATTTATTTCGTGTGTTTTAATTGTGGTTTAAGCATATATTTTCATGTTGTAGCTCAATGTCATAAAAATTGACGTAAAGCCAGAATTTTTAATTTATGAATTATGGATCATATATCATAATCATTTTTCCTTATAATTGAGTTCTCAACAGATTATTCTTACATGTTAAATGAATTTTTTTAATATAAATATAAATTTTGAATCAAACTATTGAATTCGATCGAACTCATAACTGTATCGGTAGCTCCACACCTACATCACAAATGTTCATGCATTCTTGTTCTTGGGTAGAAAGAGGATGAGGTGGTCCTCCATTTGTGCAATGCATAAAAGTGAGGGCATGTGGAGATAGTTGCAAAACAGATAAAGAGACATTTCCCCTTATATTTAGGGTGCATTGTCTGTACATATAAGAGACACCGCCACACCCTTCAACTGTAAGTCTCGCCAATGGGAATCCTATTTGAGTCCAACCAGTTATAATTAATCTTCTTTGTACAACCACTAAAATGTAGTAAGTTATATACGTTGACATAAAGCCGTATATAATCCTGTGGAAATCAGGGGCGACTCGACGAATTTTGTGGCCTGAAGCCAAACTTTATGAGAAGCCTTAATTTTTTATTTTTTTTTATTATTTATTTAAAGTTTATTTTTTTATAGCTTTAGATACAAAGTTATTAATAATTTTCTTATAATCAATAACTCCTAATAAGTATTTCTCAATTTACAATATAGCTAATCCATTTAACCTTTCTTGTGACATTATTATTCTAAAGTAAGATTTTATCAAATTTAATTCTAAAAACTTCTTTCCGTTGAAGCAACGGTAACATGAGTTATGTACATTATTTCAAAGCAATTTCGGCATTTGAAAAAGAATTAAATCTTTTAATTTAATTAAGTGTATCAATTAAACTGTTATCTTCTAATTGTACTATTTTTCTTGATACTTTTAATTCAAAAAATAAATCTAAACCATTAATATCGAACTCATTATTATGCTTTAAGGAACATTCAAGATTAAGGGAATATTTTTTCAAATTTCCAACATCTAGTGATCTTAGTTTTTACTGCCAAATAGAAAACTAAAAATATTTTCATATACTTCGAATTGTTCAAATCTATTTTTGAAGTGAAAAAATAGCTTTGTCTATTATGTATAAAAGTAATCAACTTTAAAGGACTCTTCGAAAGATTTTGAGATTTTTATCATCAACATTCGCATCAAATTGTTACTTCCTATATATCACACGTTTCTTACGAAATTCGGGTTCGATATTCATTTCAAGTGCAATTTCCTTGGTAGAAATCATAGCAATCGCAAATCTTTCTTCTCTATATTTGTTAAAGAAAAAAAACAAATTTTTTTACTTTAGATTACTCTTTTTTAAACTTATACATAGTCTATCATGTGTAACAAAAAATGGGATCCCTACAAATATGGGGCCTAAAGCGGTTGTTTTACTTGCTTTATGGTCGTCCCCGGTGGAAACAACTGTGAGAAAATTGGATGTGATTTTTAAAATAAATTCAGCGTTCCGAGGCCTTAAAAAACCTCTTTCAGCATCACCTCGATTTGCGTGCGCAGTCCGGACGCGTAGCCGGAAAGTTATTATGTGAAAATCTATGAAAATGTTGAAATTTTGACTTAAAATGCATTTAAGTTGACTTCGGTCAACATTTTGGGTAAACGAACTCGGGCCCGTGATATGACGGTCTCGGAGGGTCCGTGAAAAAATATGGGACTTGGGCCTATGCCCGGAATAGAATTCCGAGGTCCCGGTCCCGAGAAATGAATTTCTTAAAGAAAATTATTTTCTGGAAATTTCTTTGAGTTTTGGAAATGAAATACATTTAGAATTTGATGGTATCGGGCCCGTATTCTGGTTTTGGAGCCCGGTACAGGTCTTATATGTGAAATAAGATGTGTCGGTGAAATTTGGTAAGAAACGGAAATCGTTTGAGTTGATTCGGGCCCGTAGTTGTGAAAATTTCCTACTTTGAAAGTTTTATGATTTTCTTAGATTTCTATGCTAAATTCGTTGTTTAAGAGGTTATTTTAGCGATTTGATCACACAGATAAGTTTATATGATATTTTTGAGCTAGTACGTATGTTTGATTTGGAGCCCCGAGGGCTCGGGTGAGTTTCAGAAAGTTTTGAACTCATAAAAAATTGCAGGTTTTTGGCTGTTCAGTGGCCAGGGATTTTGTTCTTCGCGTTCGCGTGGTCCCACTCACAAATGTGTAAGGCAAGTCTCCCAGGTTCCAGATTTCTTCTTCGCGAACGCGAAAACTGAGACGCGAACGCGAGGTTGAGGGGGGAATACCCTTCGCGAACGCGTCCAAGCACTCGCGAACGCATAAGGTTAAAAGCATGGGGGAGGGTTCACATTTTGTTCTACGCGAACTCGGCCACTGGCCCGCGAACGCGAAGGCTCGAGGGGTCAAAGCTCCGCGAACGCGAGCCCAATGTCGCGAACGCGAAGGTCACTGAGGCCTAACTCATCGCGAACGCGATGAAGGCCTGTCCAGTGATTTTAAAATAGAAGCAAAAACGAGACTTAACCAAAATTTCATAACTTCTTCTTCCAAACTCCAAATTGGGTAATTTTTGAAAGTGTATTTCACCACCAATTCATAGGTATGTAATCTTAGACTCATTTTCTTCAATTTCCATTAATACTCATTAGATTTCTAGGCCTAAATCATGTTTTTAAGGGTAGAAAATTAGGGATTTGGGTAGAGTTAGGGCTTTTTGTATATTTGGGACTTAGACCTCGTTTTGGGGTCGAATTTTGGAACTAATTATATATTCGGGCTCGTGGGTGAATGGATGATCGGGTTTTGGTTCGAACCTCGTGTTTTGACCAAGCGGGCTCCGTATCAATTTTTGACTTTTTGGGAAGAATGATGGGAAAGCTATAATTAAGCATTGGAATTGGATTGTTTAGCGTTTATTGATGTTATTAAGTCGATTATGTCTAGATACAATTGATTTAGAGCCGAATTCAAAAGGAAAAACGGTGTTTGAGGCTTGAGTTGGTCGTGGAAGTTCGAGGTAAGTGTTTGGTCTAACCTTAGCTTGAGGGATTAGGAGTTGTGTCCTATTTGCTACTTGTTTCTTATTGAGTACGACGTATAGGCATGGTGACGAGTATCTATACGTTGGTGTCCAGCATGACCGTGAGTCTTGAATTGTAATTTACTGTGTTCTTAAATAATACTACAGATGTTTAAGTTGACGATTCTCTGTATTGAGTAAGGATTATGATTATTCTCGTGGAAATTACTAATGACTGAGTTTTGGTGTTAGCTGAGATAGTTAGATGTTGGAACAAGTTTGGTTATAGCTGTTCCTCCCTTGCCGGGACGTAGTTACTTATACTGTTGATTCCCTTGTCGGGACATTGTAGTTCTTTATTGATCCCTTGCCGGGACTCTTGTTATGATCTTTGTTGATAGTATATGTGGATCGGGTTGCGCACCGCAACAATTATATATTTGGATCGGGTTGCACGCCGCAATAATGATATAATTGGAGGGTTGCACGCCGCAACAATGATAAATGATATGGATCGGTTGCACGCCGCAACAGTGTTGTTATGTGTTGGGATCGGGTTGCGCACCGCAACAATTGATGATATAAAGTGTTTATAGATTGGTTACAAGTTCCTTATTTTTTTGTTGTAAATACTAAGTTGTCCTTATGCCTTTTTCTTGATTTACTGTTGATATTGATATACCCCCGCAACATGTACCCCCCTCCCATCTGTACTTGTTTATTCCTGTTTTATTTTCCGCTGTATATTATATAACTGCACAAGTTTAGTTGGTAGTTTGGTCCTAGCCTCATCACTACTTCGCCAAGGTTAGGCTAGGCACTTACCAGCACATGGGGTCGGTTGTGCTGATGCTACACTCTGCACTATGTGCAGATCCCGGAGCAGCTCTTGGACCATAGCATTTGGGTGGCTGCCTTCAGTCCAACTAGAGATCCCGAGGTAGTCTTGCAGGCGTCCGCAGGCCCGACGTTCTCTTCTATCCTATTTTGTGTTCTGTTTCCACTTGTTTCCGAGACAGATTGTATTTTCTTTTCAGACACTTGTATGTAGTACTCATAGACAGTCCATGATATTATGACACCGGATTTCGGGTAGAGGCGTATGTTGGCATTGTAGTACTGGCTTTGGTTATTTTATCAGTTTAAGTCTTCCGCTTGTTTTATTTATCGTTAATATTAAATGTTGATTACCTGTTAATCTAAATTGTTAAAAGGGTTAAAATGAAAGAGTTAGTGATTTTTTATTTCGCGGCTTGCCTAGCTTCCACGAGTAGGTATCATCACGACTCCCGAGGGTGAGAAATTTAGGTCGTGAAATTGGACGAGCCACAAACTTACTCATTCTCCAAAACTGCATAACAAGGAAATTAACCCCACCCTTGTCTCTTTAATTGGTACATTTTATTTTTAATTATTCTTGTTCAACTACTAGCTAGTTTCTTTTGCTTAGTTATTGAAGAATTTAAGGGGAAAGCAGTAAGTTTTGAAATGGGCAGCCGCTGTTGCGTAAAGACGTAACTTAATAGTTGTAACTTGTAACGGGTATATAATTCTTGATTATAAATGCTAGTATATACTTATTAATTGTCTTCATTCATGCTCTTTTATGAGAATTGTTTGGCAGTTCCTTTCCGTTAGGACTTCAATCAACTTATTTACCAATTTTTTGTTTCTTACACATACGCTAGGTGAGCATATATCATACCAAAATACGATCTACAAGTTATTTAACTGCAAAATCCACGTTTCTATGTCAAGGTGTTTGAATCGATTATAACAGACTTAAAAACTCTTTGGCCAAGTTTCTCTCAAGGCCAAAAGTATTTTATTTAATCAAAAGGGTATTTTTTTTTTCTTCTTAATTTGAGGTGTTTGGACATGTTTTTTGAGGGGAAAAAAGTACTTTTAGGTAGAAGCAGAAACAGTTTTTGAGAAGCAAGAAAAGAAAAAGAAAAAACAAATTCTCCTCAGAAGTAAAAGAAGTTTACCTTTAGCAAAATATTGTATATAGCAAATAACCTTACTTAGTTTAAACTATCAAATAATATATAATGGCTTTCGGGATGAACTTTCATATTTGTTGAATGATTATTTTGATATATTTAAATCATCTTGAAAGAATAAAGTACTTTTCAATTTTATTTTTACATTTTACTTATATAAAATAAAAAACTTAATTCTTGTCTTTAATTACAAAATATTTGTACTTATGTATCTACTCATATAATATTAACTATTAAGTAGATCTCTTTATATTCTTATTCGTAATTTGATACTTAAAAACACTTTTTTGAAAAGCTTGATCAAATACAAATTATAGTTTAAAAGTGATTTTCAAATTAATTAGCCAAACACAAACTGTTTTTGTCCAAAGATACTTTTCCGAAAAGAACTTTTGGAAAAAACATTTCTCAAAATAAGCTGATTTTTCTTGCTTGACCAAATAGGTTATCACTGGACATTTGAGATCATTTAGAAGCTCCTCAGTTAATCTAGGAGTTACACCATCATTATATAAACTTAAGCTCTATACATATAATACATACAATCTGAATACTATAGAGTGGATATAAAAGATTCATATATATTATTGAACTATTTGGAATTGAACATGGTTGATTAATTGATTGATAAATAGATTTATAGAAGCTCAACGATCACTGTCACTAAAAAATAGTGGAAGTGTGTTATTTCTCAATTATAGACTTAAATTCTGATGTTGTATCCTCTTCGTCTTCTTCTTGGCAATTTATACTTCTTTATGGGTTTTTTTTTGGTCAGTGTACTATAAGTAGTTGAAGATAAAATGACAAGTCGTGCAAGGGGAGGTCCCTGCAAAAGGCAAATATTTGGAGACTTTTTGACAATCTAATAATAACCTAACCTATTGCCAATCATAAATTCAACAAATTAAATGATCATGTACTTGCACAAGTTGATGGACATATTTCCTAATGACTCCTTAATTGGCAGATTTCATTTTTAATTATTGGTCCAATTCTAATAGTTATTCTTTGCTTAATTGCTTAAAGAAATTAATATAAAGCTGTAAAGTTTAGAAATGGGCAGTCGCTGTTGCATAAAGACGTAACTTAATAGTTATAACTTGTAACGGGTATATAATTCTTGCTTATAAATGCTAAATATACTTATTAATTGTCCTCATTCATTTGCATTCATGCTGTTTTATTTATGAGAGCTGTAGGGCACTCCTTTTCCATCAAGACTACAAATTTCTGTTTGTTTACCTGTATAGGTAAGACAAATTATATCCAAAATACAAAGAATGTGTGAAAACATATCATTTTTACTTCTTATGTAGAAGTTCGCCACGGACAGGCTAAAAATTCTTAACTACTACTATACACAGTATTCTGCTTCAAGAGATATTTGAAAAGATTACAGCAGAGATATTATATTGGACGTTTGAGATTAATTATTTTTTTGAAGCGCTTAAGTTAATCTAGGAGTAACATTTTTTGGTCTAATATGATAAGTGTGTATCAAGAAGTGAATGAACATCTTAACAATTGGAGAATAATGAAAGTTCCTTTGAAACGACCCTAATCAGTAATCAAAATTGTATGAATCCTTCTGCTTACATAAAATATGTGTGTTAAGATTGTTGGCAGTAATTAGGTGATCTAATTTAAACGCGAAGTAATTAGCAGTTAGCTGTGTTCCGGTTAAAGTATTCCTTATTTCGATAGATATTCGACTCAACAAAAACCTTTCCAAAATAGATTTGATGAATACAAGGGTAAAAAACTATGGTGAGATAGAAAAGAAAGCAAAAATAGTAGTGACCGTAATTACAAATGAAGAAATAAGATAACCTACGGGGAATATTATTTGATCCACTTTACCCAGATTGACCCATGGGATATTAATTAAGTACCATGATAACAGTATCAGTCATGCATGGGAGGCCCCTGCAAAGTGCAAAATATATAGTAGCTTTCGAGTTTGGAGACTTTTTGACAACCTGCATAAATTCAACTGATCATGTACGTGTCCCAGAACAGTTCCCATTTGTAATGTACTATGTAATGACTCTTAATATGTGTTTTTAATATGTCTTTATTACCAAAAAAAAAAAAAACTGATCATGTACTTGCACAAGTTGACGTATCTCCTAGTGAGATTTAGAAATACTCTGTTCCGTTATCTATATTTGCATGTACGTGAATCAATCTTTTCGCTAGCAAAAAGTATATATATATATATATATATAAATATTTTGTCAATTATTATTTTTAGAAATGGCTAAAAATATAAATTTCTCTTTTTTTCTTCTTCCTGTTAAACACCTTTAAATAAAAGATGTATTTGGATTGGTATATTTTTAGCCCAATGACACATAGAAAATGGAAGAAATTCAAAAATAACCAGATTTATAAGTGGTCGTTCAAAAAAAGCCCTGTTTCAAAAGTAATCGAAATTTTGCCACTTTTCATGTAAAGATAAATCTGAACAAAAACACTGTTCAAAATTCGGAAAAAAACTCCAGCATAATATACTGGAGTTCCAGTATAATATACTGGTCCAGCATAATATACTGGAGTTTGGAGCACCGGTGCTCTAGTCTCCAGTATATTATACTGGAGCCAGCAAAGTATACCGGTCCAGCATAAAATGCTGGAAATTCATACACAGGTGCACCGAACTCCATATATATTATGCTGGACCGGTCTCTGTTGCAGCAAAATAGTGGCTATTTTTCATTGACTTGGTAAACACTGGCTATTTTTGAATGACCAGTCTGGAAACTGGTTAGACCGTGCTATTTTTACGTAGGAAATTAAAAAGTGGTATAGTAGGAAACTAAATAGATTTTTGTAGAAAATATTAGCAGCTATTACAGTTGTACTTGATGGATATACAATAGTACTTAGTTAGTTGCATAATTAGTTAGCTAGGACTATGTTAGAAGATAGTTAAGTTAGCTAGTTAGGGAGTAGTATAAATAGGCATGTACATACACATTGTAATTAAGATTGAAGAAATACAATTGAGACTCTCTCTCTCTCTGTACCCGACTCAAGCTCCAGCTTCATTTTTTCTTTTAACATGGTATCAGAGCCACCGATCGGTGGAATTTTGAGATGAATAATGAGCAATTGAGAACAATCGATGACCGGAGAATGATATTCCGAACATAGCAAACCCTAATTTCTGCCATTGTTGTGTTGTCCGAAGCTTCTTCTTTCTTCACAAGTTTTTGTTTTTCCTTTTTTTTTTATCCCAGAGTTAGTTCAATTTCTGGAACCCTAAGCTCCTTGTAGCTGCAGTTGCAAATCGCTCTAAGCATTTTTGGTAATTTTGTGCAAATGTCGACTGACACTAAAGATTCGACACCTACAACTGGAGATCTAGTCGAAGGATTCACCGATATTCACACAAGGAATCCTCTGTATCTACATCCATATGATATTCTAGGTTGTATCCTAGTCGCTCAACAGTTAACTGGCATAGAAAATTACACTGCATGGAGTAATTCTATGAAGGTTGCATTGTTAGCAAGAAATAAATTAGGGTTTATTGATGGTAGCTTTCGAAAGGAACATTACAGAGGAGACCTAGTATATGAATTAGATAGGTGCAATGCTTTTGTCCTGTCATGGATCGCCAATTCAATATCAAGGGAACTAGGAAATGGATTGATGTATTCTTCTAATGCTCATAAGGTTTGGATGGACTTGAAAGAGTGTTTTGATAAAAGAAATCTTACATGAGTTTATCAGTTACATAGGGAAATCTACTCAATGACACATGAAACTTCTACTATATCTGAATACTTCTCTAAGTTACGTAATGTTTGGGATGAACACCTTTCATTACTTCCACTGCCTGGGAGTGACAAGGCGAAAACCATTTATGCTGATCATATGGAACAACATAAGCTAATACAATTTTTAATGGGCTTAAATGAGACATATGCACAGTCACACACTCAGATTTTGATGACAGTTCCAAGTCCATCACGGAACCAAGCCTACAATATCCTCATGCAAGACGAAAACCAACGAATGCAACCCAATATGATAACACAATGTGTTCAGTATACAAAATTTGTACTTGAATGACCCTACAGCTCTTGCTGCTATGCAAACAACGGGTTTAAGAAACCAACTAGATTGTACTGTGATTATTGCAATATGAAAGGACACAAAAGGGAGAATTGTTACATATTTATTGGGTATCCACCCAATTTTAAGGCTAACAAGAAGAAAGGTTTTGAGAGGCCATAACAATTTGGAACCAACAAAGGACCTTCAGTTAACATTGCCAATTACTTGTGGCATTCAGTTGCATCAGGCTCCAATATCTCTGCTCAGCCATCTACTCAGTATATGCCAATGCCTACTTTCACTCCTAAACAGTATCAACAGATCCTACAGCTGATCAACAAGCCAGTACCCTTACAGGAATTAGTTGCTAATATGGCTGGTATATCTAATTGCTCTAGCGTTAGTTTATCTTGAGACACTGAATCCATTCTATGGGTGGTTGACATAGGGGCAACACATCAAATGGTTTCTAGCTTGAATATGTTGCTAAATCCTGAACTAATTACACTTAATCTAGCAAAATTCATTTACCAAATGGTCATGTGACCTCTGTTACACATGTTGGTTCAGTTTCACTGTTTAATGATGAACTAACAAATGTCCTCTATGTTCCCCTTTTAAAATATAACCTTTTGTCTATCTCAAAACTAACTGAACAACTGCAGTATTGTGTGAGTTTTTATCCTGATTTTTGCATCTTCCACGACCTTTGCACTAGCAAGGTGAAGGGGATTGGTAAGTAAAAGGATGGTCTATACTTACTTCAACTTACCAAGAAGCTATCACCTGTCAAAGCATCTATTCCAAGTGCTTCAGTTTTCCCTGTGTCTTCTTAACATTGTTTCTTTTTTGCTCAATCTAATCAATTTCTATGTGACACCAGAGATTTGGTCATGCACCAGTTGCTGTTCTTCAGAAAAATTTGTTTTTACAAAGTCACTTGTCCCATAAAAGAGTCTTTGTCTTGTACACTTTGTCCTTTGGCAAGACAAACTAGGTTTTCATTTCCTACTAGTACTTCTAAAACCATCTCTCCTTTTGAGTTTGTACATATGGATGTGTAGGGTTCATATAGATAATGTACTTACAATGGTTATAGATATTTCTTCACTATTGTTGATGCCTATTCTAGAATGACTTGGGTTTATTTGATGAGAATAAAAAGTGATGCGTTGTTTTACACAGAAATTTCTTTACTTTGATTAAAACTCAGTTTTCTGCTTCTATCAAGACCATTAGATCATATAATGGACTTGAATTTTTTAATTCTCAATGTACCACTCTTTTTACTTCTCTTGGAGTGGTGCATCAAAGTTTATGTGTTCATACTCCTCAACAGAATGGGGTAGCTGAGAGAAAACACAGCACTTGCTTGAGATGGCAAGGGCACTCAAGTTTCAAGCTTTTGCACCTCTAAAATTTTGGGGTGAACGTATTCTCACTGTTGTATTCCTAATAACAAACTGCCTTCCTCAGTTCTTTCCAGCAAGTCTCCTTACGTTTGGTTGTTTATGTTATGCAACCAAACCCAACTTTACAGACAAATTCTCTTCTAAAGTGATCCCAGCAGTATTTGTGGACTATTCATACACTCAAAGAGGAAACAAATTGTACAATATTGCCACTGGTTCCTTCTTTGTTAGTAGAGATGTGTCTTTTAGAGAGTCAGTATTTCCTTTCAGATTTCCCAAGTCCACCTCCCTTGAACCATCTACCTCTTTTTTTACTTCACCACCATTTACAAATGATTCTTTTCCAAACTGTCCAGTTCCTCAACCTCCTGAGCAAAGCATCAGTGATTCCTTACCATCTCTTAACTTATCTGTTCCCCTATCTCTTAATTTGCATCTCCTGACCTATCATATGCCTCCAGTTCCCACTCATCTCATGTACCACTACCATCTTTGATAAAGTCCATTAGGATATCCAAACCCCCCAGATGTCTCACAGATTATGTCCACTCTTCTATCACCCCTTATCCAATCTCTACTTTTTTATCTTATTCTTTTCTTTCTTCTTTCTATCAAGCATACCTGACAACTCTCCTCTATTACTAAACCTACTTCTTTTGAGCAAGCTGCCAAGAATAACAACTGGTTTCAGGCTATGAAGCTAGAAATTGAGGCCCTTATTGACAATTATACATGGAAGCGGTCGATTTGCCTATAAGTAAAACACCCATTAGATGTAAGTAGGTGTACAAGGTGAAGTATAAGGTTGATGGTAGTGTAGAGAGGTATAAGGCCAGATTGGTGACTAAAGGTTTTAACCAATATGAGGGTATAGATTACCATGACACTTTCTCTCATGTAGTGAAGATGGTCATTGTCAGATATGTTGTGTCTTTGGCTGCTCAGTATAGTTGGCCACTCTACCAGATAGATATCTATAATGCCTTCCTTCAGAGAGACTTGTTTGAGGAAGTCTACATGTCCTTGCCACATGGATTTAGTAGCCAGGGGAGAATAAGATTTGCAGGCTCCTCAAATCACTATATAGTCTCAAACAAGCAAGTAGGCAGTAGAACTTGAAGCTTACCACTACTCTTATCAACTCAGGTTTTACTCAAAGCAAGCTGGATTATTCCCTGTTTACTAAAAGGCAAGACACACACATTGTCATAATATTAGTGTATGTTAATGATTGCTAATTACTGGTAGTGACATCAAGCTGATACAAGAGGTAAATCACATCCTTAATAATAATTTCAAAATGAAAGACTTGGGTAAGTTGAAGTATTTCTTAGGGATAGAATTTGCTAGATCATCCAATGGCATACTCAAAAACCAGAGAAGATATACTCTAGAATTGATATCAGAATGTGACTTAGGGGGAGGAAAGCTAGCTATAACCCCTTTGGAGTAGAATCAGAAGCTCACTAGTTTGGAGTATGACAAGTTGTTTGAACTTGACAATGATAAAGAGCTGGAAGACAGAAGATCCTATCAGAGATTGATGGGAAGTCACACGACAAGATATATCCTTTGCAATCCAAACATTGAGTCATTTTATGCACGCTCCAAAAGAGTCACACTATGACGCGGCATTAAGAGTAGTTAAATATGTGAAAAGTCAGCCAGGCCTAGGACTTCTGATGAGTAGCAACAAGTATGGGAATATCACTGCCTTTTGTGATGTTGATTGTGCATCTTGTATAGTGTCTATGTCACGACCCAACTTAGAATTATGATCGGCACCTAGGAGCAAGTGCCCCCAAGTAAGCCTCATCGGTATTTTACAGAAAATCGGACACAGTTTCACCTGTTTTTTGGACTATCCCAAAAAATTTCCTATCTCAATCAGCAACCAAACATCCTAATAACAATTCAATGACAATGACTTTATCAATTAACCAAAATAAATATCTACCTTTAATAGTCCACCCACTAATGACTAGAGTACTACTTTATCTCCAAATTTGATAAGAATGAGCGATACTCAATATAAATTTATAATAACAAAGAATACTCGAGACACTAAAATATTGATTATGGAGCGACTCTAAGAGATTCGAGAAAGAGACTATAACAAATAAATAACAATCTTTTCCCATGCAAATAAATGCGGGGCTCACCAGAAACTATCAACTCGTGTACTCTAAATAACAGAATCCTCGCTTGCGTCTACTGTTGTCTCTCTAAAAATAATAGCGGGGATTGAGTCGCTAGCTCAGTGAGTAATAATACTTAATCACAACCGTTTTTAATGGGGACAAGTCAGAAAACATGTCTATATAATAATAATCAAAAGCTATCATAAAAATAAATTGCCCTCTCAAAAATGGTAAATATAATCAGTCTATCCATGTGCTGCTTGTAACAGAAATCAATTTAACAAATCGGTAATAAACTCGGTAAACACTGTCTCACTGCAAATCTTTATGTTTGGGAGGTTTCCAAGAAAGGATCATGTAATTTGTATCACTATGGGGATCCCTTCGTAAAAGGAGTCAAATATAACTGTAGGTCCCTACTCGAGGTAAAAATGTAACTGTATGCTAGTTCTACCTTCCCACTAGCGAGGGTTATAACTGTAATATGTAATCTATATGCACAAGGTGCACCAGCTCTAACGAACCCGCCGTTAGCTACGGAATCGTTCAAAGTCTCTTCCCATCTATACTTGTCTTTGTAATCAGTAAATACTCGTAGGAAAGCATTTTCAAAATAGTATAGGGCATTTCAATTCTTATCAAATCATGTAATATCATTTCGGTAATAGTAATCATATCACAAATACAGTAAAAACATATCTAGTAATAGTGAGAATATTTTAAATAACTATAGATATCTCAAGTAAATTGTTCGGCACCATATCAAGTAAAGGACTTGTCCCACATGCAAATTTCAAATATTCGATAACACCTTTTATTTTCAAAATAATGTATAAACCATGCAGGTTATGAAAACACAAATTACGGTAAAATTACTACTCACAGTGCTCGTGTCGAAATACCAAGCGTGTCACCTCGAGCAGTCCATAAGACTCATTCAACTACTTATATTATCACAAAATCGGTCTATATATCAGCTTAGTGAACAATTAACGTAACTGGTCTTATCATGACATTCCCTCTTTTTTTTTCCTCGGAAATATAGCTACTAATTCTCTGTTAATCAATTTAGTAGTACCTAAATCAATAGGAACTACAATTTTCTATTTATTCTTATTTATTTATTTATTTATTTTGGATTGATACCATGATACTTCTATATATAGAGACAAGGTAAAAGAAACTAATTTAAAAGGATTGTATTAAAGGCACTAGTGGTTCTTCATTAGGCTAGATTATTTGTTATGAAATTAATAAAATATTTATTCATCTAATTCAAAATTCATATTTGTGCTAAATCAAAAGTAACTTATCTTTTCTTGTTTCTAATTAACGAAACAACCGTTAAATGGGCTAGGTTGAGTAAATTTTTACTTACCTTGTTCTTCCCCACTTTATAAATTCATTCAACGAAAATAGACAGAACCTTCCTTTCTTTTTCCTTCTACTGTGTTGAATAGCTTCTGCCGAAGCTTGATATTCTTCACTACCTAACCCTTCCTTTTGTTTATATTGATGCCATGGGTTTTCCCTTCCCTTAATCTCTTTTAATTTGATTAGGATTTCACCCAAATCTCTTTTCTGTAATTGTCTACTGCGTACCCTTTCCCTTAGCCCTTTTTTTATTTTTTTTTATTTTTTTGCCAGATTAAAATCTGGTGGACTTCGGCCCTTTTTGTGCATTTCTTTTTTTTTTTTGGTTTTTTTTAGTTAGTTTGCTAAGTGACTACTATATTCTTGTTTAAAATTATGGGATATTACATCCTTCCCACCTTATAAATTCGGTCCCCGAATATAACTCAAGTACGCACCTGTAGACTGAAATAAATGAGAATATTTGACGTGCATATCATCTTATTCTTCCCAAATAGTTTCTTCAATGGTATGATTTCTCCATAAGACTTTAACGACACAATTTCTTTTGATCGTAACTTTCTTATTTGTCTGTCAGCAATAGCGATTGACTCTTCATCATAAGTTAACTTCTCATCATATAGTGTAATTGGTGCTTCACGCACATGGGAGGAGTCCAATATACATTTTTTTAATATAGAATAAAGACATGGAATACTAGATAATAAAAACAATAACTCAGAACTAAACGGTAAGCGACGACTCCCATCACTTCAAGTATCTCTTATAATCTTATGAACATTGGATTCATCTTTTCTCTTTTTCCAAATTGCACCGTGCTTTTTATAAGAGAGACTCGTATGATCACTCGATCACTAACTGTAAATTCTAAGTCTATTTTTCTCGTCTGTACACGATTTTTGTCTGCTTTGTGGTGTAAGTAATACCTGTCTGATTGCTGGACCCTATCAAAAGCTTCTTATACTAGCAAGTTTGAACCTAACACTTTAGCCTCATTTGTTTTTAATCATCTAATAAGGAAGCGACATCGTCATAGAGTTTCATACAATGCCATCTTAATACTCTAACTGAAGCTATCATTGTAGGTAAAGTTAGCTTAACGTTGGGAATCATCTCAACTACCTCCAAGAGAAAATATTCAAGCTCTCAACATGTCCTCATAGATTTATATAGTAATTTCAGACTATATATTTGTCTGTAGATGAAATGCAGTACTAGGATCTACTCGTGTACTCAATAATTCTTGAAAAGATTTTCAAAAGCGTGAAGTAAATTGTGATCCTCTTTTAGAAATAATGGACAATAAAATCCTATGAAGTCGGAAAATTTTCCAATTTATGTATATCTGTGCATATATCACTTTACTATAAAAGTATTGACAAATAAGAAGTATGCTTACCATGAAAACTTATTTAAAATTTCCAACATATAATCATAACTTCTTATTGTTTAAAGTAGTTATGTCATAAAATTCACTATAATTATATTTTATTTCCACTTTGAAATCTCGAGTCTTTGTAGTGGTCTTGCTAAGTTGTAAGTGCTTACCTTGCCATGCCAACAAGTCAAATTGTTAGAAACAAATTAAGAAAATTTAAAATTGTTCTTTCTTTTCTCACAAATACAATTTTCTTCTAGTCATGGTACATCTTATTGAAACCTGAATGTATAGTGTATCAAGAGTTTCGAGCTCATTACGAATAACTCGTCTTAACCCATCTACGTTTGGTACACGTGACCGGTCACCTAGTCAAAGAACACCGTCACTATCAATAATCATATCATTGTTTTAACTACCCAGGACCTCATCGCGTACATAGTCGCTCATCTTTATATTGAGTGGTCTTTATATACTCTACTAGTGAAGACCTGGCTTCAACACAAGCCATTAATGTCTCTAAATTCCCCATACTAAATTTGATACCAGTATCCTCTAGTTTATGCATATCTTTAGCCAAAAGTCTCCAGCTATATGTCCAAACTATCTATAGATTTTCTGCTCAATGCATCAGCCACAACATTCGCTTTTCCTGGATGATATAAAATAGAATAATCTTAGTCCTTGAGAGGTTCAATATATCAACACTATTTAAGATTCAAATCTCTCTGCTAAAAATTTTTGTCAAGCACTTACGGTCAGTATAAATCTCGCAAGTTTTATCGTATGAGTAGTGTCTCTAGATCTTTAGAGCAAATACCATTGCAGCCATCTCCAAATCATAAATAGAATAGTTCTGTCGTGTTTATTTATTTATTTATTTATTTATTTATATAGTTGTGTTAAAGCACAAGCTATCCCAATCATTCTACATGATAACACATCCCAATTCGACTTTTGAAGCATTACATAATATCGTAAATCCAGTAGAACTTGATGGTAAAGATAATACCAATAATGGTCAAATATATCTTGTGCTTCTAAAAGCTCTACTCACATTTCTTCGTCCATTGAAGGCGTAATGGCTTTCTGGCCACTTAAACTTGTAAGGCTTTTGAAAGCCGATATATGAACTTTGTATTTTCCCATTTTAACACCTCTACTTGAGAAAATGTCTACTAATAAACACTTGTCATGCTGCGTGTTATTCAATCGCTGCTGATATGAATTTAATTTAATATTTTATATAGCCACATCTTCCATTCATTCAAATTTGTGACCACTTATATGTTCAAGGTCCCACTTCTTTTTATTTTTTTATTTTTTTGTCAACTTAATTGTTTCTTCATATAACCCTTGTACCCCAAGAACTGCTTCCTCCTTCCCTGTTGCAGATCTTCTAAAGAGATAGTATGTGTGTGTAATTCATCGCGCAAGCGAAAGCCATAAAACCACCTCCCGAGCTTCTACCATTATACACGTACTTGCCTTTGTAAAATATTGCAGTTGCTTTTCAACAAATCAAAAAGATGTATTACGCTGTTGCTTTTCAAATCAGCAAAAAATTTAACAAATCAAAAAGATGTTGAAAAGCAACGAACACTGTTGCTTTTCAATTTCTTATTACCTATTCTTACTCCAAAAATTTGTCCCGATCTCTTCCATCTTCCTTGATTCGTATGATAATGGATGTTGACTTTTCTCTAATATGAAGTTTTTGAGTGTGATTAATGGTTAAAAATTAAAGAATAGTCAGATATGTGGGTTGAATATGGAGCTCTTGAGTTTGATTTATCAAAATTTTGGTTATGGCTTTAATTAAGAATAAAAAGCAAAAGACGGGAAAGGAAGAAGATAAATGGAGGGGGTGGGGCGAAGATAAATGGAGGGGTGGCTTTTCTTTAAATCTGACCCGATGATTTTTTCTATTTTTTTAAATTAATTATTTTTTTAAAATTATTTATCATATTCAAGCGCTTAATACTTATGATTAATATGCAATTGGCCACATCAGCTATAATATTGCCACATAAGCATAATCAACGGTCAAAGGTGTTTATTAATAGACATTTTCTCAAGTAGAGGTGTTCAAATGGAAAAATAAAAAGTTCATGTATCGGTTTTCAAAAGCCTTACAAATTTAAGTAGCCAGGAAGCCATTTCACCTCCATTGAAACTTTGAATTATCTTTTTTTTCTATGTTAAATTGGTAAATGGCGCCATTACTATGGAGAAATTCTACAGAAAATAACTTGTAGTACCCTCCCTATCACAAAAAGTTATGAATATCCATAGAAGTAGTTGATCCTTGCCACTTCTAAACTATTTCTATCCTATTAGAATCTTCCGTAATACCATCCTTAGTTACAATATGCTCGAGGAATTGACGTAGCATCCAATTCCATTTATATGCTATATCTATTTGTTCCGATCAATCTGAATGCCACGGAGACTAGCCAAAATTCATGCTTCTAGAACTTAGTAAACAACTTATTTTCCTCCAACGTCTTTAATACATTATTCGAGTGATCCACGTGTTCTTTATGGCTATGAGAATATAACAGAATATCGTAAGTAAAACTAAGAATTTATTTTTTCCAAAAACAACTTGAACACCATATCCATTATATACATCAATACAGCTGGAGCATTGACCAGTCTAAAAAGCATCATAAGTAACTCCTACTGTATGTATCGGGTTCTAGAGGCGGACATCCAAATATTTTACTTTCTTATTGTAAGCTGATGATAACCAAATTAAAGATCAATGGCTCCTTGTAACGGATCAAACAAGTTATCTATACAAAACAATGGGCTTTTATTGTGTATTGTTATCTTATTTAATTATATGTAGTTGATGCACATTCTTAAGTATTTATCCCCTCTCTTTTTAAAATTAAAAAAATTATTGGTGTACCCCATAGCGCACACTTTATATGATAAAACATGTATCTGGTAGGTCTCTCAATTATTCAATTAACTCTTTTAACTCTGTTGGTGCCATATGATACAGTTTGCGTGTTAGGTATCAGCTCAATACCGAAGTCTATTTCTCATATTGGAGGTAGTCCTAGTAAATCTTTAGGGATACATTAGAGAATCTCTCATTATGATACTTTTTTTTCTCTCAAACTAAGTGTTTCTTCTCTTGTTCCCCTTACGGTATCTATGAGATCCAAACAACCTTTTTTCTATAATCGTAGTCTTCAAAATATATAACTTGTTCGTCTCTAAAACTTATAAAACCAGCTTTTAAAGTTCAACAAACCTAATAGTCTTTCCATTGTAATCGAGGGTAGCATGGTAAGAAGATAATTAATCCATATCCATCTGCACGTTAGAGTCAACCATATCAAGTACAACTTGGTTAGCTAGGGTTTCCTTCTCTTAACTTGAATCTTAAAGTTTTAAACACATGTCTAACTACTATAAATTTTTCACAAATGTGGACCCGAAAAGGATCGCTTAATATTTCAAAATATTTTTGATTTTTAAATCTTCGACTCATATTAAAATTCATACTAAAAGATATTCTAATCTCGATATTCTTATGTGAGTTCTTGCACGCCTATCATGTCCATATTTTCAATCTTTCTGGTAAATGCAACTGATAAAGAAGAGAGTCAAGTCTTCATATATGCAGTTACTATCTTATTTAAACAATTAACCAACCTTCAACAAGCCTCTAAACATAAGATGTTGCTTGCGTATCCAGCTGAGAAAGTTTAGCGTTATATGTAAGTATACCCAACGTCTAAATCAATTTCTTAAATGATCTAGCAGGCAAGTTCACGTCATAAACTGTCAAGAAGGAAGTGATTCATAAACACTTTAGTGAAATTATTCCCAAATTAGTTGTGTTGCTCTTGTTGGCATCTCTAAGAGTACAATAGCATTTCATGTATTCGCCATGTTCTCTAGTCTAAAAGTTGCATGTTCCATAGACCTCTTCATGAAATATACTATAGCTTATAACGTGGTAAGTATTCTACAAAAACCTTTAAGGATCCTTTGAACTATCAGAAATAGTAAACTTAGTAGTTTCAACTTTAGAAACTTTATTAAGAATATTTTGTTGTTCCCCATAATCTTCTAGGTGCATGAGCACTTTAGAGCCCCTATTCTGTTGCTCATTCTTCTCATGTTCATCTATTATATCCATAAAGATCTCTTTTTTTTCGTGATAGCACTCCTTTATCGCTGTAGTAGTGGACTAGTATAAATTTCCGAAATGAACCCTATTACATATCTTACCAGAAAGCACCTCATACGGCACAATGAACCTTTCACTGTCTTGTATACTACTTATGTAGCATTTCTTTGCTTGGAGATGGCTGCATGTCCATTGGCGAAATTTGACGTCTTTGAAGTTTGAACCTCTAGCCAAATTCTATTATAGGGTAATTGGTTCGAGCCATACACGAATAGGATAAGTAATGATAGATTTAGTTATCTGACCTTAATCGCTACACACGTACGGGGGAATAAGAAAGAAAGACAAGACACATCCTATCACGCCCTCATAGAATCACGATTATGGGAATGACCGGCTACATAACCATAATTGAGATTCTACTACCGACGTGTGGTCATTAGTCACAAGAATAACCTAGTGCTCTGATACCAACTTTGTCACGACCCAACTTAGGATCATGACCGGCACCTAGGAGCAAGTGCCCCCAAGTAAGCCTCATCGGTATTTTACAGAAAATTGGATAGAGTTTCACCTGTTTTTTGGACTATCCAAAAAAAATTTCTGTCTCAATCAGCAACCAAACATCCTAATAGCAATTCAATGACAATGACCTTATCAATTAACCAAAATAAATATCTACCTTTAATAGTCCACCCACTAACAACTAGAATACTACTTTATCTCCAAATTTGATAAGAATGAGCGATACTCAACATAAATTTATAATAACGAAGAACACTCGAGACACTAAAATATTGACTATGGAGCGACTCTAAGAGATTCAAGAAAGAGACTATAACAAATAAATAACAATTTTTGCCCACACGAATAAATGAGGGGCTCACCAGAAACTGTCAACTCGTGTACTCTAAATAACGGTATCCTCACTTGCGTTTACTGCTGTCTCTGTAAAAACAATAGTGGGGAGTGAGTCACTAGTTCAGTGAGTAATAACACTTAACCACAACCATTTTTAATGGGGACAAGTCAGAAAACATGTCTATTAATAATAATCAGAAGCTATCATAAAAATAAATTGCCCTCTCAAAAACGGTAAATATAATCAGTCTATCCATGTGCTTCTTGTAACAAAAATTAATTTAATAAATCGGTAATAAACTCGGTAAACACTGTCTCATTGCAAATATTTATGTTTGGGAGGTTTTCAAGAAAGGATCATGTAATTTGTATCACTGTGGGGACCCCTTCGTAAAGGAGTCAAATATAACTGTAGGTCCCTACTCAAGGAAAAACTGTAACTGTATGCTAGTTCTACCTTCTCACTAGCGAGGGCTATAACTGTAATCTAATCTATATGTACAAGGTGCACCGGGTCTAACGAATTTGCCGTTAGCTACGGGATCCTTCAAAGTCTCCTCCCATCTATACTTGTCTTTGTAATCAGTAAATACTCGTAGGAAAGCATTTTCAAAATAATATAGGGCATTTCAATTCTTATCAAATCATGTAATCCCATTTCGGTAATAGTAATCATATCTCAAATATAGTAAAAACATGTCTAGTAACAGTGAGAATATTTTAAATAACTATAGATATCTCAAGTAAACTGTTCGGTACCATATCAAGTAAAGGACTTGTCCCACATGCAAATTTCAAATATTCGGTAATAACTTTTATTTTCAAAATAATGTATAAACCATGTAGGTTATGAAAACACAAATTACGGTAAGATTACTACTCACAGTACTCGTGTCGAAATACCAAACATGTCACCTCGAGCAGTCCATAAGACTCATTCAACTACCTATATTATCACAAAATCGGTCTATATATCAGCTTCGTAAACAATTAACATAACTGGTCTTATCATGACATTGCCTCTCTTTTTCCTCGGAAATATAGCTACTAATTCTCTGTTAATCAATTTAGTAGTACCTAAATCAATAGGAACTACAATTTTCTACTTATTCTTATTTATTTATTTATTTTGGATTGATACCATGATACTTCTATATATAGAGACAAGGTAAAAGGAACTGATTTAAAAGGATTTTATTCATGTTCTTACGTAGTGCTTTACAAGCACTAGTGGTTCTTCATTAGGCTAGATTATTTGTTATGAAATTAATAAAATACTTATTCATCTAATTCAAAATTCATATTTGTGCTAAATCAAAAGTAACTTATCTTTTCTTGTTTCTAATTAACGAAACAATCGTTAAATGGGCTAGGTTGAGTAAATTTTTACTTACCTTGTTCTTCCCTGCTTTATAAATTCCTTCAACGAGAATAGACAGAACCTTCCTTCTTTTTTCCTTCTACTGTGCTGAATAGCTTCTGCCGAAGCTTGATATTCTTCACTACCTAACCCTTCCTTTTGTTTATCTTGATGCCGTGGGTTTTCCCTTTCCTTAATCCCTTTTAATTTGATTAGGATTTCACCCAAATCTTTCTCTATTTGTCTGTTGCGTACCCTTTCCCTTAGCCCTTTTCTTCTTTTTTCGTTTTTTTGCCAAACTAAAATCTGGTGGGCTTCAGCCCTTTTGTGCATTTCCTTTTTTGGTTAAAGTTAGTTTACTAAATGACTACTATATCCTTGTTTAAAATTATGGGATATTACAGTTTAGAAATTCTGTTACTGGTTATTGTATAAAGCTGGGAGACTCACTAGTTCCTGGAGGTCCAAGAAACAGAGTACAATATCAAGAAGCTCAGTTGAGGCTGAGTATAAGTGTATGACAACTACAGTAGCAGAGCTGGTTTAGTTGCATGGTATGTTAGAGGAATTGGGAATGGAGGTTGATCTACCAATGGAGTTATTTTATGATAACAAGGCAGCTCTTCAAATAGTATCGAATCACATGTATCATGAGCGTATCAAACATATAGATATAGACTGTCATTCATCCGGAAAAACTACATCAGGGGTTAATCAAGACAGAACATGTTCCCCGCAAAGAGCAAGTTGCCGACATTCTAACTAAGGCTCTAGGGAAACAATTGCATAGTGAAATGTTGTGCAAGTTGGGGATGATTAATGTATTTCGTCACCCAACTTGAGGGGGAGTGCAGAAAATACTAGCAGTTGTTATAGTTGTACTTGATGGATATAGAGTGGTACTTAGATGCATAATTAGTTAGCTAGGACTATGTTAGAAGATAGTTAAGTTAGCTAGGGAGTTATATAAATAGGCATGTACGTACACATTCTAATTAAGATTGAAGAAATGCAATTGAGATTCTCTCTTTGTAATAGACTCAAGCTCTCGTTCTCTAACCTAGCTCCAATTCTCCTTTTAACAATTTTTCTTTATAGCCACCAACAACAAGGGACTCGAGTGCTACGCGAACAACATTTCCTTTCTCTTCACTCTTTGACTTAGTATTTGGCACTTAATCTGTACCCCTAAGCTCTCTTTCTATTTTTCCTTGGTTATTCGTAATCAATTTTAACCTCTTTTACAAGGACCAAATCAATTAATTTCACTCTAAAGAAACTGCAAATTGAAATATTACTCCAAACATATTGCATAGTGGAGTAAATTTTCAAGTTGTCCCCAATGTATGAGGTAGGTTGTGATCGGGGCGGAGCTAGAAAAAACTCGAGTACGGGTTCGATTGAGCCCAATAACTTTTGTTCAAATAATGTATTCATTAAATATATACAAATATTAGATTTAGAATCTAATTATTGGCACTTGAAGTCGTCCTTTTAAAATACTCATAAAATTGAAATTCTAACTCCGCCTCTGCTTGTGAATTTGTGATCATATCTCCACTTGGCCGATTATTTTTATTCCGATTCCACTCTAGATATAGAAAAGGGCAAATTTGAAACTTCACACATTTGTAGAAGAAAATCCAAAAATTGAATTTGTCTCATGCTAGGGGAAGAGTTTGTGTGTGAAGTTCAAAAATTCCCCTCTGAAAAGTCTTGAAGTCATGTGTTCTTGGACCGCGAACCATATATAATAATAAAGATAAACTTTGGGATCAAAAGTTGACAATTTACTCAATATAATTAAATTGAGAAAAAAACCTTCAAAAACACTACTCCATTAGGTACTTTAAAATAGACTAGTACTTGAAAGAAAGTTAACTCCTCATTCATATCCAAATAGTACTGCACACACAACTCCTCATAAAACTGGGTAAGTAGACGTTGAAAATAAAGAAAATTATTTTCAAAAATAAAATAAAATTTTAAATATACAACAGAAAGATGAAATAGCCCTGCCAACTTTTTACCTGAAAGATATTATGGAAACGAACTGCATGAAATTCTGTACTACGGTTTGGTTCTGCAACTTGTATTACGCTATTTTTTACCAAACAAAAGTAACCAACTTTCCACCCGACTCGGTTTCCCCATTTTGATTCCCGGTTAACGCAACCGGAATCAGCCGGTCAATTCACCCTAACGTGAACCCTCTTACGTGTCACTAACTGATTCGAATATCCGTCGGTAATCATTCCTCACACGAAACGGCCAGATCTTCTTAACGGCAATGCCATGTGCTTGCTGTCACCGTTAACGGAGCTAGGACCACATGTATCTCTTCCCGTAACCGTCTCGTTTAATCTCCACCCTCCGATCAAATCAACAGTCTATTAAAATTCCCATTTTGCCCCTCCTCTGGTCTCTAACTAATTTCAGCTGTCATTGCTACTGAGAGGGACAGAAAGAGAAAGCTCTTTCGAGTCACTTTTCGTTCCTAGTTCAAAAGTAAATGCATATTTATATACTCCACATATTCAGGTAAATATTTGAAGAAATGGGTGATTTTCTAAGGAAATGCGAGAAAATCAGAGAGATGAAGGTTATGGAAATTGGACATGGAGGTTCGAGAACAAGAGAAGACGTGGAGGTTATTTCCAGTTCTTTGAGCTTAAGTAAGAGAAGAAAATTTGATGCTGCTTCTCCTGCTTCTAACGTTGAATTTAGTGAGAATTCAGCTTCACCGGCTACATCGGTAACGTCCGTTCATATTCCGACGAATTCGCAGTGCTCGAGTACTTGTCATGAGTTTGGTGAAGTTGTGAAGAGTAATTTGAAATCGTTAGATCTGAAGGCGAGTTAAATGCTAAAACGCATTTACTTCCAATTTATTGTTTATTTAAACCGTCGTTTCTCATATGCCATAACTGCTTGAGTAAATTCAAAAATTTGGTTTTAAATTTTGAATTGTTGCAGGCCGAAGGATTCGAAACTGACAATTCAGCTTCTTTTAACGGCGGCTACAGGTAACATTACGTTGCAGTGATTCTTTTTCTCCTTCCAGAATTTTAGTTGGCAAATTCTCTTCTCTTTGGCTGTGAGTACTGTCTCTTCATTTTCCAACTGGAAACCGTAACAAAAAATTTCTCCACTAATATATACTTGCTGTTTTACGTGTATTTAGCTGTACAGAAAAGCGTTTCTATTTTATCTAAGTTTATTTACGTTTGCTTCGTATATTTTTTCTTTTGAAGCAGTGAAAATTTCAAGCCAATTGATCAGCCGAATCCACCAACTGAGCATTGCGGAGACTCGGAAGAAATGGAGTCATCATCCACCACAACGAAGAAATCATCCTCGTCAGCCGTCGATGCTCACCGGAAACCATCGTCTGCGGCGAAGGTTCCATCAGAAGCGGAGATCGAAGAGTTCTTTTCAGTAGCGGAAAAGCGCGAGCAAAAAAGATTCGCAGAAAAGTAAGTGTGTGCTAAAAGCTGCAGGGTGCGCATGATAAGAAACATACACCCCACCAGCTCATTTTAGTGCGGCCAAAAAAGGTTTTTTTAAAAAAATAAAGAAGATAATATGTTAGTAATGATTTCCTGGTAATGGTGGTTTTGCAGGTACAATTACGATATCGCGAAGGACGTGCCACTAAAGGGACGTTACCAGTGGGTTAGTTTGAAGCCTTGAAGAATGAATTAATCAATGAAGAAAAGGAGATGACAATTGTTCATGAAAGTTACACGGCGAGTTTCAAGAAATTAGGAATCCAATACTTTGGACCTTTAAATTTCTTTTCATTTCTAGTTTTAGATCAGCATTTACTATTTACTGTTTCAGCTTAGTTTAGCTTTATCGGTGTACAGCCATTTGCCTTTCCATATCTGTGTAAAGAAGCTATTTATGTGAACCTCCCTTGATTTTAGTAGTGCCATAACTGAACCTTCTTTCTGCAATCTGCAACCTTCCCCATGAGTAGGAACTATCTGCATTAAAATTGCGTATGCTGTTTGATTCTGTTTTGGGATGGTAAAAGTACAGTGTAACAGACTGGGCAAGCCAGTGATTATCTGTGTTGGGCAAGGCAAGTTGGACATGGATCTGGAATTTTTCTTTGAAATACAAACTAATTAGCATAAATATGTCTCTTTTTTTGTGTGTGAAATTGTTCAATAAGTTATCTTGTAGTATCCACTTTGTTTTTGTAAATTAAATATAGCTGTCGAAACGCTTCCTTTGTATCTTTTCTTTTTTTCTTGAGCCGAAGGTCTATTGGAAATAATTTCTCTACTTCACCAGGTAGGGTTAAGTTCTGCGTATACACTACCCTTACCATACCCCACTTACCTCATTTGTGAGATTATACTGAGTATGTTGTTTTTGTCGTTGTTGAAACGCTTGTTTTGTTTTGGGCGTATTTGGCTTTATTTATGGGAGAGGGTGGCGAAATGAGTAAATATTGAAAGCTGTTTGGAATATCACGAGATGATTCTATAATTCTATTTGGAATGTGCCTATTCAACTGTTCTTTTTTTCTTTTTCGTCGGGCATCTGAAAGGACTTGAGATCGAGAGGATTAATTAATTAAAGATTTTGTCATTTAGCTTTTAGGAAGATCATGGCCATGTATTTGATGGAAAGAATTAAATGTGATTTGCCAACCGGCCAGAAGGAATATGGATATATTTGGTTTGCTTAGTTTGCTAGTCTTGGTAAATTGCACCGGCCTGGTTTGTGGGGACAATCTTGTTTCGTCAATATTTTGCCTTTTAATTAATCTTCTGTTTCTTTTCTTCTTTTTGAGTTCAATAATCGACCAGATTGATTTGCTTTGTTTTTGCAAGAATAGCACCCCTAGTTGGATAAGGCAGTTAAAAGGACATAGTCAACTGTTGATATTGAACATATTGGATGGGAGATAAAATGATAAACTGTTGGTAGTACAAACAAATGAGAGAATAATAGTCAAATTTGCCAAGAATGGAGAAAGGTGAAAGCCAGTTGCAAATAAGGTGCATAGAACTTGGGCGCCGTTTCGCTTGCTGATCTGTATGATTCTTGGCATAAAGTTTTCTTTTGATACTTTATTCTTTTTTTGAAATTCTTTTACAAAAGAAACCCAAAAAGGAAAAGGAAGAAAAATGTGAGAACAAGTACAAAGCAAATGTATGTTCCTTTTTCATGGGACCCTTGTGTCAAGCTAGAGAAGTCCACCAATCGCATGCGAGTATCAAAAAGAGTTCTAAAACTGCATTTTATACTGTATGAATTTGTACCTTTTAAAATATGTAAGTCAAATACATATTCCCGTGAAAAACGTACATTAGAAAAGAGTCGTTCTTGGACTATTTAGAGTAGTTGCCAGCAAAGATTTCACAATTTGAATAGTAATATCAAAAATTTGTATTCCCGTGATCTAATGAGTCATCGATTTTCCTGTTAGCTATGTGAAGAAATAAGAAAAAAGGAATTGGACGTAAATAAAAATTCCTCTTACGATACAATAAGTTGAGCTCAAAATATTGCTCTAACTATGGGCAGGGCAACTCGGTGCACTAAGTTCCAGCTATGTGCAAGATTCGGCAAAAAAGCCTGACCACAAAGGTCTATTAAACGTAATTCGTTTCTACTAATCTTGCTCTAAACATATTTAAATTATATTTTTACTTTAGTCATGTAATGCATCATTACTTATACTACATCGATGTATAGAAGTAGGAGGAGGTAAGCACGTGCCGTGGAGGAGTGGGGGTCAGCTGACTTCCATGTGCTTTGGATCTGATGCATACACATTTTTAAAATAGAGATTAACTAAAAAAGAAGGAATGTTGTAAATATTTAATCCACATTGGATCAAAGAAGAGGAAGGAAGGTTGGTCCTCGTTTTAAACAGTTAATTTCCCATTTTTAACTGATCACGAAACTGATTACAATGCTTTCAACAATACAAACGCACTTTTTATTCCTAATGGATTTCAGTGCTGCTATTATCTTTTTTTTTTCCCTAGTAATTAGTAGCAGACAAAAGTATAGGGGGTTGGGACCATAAGTTTTTAGTTGTACTAGACTACTAGTGGTAAATATTTGTTTTTTTTTTTTTGCTTTTCGGCTGAAGCTACTGCCAGTTACACTGTCACATTTGCCCAGACTCAACCCTACAATCCAGTACAAAGTGGTCAATCATATAGTGGAATAATCTTCTGCTGTTTGATGATCAATATCAGAATAATGTGTCACTCTCCCGATCCCAGAAATATGTCGACTTCAAAAATCTTTTAAGTTTTTTTATTTTATTTTCATACTAGTAAACCGGGCAAAAATAAAAATTCATTAACAAATTCTATATTTAGTAAGACTAGTGCATGTTTAAGAAATTGTAATTAAAGAAAAAATTGTGTAACCGCTCAAGTAATAATTAATAGTATTATCTCTTATGATAAGGAAAAGGGTACATATAGAGTATATTTTATTAGGCAGTCAAGGTTTTCATTATTCTAACTTGAGATATTATGTTTAAGCATGTAAAGTGCGTGTTGATGCATACACATCCCGGAAAAACCTTCCTTTCCAAGAAACAATCAATAAAAGTAAAATGAATTAAATGAAGGGACCTCCACTCTGGAAAAAATCTTACTTGTGTCTTTTTTGTCTCAAATTAATGAAAGCAAACGTATTTATATAAAATTAGTGAATTTGTCCGCGCTTCGCGCAGTTATAATGTTTTCCAATAAACTCGTAGTTTACTATAGATATGTTAAGTCATCTAGAGTACTAAAAGTATTAAACCATACTCTCTCCGGTCTACATTAAGTGATCAATTTGCTTTTTTATTTTGATCCAAAATAAGTTTCCATTTATATAATCAAGAAAAAAATTAATTTATTTTTCCAAAATTACTTTTATGTACGTATCCCTAAAAAGTCATTTACTCCTCACATTTGAGAAGAGAAGTAAGTGCTACTATAACTATAGTGAAACATTTAATGAAGGTTAGTTTAGTCACTAACTATTTTCCTTTAGAATTTAATATTTCCTTAATGAGTGTGCCCAAAGCAAATTGGTCACTTATTGTAGTTTGTGGACCGGAGAGACTATTATTTAGTTACATTTTCTTACGTTATAAATTTAAATTTACATCTTAAATAAATAAAAAAAAATATTCATAACAGGTAATTAATATCTCTCAAAAGAATTGCAAATAGTGATATTCCCATCAGAACTTAGAGCCTACCACCTTAATAGCCTACTTTGTTTGTATGTTGATCCTGTGTTATCAGCCCAAAAAAAATATTGTTGACATGAAGACTGCACGAATATTAAAGAAGAAAACTTATAATTTTATTAAGACGTAATGGTTTCCTGACCACTTAAACTTGTACCGGTTTGTAAATCCGATACAGGAACTTATATTTTTTTCATTTGAACACTTCAACTTGACGGAGTGAACACTAATAAACACTTTATGTTGAACGTATTCGCCAATCACGCTGACATGGATGCCATGTCACATGTTTGATTTTTATTATATGACATGTGGATTTTTTGGTCCTATATTATTATTTTTTTAAAAAAATTGACGTTACATTATATAAAATTAGTAACATTATCATCTCCAAACATAAAAAAAAGGATTAGAAATTTTACCTCCAAGAAGTCATTAGTATCAGTAGCCAAAGCTTGCAAAGCTATCTGTGCTTTACTCAACTGAAGGCCAGCCTTGCTGGCATATGAAATTAACAAGTTTTTCACACAGATCTGGATAAATTGCATATTGGAGAGAGTGATTACCGAATGAAAGTCAGAGGAAGAAGAAGAATCAGTGAAGTTAGGAGTAGAGGCGTAAATTCCTTCACTGCCGTCGTGGACAACAAATGCATTGCCTTTGCTAACGAATTTCTCACCATTGTAGTCATGCACTGAAGCTTCTGTGAAATGGATCAAACCTAACCACAGTAGGATTACTCCTGAAGCTCCATGGGAAAATTGTACCGGTTTGTAAAGTTGGATTACTTCTGTGAAATGGAGCAAACCTAACCACTGCATCTAACCTTATCAGAAAATAAAAATTTTTACAAGAAGGGGATGGGAGTTTGCTTGGGAAGATGAGAGAGGTGGAAGGAGAGGGAAAAAGAGCAGGGGAGGGAGAATTTTTTTTTTCTTTTTCTTTTTTCTCTCTTATTTATTTTTATTCTATTTCTAATATTTTTTAAATAGAAATAAAACTATTCACGCGCTTTGGCAGCGTGATTTGCACACAATTTAGCCATGTCAGCTATGCCACTTCCACATAGGCTTCGTCAATGGTCAAATGTGTTTATTAATGTTCACTCCGTCAAGTTGAAGTGTTCAAATGGAAAAAATATAAGTTCATATATCGGCTTTACAAATCGATACAAGTTTAAGTGTCTAGGAAGTCATTACGCCTTTTATTAACAACCAAAAAACAACAGAAAATACCAAAAGTGTTATAAGATCCTTTTCCACTGCCTTCTTCTCAAAAACTTCATTGTGACATGTTATGTATCGTGCTGCTATTACGCTGCTGAAAGGATAGAATAGAAAGTACTGTAATAGTAAGATCTGTTTGCTTTTACCAAAATTAAATGATAGAATCTCTTGGTTTTAAATACAAGGCGAGTCCCAGCAAGAGATAATTTTTACCTACAAAGCAATGCCTGCAAATCTGCAGAAGAATGGCAAAACCTACAAGTACATAAGAATGCATGCACACAAATGGAGGGAAGATACAAGTACATCATTTTTATGCGTAGAACCATTTTGTTTCACTAAAGAATGCTCCTCTTATTAGGTTGTTGAGAAATGTAATGGGAGTAATGGGAGTTTAATAGAAAAGTAAATAAATAGTCAAAAATAAATAGCAAAAGGGTGTGAATGATTAATGTAGTGTCGGTTACAACAGATATTTAAGATGATATACCATTTCAACTTCCATAAAATTAAGAGGTGAAATTTTTTCAGTTATCATATTAATTGAGTGAAATTAATTTGTTCAAATGGCTGGAAAAAGTAGAGTATTTGACAGGAAAAATAAGAAAAAAGACCAAAAAAACCCCAGAAAAAAGATAAATATGAAAACTGCCCAAATAGAGATGCCACATCAGCTGGCTAATTCCCAGCTTTATATTTATATATAGATATAGATTCCATCACTTAACTATGATAATTATAATATGGTTCTCACTTTTAGTTTGTACTCCTTCTGTCTCAAAAAAGAATGACATTTTTTGGATATCAATAGTCAAACTTCTTAACTTTAACGAACAACAACAACAACTCAGTGAGATCCACATAAAACGTCTTAACTTTAACCATAAATCAGAAATAGAATTTTTTTTTTTAAAATAAAAATTATATATTTGAAAACTACATAAAAAATACTATAAGTCACAATAACTAAAAAAAATTTAAAAAAGTAATGAAAGGTATACATATTATTGATTTTTTTCTAAGCCATATAATACTTTTTATTACAGTTTTGAAAATTCAATAATTTGGGGTCCATCCCATAAATCAAGTAAGAAAATATTTGTGGGGTCCATCCCATAAATCAAGGAAGAAAATTTTCTTCCTTGATTAGCAACCCATGTTTCCCTTCTGCATTTATCAAATATGGCAGGCGTGTAGAAGAAATATGTCAAGCGTAGTAGGCGAGGTTCTGCCTATAAAAGGAGAGCTTCGGCTCTCATTTTTGACACACCAATCTCAGTGGAAAAATATATCTGAGAGTTAGAAAGAAAGAGTGAGGTTTCACAGACAAAGTATAAAAAAATAGGCTAGTAGAAAAATAGAGAGTGAGTGATATTGTAGTGAGGTGGGAATATCAAAAGAGAGTTATTTTTTTTTAGTGTTGTAGTGGTCTTTTGAGTATTTTACTCGAACCTACAAAGTGTAAAATTCCTTGCTATAGTGATATCAGTTGCTCCTCAAGGCCGTAGTTTTTTCCCTTATTCAAAAAGGTTTTCCACGTAAAAATCTTGGTGTCGTTGTTACTCTTTTATTCTTAATTATCGTATGTCGATGCTATATTATTATACCGCTTTTATTACCGTGAATATTAATTTTGTAGGGGGTTTATTTCCAACAAATGGTATCAGAGCACATGTTCTACTCGTTCACTGAAATATTATTCATTCTCGGTAGTACTATACTCGGTGAAAAATAAAAATGTCCGGAGTAAAGTACGAGGTAACAAAATTCAACGGAGATAACGGTTTCTTAACATGGCAAAGAAGGATGGGGGATCTGCTCATCCAATAAGGATTACACAAGGTACTAGCTGCTGATGCCAAAAAGCCTGATACATGAAAGCTGAGGATTGGGTTGACTTGGATGAAAGAGTTGCTAGTGCAATCAGGTTGCACTTATCAGATGATGTGGTAAATAACATCATGAAGACTGTGAGCACGTGATTTTTGCCCTATGAGAACTACTCCCGAAAATTCAAAATAAAATGGTTTTGTATTGTTTGTGATTTATTTGTATTTTGTCTGTGCATGTTTATTTCTACTTTAATTAAGAAAAATATAAAAATATGTGTTGCATGTGCATTTAGGATTTAATTTTACAATTTAGGACTTAATTAAACAATCAAGTTTGTTTTACAAAACGGAAAAGTCACAAAAATATGTACTTTGCATTTTTAGCATTTAATGTTCAAATTGTGTGATTGTCTTTGTATTTAATTTTGGGTGATAATTATTATTAAGGGTTAATTAGTATTCTTTAAAGTGAATTTTGAGTTTTGGTAATTAGAAATCAAAAAGAAAATAAAAAATATGTATACCTTTCATTACTTGGGCTGGGCTGAACAAGAGAAGAAGAGTTAAAATCGGATTGGGCTGGTTTTTAAAAGAAAGTTTCAGGCCCAATGTCACACCAAATCAGCCCAATACCCGCCCCAATCCAGTCCGTCTCCAGCCTCAGCCAAAACGACGCCGTTTCAGGCGTTTCAATCTGGACCGTTGAAATTAACTTGATCTAATGGTCTCAGGCTTCCCCCATAACCCGGACCATTTTACCCCGGATCGACCCAGTCTCGAGGCATGACCAAACGTCGTCGTTTCCTTTAAGTAAATTGATCCAGGTCGTTGATCGTGCTTAATCCAATAGCCAGGATTAAATCACCCTCCTCCGTATATAAGTCCAACCTCTCACCTCGCACCCCCCTAAGCTATACCTCCTGTTCATCGTCTCTCTCAGAGACGACCCCCCCAAACCCTAACCGCCACCAAACCCCTTCGCCGTAAACCCAGCGGCAACAACGCCGATGACCATGAAACTAACACCCCTAGAGCACCTAACCATCCTCTCCACGAATCCCTTAGCCGTTTTGCTCGAATCAGCCCGTAGCTTCTCGAATCTTCAATCGAAGATTCGAGCAAAACTTGAAACTACCCCAACCGGCCCCAAACTCACACCACGGCACCCCTTGACCACCCTCGTTAAAGATCCGTTAACCGTTTGCCTCGAATCAACCTCCAGCTTCTCGAATCTTCAATCGAAGATTCGAGCATAACCTAAACCTACCCCACCCAGTCCCAAACTCATACCAGACATCTCCCTGACCTCCCTCGTCACCAAACCACCGTTGGTTTGGTTCGAATCAGACCAGAACCGTTCGAACCTCAAATCAAACACCAAGAACCCTAGAAAATAAAAATTCATTAACAAATTCTATATTTAGTAAGACTAGTGCATGTTTAAGAAATTGTAATTAAAGAAAAAATTGTGTAACCGCTCAAGTAATAATTAATAGTATTATCTCTTATGATAAGGAAAAGGGTACATATAGAGTATATTTTATTAGGCAGTCAAGGTTTTCATTATTCTAACTTGAGATATTATGTTTAAGCATGTAAAGTGCGTGCTGATGCATACACACCCCGGAAAAACTTTCCTTTCCAAGAAACAACCAATAAAAGTAAAATGAATTAAATGAAGGGACGTCCACTCTGGAAAAAATCTTACTTGTGTCTTTTTTGTCCCAATTTATGAAAGCAAACGTAATTATATAAAACTAGTGAATTTGCCTGCACTTCCCACGGTTATAACTTTTCTCAATAAACTCATAGTTTACTATATATATGTTAAGTCATCTAAAGTACTAAAAGTATTAAACCATGCTCTCTCCGGTCCATAATAAGTGATCAATTTGCTTTTTTTATTTTGGACCAAAATAAGTGTCCATTTATATAATCAAGAAAAAATTTAATTTATTTTTTCAAAATTACCTTTATGTACGTATCCCTAAAAAGTCATTTACTCTTCATATTTGAGAAGAGAAGTAAGTGTTACTATAACTATGGTGCAACATTTAATGAAGGATAGTTTAATCACTAACTATTTTCCTTTAGAATTTAGTATTTCTTTAATGGGTGTGCTCAAAGCAAGTTGGTCACTTATTGTGGTTTGTGAACCGGAGAGACTATTATTTAGTTACATTTTCTTACGTTAGAAATTTAAATTTACATCTTAAATAAATAAAAAGAATATTCATAAGAGGTAATTAATATCTCTCAAAAGAATTGCAAATAGTGATATTCCCATCAGAACTTAGAGCCTACCACCTTAATAGCCTACTTTGTTTGTACGCTGATCCTGTGTTATCAGCCCAAAAAAAATAATTGTTGACATGAAGACTGCAAGAATATTAAAGAAGAAAACTTATAATTTTATTTAGGCGTAATTACTTCCTGGCCACTTAAACTTGTACCGGTTTGTAAAGCCAATACATGAACTTATATTTTTCTTATTTGAACACTTCAACTTGACGGAGTGAACACTAATAAACACTTTATGTTGAACGTGTTCGCCAATTGCGCTGACATGGATGCCATGTCACATGTTTGATCTTTATTATATGACATGTGAATTTTTTGGTCCTATATTATTTTTTTAAAAAATTGACGTTACATTATACAAAATTAGTAACAATATCATCATCTCTAAACATAAAAAAAAAAAGATCAGAAATTTTACCTCCAAAAAGCCATCAGTATCAGTAGCCAAAGCGTCTGTGCTTCACTCAACTGAAGGCCAGCCTTGCTGGCATATGAAATTAACAATTTTTTCACACAGATCTGGATAAATTGCATTCTGGAGAGAGTGATTACCGAATGAAAGAGTTAGAGTAAGAAGAAGAATCAGTGAAGTTAGGAGTAGAGGCGTAAATTCCTTCGCTACCGCCGTGGACAACAAATGCATTGCCTTTGCTCACGAATTTCTCACCATTGTAGTCATGCACTGAAGCTTCTGTGAAATGGAGCAAACCTAACCACAGTAGGATTACTCTGAAGCTCCATGGGAAAATTGTACCGGTTTGTAAAGTTGGATTACTTTTGTGAAATGGAGCAAACTTAACCACCGCATCTAACCCTGTCAGAAAATAAAAAATTTTACAGGATGGGGATGGGAGTTTGCTAGGGAAGATGAGATAGGTGGAAGGAGAAGGAAAAAGATCAAGGGAGAGAGAAAAATCTTTTTTTTCTTTTTCTTTTTTCTCTCTTATTTATTTTTATTCTATTTCTAATATTTTTTTAATAGAAATAAAACTATTCACGCGCTTTGGAAGCTTGATTTGCACACAATTTAGTCATGTCAGCTGTGCCACTTCCACATTGGCTTAGTCAATGGTCAAATGTGTTTATTAATGTTCAGTCCGTCAAGTTGAAGTGTTCAAATGGGAAAAATATAAGTTCATTTATTGGCTTTACAAACCGATACAAGTTTCATTCGACTGCTCTCTTATTGTAACTTTTTTGTAGGAGCAGGAGACTCAAAATCATCATCATCAGGAGTCTGGACATGCGTATTCGCTTCAGAAGCAGGGGTTGAGGGCAAGTCCCTCGATAATTTAACTGGAGTGGGAGTATTCCTCGTTTGCGAACAAGTCATTCGATTGCTCTCTTGTTGCGAGTTTTTAGGAGAAGCATGAGACTCGAAATCATCATCATCTGGGGCCTGGACATGCACATTAGCTTTAGAATCAGGGCTTGAGGGCAAGCCCCTCAATCTTTTCGCATAATCGAACTTAACGCCTTTTCCAGCAACCTTCATTTTGCTTTTAGAAATAGGTATTTTTGAACGCATTTTCTACAATAAAACAAACAAACAAAGCTTTAACAAAAGTGAAGACAAATGAAGAAAAACACAAAAAAGGATAGAATAGAAAGTACTGTAATAGTAAGATCTGCTTGCTTTTACCAAAACTAAATGATAGAATCTCTTGGTTGTAAATACAAGGCGAGTCCCGACAAGAGATAATTTTTACCTACAAAGCAATGCGTGCAAATCTGCAGAAGAATTGCAAAACCTACAAGTACATAAAAATGCATCCAGACAATAACAACAACAACAACAACAACCCAGGAAAATCCCACAAGTGGGGTATGGGGAGGGTAGTATGTACGCAGACCTTACCCCTACCCCTAAGGGGTAGAGACACTGTTTCCGAAAGAACCTCGGCTCAAGATAATAAGAAAAACAAGAAAAACAAAAGGGGAGAATATTAGTTTCACCATAGAGATCATAGGAAAAATAAGAACCTAAAATGCATAAGAAAAATACAAGGCAGAAATGATGGCTAGTAAATAGATCTAGCACCGAAAAGAGGAAATATTAAGACACGACAATTCCCCTAGTAATTTTCGATTAAAACCTTACCAGACTAGGCTCACAATGGGACAAAGTAACACAAGACTCAACTAGCTCCTAGCCTACAACTGTAATACTCGACCTCCACAAATTTCTATCAAGTATCATGTCCTCGGAAATCTGAAGTCTCGCCATATCCTGCCTGATCACTTCTCCCCAATACTTCTTAGGCCGCAGTCTACCTCTTCTCGTGCCCTCCACAACCAGATGCTCACATCTCCTTACTGGAGCATCTGGGCTTCTCCTCATTACATACCCGAACCATCTGAGTCGCGCTTCTCGAATCTTGTCATCAATGGGAGCCACGTGCACCTTCTCCCGAATATCATCATTTCTAATCTTGTCCATCCTGGTGTGCCCGCACATCCACCTCAACATTCTCATTTCAGCTACTTTCATTTTTTGGATATGTGAGATCTTAACAGGCCAACACTCCGCCCCATACATCATGGTCGGTCTAACCACTGCTTTATAGAACTTACCTTTGAGTATTGTTGGCACTCTTTTGTCACACAAAACTCCGGATGCTAACCTCCACTTTATCCATCCTACCCCAATACAGTGTGTGACATCTTCATCAATCTCCCCTCCCCCATGGATAACTGACCCAAATGCAGACAAATGGAGGGAAAATACAAGTACATCATTTCTATGCGTAGAACCATTTTGTTTCACCAAAGAGTGCTCCTCTTATTAGGTTGTTGAGAAATGTAATGGGAATAATGGGAATTTAATAGAAAAGTAAATGAATAGTCAAAAATAAATAGCAAAATGAGTGTGAATGATTAAGAGGTAAAAAAAATTCAGTTATCATATTAATTGAGTGAAATTAATTTGTTCAAGTGGCTGGAAAAAATAGAGTATTTGACAGGAAAAATAAGAAAAAAGACCAAAAAACCCAGAAAAAAGATAATATGAAAGCTGCCCAAATAGAGATGTCACATCAGCTGGCCAATTTCCAGCTTTATATTTATATATAGATATAGATTTCATCACTTAACTATGATAATTATAATACGGTTCTCACTTTTAGTTTGTACTCCCTCTGTCTCAAAAAAGAATGACATTTTTTGGATATCAATAGTCAAACTTCTTAACTTTAACGAACAACAACAACAACCCAGTGAGATCCACATAAAACGTCTTAACTTTAACCATAAATCTGAAATAGAATTTTTTTTAAAAATAAAAGTTATATATTTGAAAACTACATAAAAAATACTATAAGTCACAATAACTAAAAAAAATTTAAAAAAGTAATGAAAGGTATACATATTATTGATCTTTTTCTAAGCCATATAATACTTTTTATTACAGTTTTGAAAATTCAATAATTTAGGGTCCATCCCATAAATCAAGGAAGAAAATATTTGTCGGGTCCATCCCATAAATCAAGGAAGAAAATTTTCTTCCTTGATTAGCAACCCATGTTTCCCTTCTGCATTTGTAAAATATGGCAGGCGTTCAGAAGAAAAATGTCAAGCGTAGTAGGCGAGGTTCTGCCTATAAAAAGAGAGCTTCAACTCTCATTTTTGACACACCAATCTCAGAGGAAAAATATATCTGAGAGTTAGAAAGAAAAAGTGAGGTTTAACAGACAGAGTATAAGAAAATAGTATGTGAGAAAAATAGAGAGTGAGTGATATTGTAGTGAGCTGGGAATATCACAAGAGGGTTATTTCTTTTGAGCGTTGTAGTGGTCTTTTGAGTAATTTACTCGGACCTACAAAGTGTAAAATTCCTTGTTATAGTGATATCAGTTGTTCTTCTGAGGGCCGTAGTTTTTTTCCTTATTTAAAAGGGTTTTCCACGTAAAATTTTTGGTGTCGTTGTTACTCTTTTATTCTTATTAATTACCGTATCTCGGTGCTATGTTATTATTCCGTTTTTATTACCATGAATTTTATTTTTGTAGGGGGTTTATTTTAAACAACTGGTATCAGAGCACATGTTATACTCGTTCACTGAAATACTATTCATTGTCGGTAGTACTATACTCGGTGAAAAATAAAAATGTCCAGAGTAAAGTATGAGTTAGCAAAATTTAACGGAGATAACGGTTTCTCAACATGGCAAAGAAGGATGAGGGATCTGCTCATCCAACAAGGATTACACAAGGTACTAGATGTTGATGTCAAAAAGTCTGATACCATAAAAGCTGAGGATTGGGTTGACTTGGATGAAAGAGTTGCTAGTGCAATCAGGTTGCACTTATGAGATGATGTGGTAAATAACATCATTGATGAAGACACTGCACGTGGAATTTGGACAAGGTTGGAAAGCCTATACATGTCCAAAACGCTGACAAATAAATTTTACCTAAAAAAGCAGTTATACGCCCTACACATGGGTGAAGGTACAAATTTTTTGTCACATTTAAATGTGTTTAATGGACTAATCACACAGCTTGCCAACCTCGGAGTGAAAATCGAGGAAGAAGATAAAGCCATCTTGCTATTGAACTCGTTGCCATCTTCGTACGATAATTTGGCAACAAATATCTTGCACGGTAAGACTACTATTGAGTTGAAAGATGTCACATAGGCTCTTTTACTCAATGAAAAGATGAGAAAGAAGCCTGAAAATCAAGGACATTCTCTCATCATAGAAGGTAGAGGCAGGAGTTATCTAAGGAGTTCGAGCAACTATGGTAGATTCAGAGCTCGTGGGAAGTCAAAGAACCGATCCAAATCAAGAGCCAGAAATTGCTACAACTGTGATCAACCAGGTCACTTCAAAAGTGATTGCCCTAATCCAAGGAAGGGCAAAGGTGAAACCAGTGGCCAGAAGAATGACGACAACACATCCGCCATGTTGCAAAACAATGATAATGTTGTCCTCTTTATAAATGAGGAAGAGGAATGCATGCACATGTTAGGTCCAGAGTCAGAATGGGTGGTTGACACAGCGGCATCTTACCATGCCACACCGGTAAGAGATCTTTTTTGCAGATATGTAGCAGGTGATTTCGGCACAGTGAGAATGGGTAACACAAGTTACTCAAAGATTGCGGGGATTGGTGACATTTGTATCAAGACAAATGTCGGATGCACATTGGTTCTAAAGGATGTGCGGCATGTACCTGCTTTGCGGATGAACTTGATCTCGGGAATTGCTTTAGACCGAGATGGATATGAGAACTATTTTGCAAATCAAAAGTGGAGACTCACTAAGGGATCATTAGTGATTGCAAAGGGAGTTGCTCGTGACATGTTGTACAGGACAAATGCAGAAATATGCCAAGGTTAATTGAACGCGGCACAAGATGAGATTTCTGCAGATTTTTGGCACAAAAGAATGGGTCATATGAGCGAGAAGGGATTGCAGATTCTTGCCAAGAAATCACTCATTTCTTATGCAAAAGGTATAACGGTAAAACCTTGTGACTACTGTTTATTTGGTAAGCAGCATAGAGTCTCATTTCAGACATCGTCTGAAAGAAAATTGAATATACTTGATTTAGTATATTCTGATGTTTGTGGCCCAATGAAAATTGAATCAACGGGCGGTAACAAATATTTTATTACTTTTATTGATGATGCTTCACGAAAATTATGGATTTATATTTTCAAAACCAAAGATCAGGTATTTTAAGTTATCCAGAAGTTTCATGCTTTAGTAGAAAGGGAGAAGGGTTGAAAGCTAAAGCGTCTCCGAAGTGACAATGGATGTGAGTACACTTCAAGGGAATTTGAAGATTATTGTTCAAGTCATAGGATCAGACATGAAAAAATAGTTCCTGGAACCCCACAGCACAATGGCGTAGCCGAGAGGATGAACCATACCATTGTGGAGAAGGTGAGAAACATACTTGTGACGACCCGACCCGTCGTCTCGTGAGTTACCTCCCCGTTTTTCCCATTTCCTATTTATTTATGCTTCATTATCAGTGTTGGGTGTGAACGAGTTGATTTGGATTGGTTTTAGTAGGAAATGAGACACTTAGTCTCTTTAAGGAAGATCTGTTTTGGAAAAGTCAACCGGACGTTGACTTATGTGTAAATGATCTCGGATCAGAATTTTTATGATTTTTCTAGCTCAATTAGGTAATTTATGACTTAGGAGAGCGATCGGAATTGGTTTTGGAGGTCCGGCGTGGAATTTGGCTTGAATTGGCGAAAGTAGTATTTTAGCGATTTCCGGTTGATAGGTGAGATTTTGATCCAAGGGTCGGAATGGAATTCCGAGAGTTGTTGTAGCTTCATTATGTGATTTGGGATGTGTGTGAAAAATTTCATGTCATTCGGAGGTGATTTGGTCGGGTTTTTGATCAAATGTGTGTTTCGGAAGTTTTTGGAAAACTTAGGCTTGAATTCGATGTGAATTGATGGTTTTGATATTGTTTGAGGTGTTTTGTTGATTGGAAAAGGTTTGAATGATGTTATAGGGTGTGGTAGCATGTTTGGTCGGGGTCACATGAGGCTCGGATAAGTTTTGGAAGAGTTTTTGGAAGATTTTTGCCGTTTTGAGCATAAGCACGTAATGATCCAAAGGTCCATTTTTAGTTCTAGAGATCGAAATTTTATTTCGAGATTTCCAGAATTTAAATAATGAATTATAGGAGTGATCTAGAAAGTTTGGTCTAATTTCATCAAGTCGCGATTGAGTTTTTGACGCGAAACATGAGTTAATTGTTTAACGAGCGAAATGGATATCACACTGAGCAAACAAGCTCCGAATTGATTTTCGATTGAAGGACTATGTTCGTATCATTATTTGTGACTCATAGGAACAAGAATCATTGAATTCCGAGTTCGTATGGTAGAGTTAGAGCCTTTTTAGTGAAAATAAATATTGTTGGTGCAGAAGGTTCTGGTGTGCACCTTTAGCGACCAGATTTGGGACTTTTAGCGACGGGAATGGGTCTTTTAGCGACCAGATTCGGGTTATTAATGATGTTTTGGTTTTCTTTGCTCATTTTCACGTTTTTTGGTGAAAGAACACGGATTGGGGCAATTTTTGAGCAAGAAATCATGGGAAATCTTGAGGTAAGTCACTTGTGATCATTTCTACTCCATAATATTGAATTATCATCGAATAATCGGACTAGATTACATGTTTTTGAGGAGTAAATTGGGGATTTAGGCCTAGAGATTTGAAAATAAGATTTGAAAATTTGAGGGTCGAGTTGATGTCCGATTTTGGTAAATTTTATATGTATAGACTTGTGGCGAGATAAGGAATCCGTTAATGTTAATTTTTCTGAATTTCGAAAAGTGGACCCGGGGCTCGGGTTTTGCCAAATTTTGGGATTTTGATGTTTTTAAGTTATTTTCGATTGGGTATTGTTCCTACAACATATTGTGACATATTCGTTCTAATTTTGGATAGATTCGACGCACGAAGAGGCCAATTCGGGGGAAAATGCGTCGCGAATTAAAGAAATAGCCGGTTTGAGGTGAGTAATTGATGTAAATGATGTCCTGAGGGTTTGAAACCCCAGAATTTCACATCATAACACTATATTGAGGTTACTTGCACGCCAGATAACGGGTGTGGGATAGAGCACCATTGGGGATTGTGACTTGGTCTGTCCCGAGAGATGTTTTTTACCGTGTTTTCTACTTGAACTAAATTGAGAATCATCCTTACTTAGATTTGATTGTTACATTTGGGCTTCTTGCCAATTATTTGAATCCTTCAGGGATTGATATCACTGTTTTCGCATATTTTGCATATCATTTGATCTCAGTCCAAGGTTTTAAATACTGTTTTGCAAACTCAACCATCTTTCTAAGATTTGAAAACTTAAATGATATTTCGGGCTGAGAACTATTGTTTTACGAATGCCCAAGGGGCTTATGATGATTTCTGGACTGAGCATGGATCGAGCTGCGCGCCGCAGCAGTGTTACATTGATATTGAGGCCGAGAGCCTAGTTGATTACATTGATATTGAGGCCGAGAGCCTGGTTGATTACATTGATATTGAGGCCGAGAGCCTTGGTGATTATACTGATATTGATATGAGGCCGAGGGCCTAGATTTGATGCCACAAGATGTCTTGATATTGCGCTTGGGCTGTAGAAGCCCCTCCGGAGTCTGTACACATCCCCAGTGAGCGCCGTCGACGATAAATAAATATGGATGGCTCGGGCTGCACGCCGCAGTGGGTACCAGAGGGTACTGTCATATGCATTGCATTGCACTCATGCATTTATTCCTTATCTGCATTATCTGCCATAATAATTATGTGCTCTTATTTCATTGACTGGTTGCTTCATACTGTTCTGAGCCTGAGGGGCTGATACTGTTCTGAGATACTGAGCCCGAGGGACCGATTTCTACTTATTATTTTGATACTGAGCCCGAGGGGCAGATTTCTACTTGTTATTTTGATACTGAACCCGAGGGGCAGATTTCTACTAGTTGTTTTGATATTGAGCCCGAGGGGCAGGTTTCTACTTGTTGTTTTGATATTGAGCCTGAGGGGCAGGTTTCTACTTGTCATTTTACTACCAAATTACCCGTTTTACTGGTTTAAAAGAAATTTCACATGATATTTCACTGAATTGTTATTTTAAATGATTTCACTGCTTCTGTATAGAATGTTGTGTGCCTTAACGTGTTTTCTTACCTTCAGTCATTATTTATATTTATTACTCACTAGGTCGGAGTACTTACATTACTCCCTGCACCATGTGTGCAGGTACAGTTATTCCTGAGGCATAGAGCGAGTTTTCTGCTGTTCAGTTTTCATCGGAGTTATCGAGGTAGTTGCATGGCGTTCGCAGACCCGTTTTCTCCCTTATCTTCTAATATTTATGATATCTTCAGACTTTGTTTCTAATTCCATACTTTGTAGAATTTTAGTAAACTCTGTAGTAGCTCATGACTTGTGACACCCCGGTTAGGGCTGAGTTGGGTTGGATTTTCGTATTTTATCTATACTTTCTGCTATTGGATATTATTAAACCATGTTTGTACTATAATTGTGTTAATTAATTGTCTTAAAAGGATGAATTGGGTTGAATGGCTGACCTTGTCTTCATGAGAGGCGCCATCACGAACAAGTTCGGGAATTGGGTCGTGACAAGTTGGTATCAGAGCCTAGGTTACTAGGTCTCGCGAGTCATGAGTAGGTTTAGTAGAGTCTCGCGGATTGGTACGGAGATGTCTGTATTTATCCTCGAGAGGCTGCAAAACCTTTAGGTTAACTTCATATTCTTGAATTCTTATCGTGCGTCCTTGATTCAGCTGGGAAAAAAAGTAACTCTTACAATTCCATCCATGTGTTCGTATGCGCGAACGAGCGCTCAGTATTAGATGTGCCTTGATGACTTGTAATTCCCCGGATGAAGGGCGAGACGTAATCGTTATGAGTTTGATGTTAGGCCAGTCTGGAGGACTTGAGGCTGGATCCTTGCCTATGGCTTGAGCACCGAAGTGCTGATTGTGCAAGCAAGAGTTTTGAAATTATATGTCCGGTATTGTCCCTATTAGTGGGAATGATGGTTGGATAGCCACGTGAGGAGTATGTTAGTACTGCAAGATATATCTATATGACTTGGAGGTGACGAGGAAGGGCGTCAGGATAATAGATGAACTATTAAGTGTTTAATTTTCATTGTGATCTGATGTGTAGCCCCGAGTTATGGGTGCGTGAAGAATCTTTTCATGTCTCATGTTTGGAGTGAAGTAAATTTCATGTTACGGTATGAGTTTAGACTCAGGAAGACTAAGTGATTGTGTAATGTGAATAACGGTGGAAGGTATACAAAAATATTAATTTGAAGTGAAACATGTGGGTTATCTCCTGCAGAGTGTTCTAAGGTGGTGCGATTCTTATACTGTCTTATTAGAAGATCTTATTTACAAGTAAAGAATATGCGTTGAAATCTAAATTTGGTCGCCTAGAAAGTGGGCTTAACTGTTATGTGAGTGAATGCAAGAATTTTAGAAGAGTTAAAATTCTAGATGATTTGTGTTTCCACAAGCTTATGAATGAGTGAGTTCAATCTCACTATGGTATTACGACAATAATAGAGTATGTGCGTTATGATTTATTGAGTGCGTTTTGATCTATGTCTTTGAGCCAAGTTGGGGAGTTTGCTATTAAATAAGTTGATTGCACGATTTTGTGCTATATTGGTTCCAGTTTGAGGTGTGTTGGTGAGTCGGTTATTGCTTATGGGGATTAAGGTCGATCAGGCGGTGGACGGGCCTGTTTTTTTTATGCTATTGCTTCAAATGCTGTCATTACAGGAATTGTCCAGTCTGCCACAGAGATGCCTCTGTATTATTCGATCCCGGTTCCACCTATTCTTATGTGTCCTCATATTTTGCTCATTATTTGGGTACGCTCCGAGAGTTTCCTTCTTTACCTGTTCATGTATCTACCCCGGTGGGTGATACTGTTGTTGTGGACCGTGTGTACCGGTCATGTGTTGTGATTATTGAGGGTCTGGAGACCCAAGTTGATCTATTGCTATTGAGCATGGTGGATTTTGATGTTATATTGGGCATGGATTGGTTATTTCTGTGTCATGTTATTCTAGACTGTCATGCTAAGACAGTTACTTTGGCTATGCCGGGTCTACCGCGGATCGAGTGGCGTGGTATGACTGATTATGTTCCTAGCAGAGTAATTTCTTTCTTGAAAGCCTAGCGTATAGTTGGGAAGGGTTGTTTGTCATATTTAGCGTTTGTGCTAGATGTTGGAGCTGAGACTCCTAGTATTGATTCTATCCCAGTTGTGAGGGATTTTTCATCCATTGCATCGCCCTTGACCAAGTTGACTCAGAAGGGTGCACCGTTTGTATGGTCGAACGAATGTGAGAAGAGCTTTTAGAAGCTCAAGACAACTTTGACCACAACTCCAGTGTTGGTTTTGCCATCAGTTTCAGATTCATATATCGTATATTGTGATGCTTTACAGATGTTTTTTGGCAATATTTTTGGGTTGGTGACCTACATGGCCTGGTCAAGCCAGAAGAATTCCGTTTTGATAACTTGGGTATGTGTGAGCAGATTTGAAAGTTTTCTTGATGGTTTTTACCATAGTTCGAGCCGGATATCTTCTACCGGTACGCGGAACATATTGTATATTATGAACTCCTCCTAAATGGGAGCAAATAGAAGATTTCTAACTGGTGGAATGTAATTTTCCTATAGCCCAGAAATTTCTAATGAGATTTTATGTTTGCAACAAGATGGCATGATAGACGTGGTGTGTGGTACATGATTAATATTTTCATGTGCAACGTGGCAGTTCATTCTTAAAGGAAAGGTCACGAGTTCTGGATGGAATAGTCAGTTTCAGGTATTTATATGAATGTTATAACTGCTCGGTAAGACCTTAGAAGGGTGCACACTATATTTTAACCAACAAATGTCTATTGGTATTTCAATACCCACTTGGTTGATCGACTGCCAATATTTCGATCTTGCTATGTATTGTAGGAAAAAAATTTTGAGAATAATTATCATGAAATGATCGTACTTGAGGGATGTGTCAGTCATTGAGTGCTGAGGTTGTGATCAATTACGGTGATTTATGTAATCTAGGAATTTGGAGACGGGGAATTCTCAAAAATATACTATTTCGGGATTGTGGCATGTTTGAGGTGAGTGTCTTATTTAAACTCTTTGGATGCACTAGTTGAGCTAATTGATGGTGATAACTATGCGCTGTGAGCGCGAATATATGTGAGGGTTGAACCTATGTGCAAGCACCGAGCTAATGTTCATGCTCGGAAGATACGTAGGCTATGATATGACCAGAGTGGGATATTGAGCTAAGGTATAATGTTTCTCGTATTCGTAACTCTATTAAGAACTATCTGGACTATACTTGAGATTTCCAAGATGCTAAATTCCAGAACAAACTTGGTAATTACTAATTCTGTGTTAACTTGCTAATTTGAGCTATGACAACGCAGTTTGCTCATGCCTACGATATAAAGTGTTATTTATTCCAGTCAAGGAGAATGAGAATCTTATTTCAGTTAGCATATACATGTGTACTTGTTGGATTGCTTCTATATGATATGCTTGGACTGGAGGTCTGTGACCGTGCCAGGCGAATTATGTTATTGGCAGCTAAGTTGCTCGTGAGGTTGATGTCAATGTGAGCTATAGAAGAGCCGGTTATTATTGTTCTATTCATATATCTTGGTTCCACTGTGATTGACGAGCCCATAGCATATTATTGGGGTGGTACTTGTGGAACTTGCAAAACGGCTCTTTTCTTTAAGGTATTCTTCCTTTTTTGGGTAACCGGATGGCGCAATAGTGAGGTTTTCCGGTATGGCATTGTATTATGTACTTCTCCGTGGGTATGGTGATTCACTGGTGGTACTAGATATCAAATTGCGCTTGGTTGATGATTTTGAGCATGGTGACTTGGGGCGTCTCATGTGAACTAGTGTCTGGATAGGGTCGCGCATGGCAGCAAAGCTATGTGGAGATATGACCTTCCGGGTTAGATTCGTGTGTTATATTTCTATGATGTGAGACGAGTTCATAGCCTTGTGTTGTGGTGGTACTAGTGAGCTTGAGGTACAGCTCTTTCGTTTGAGTCATTTTCATGAATTGAGTATGCTCGAACTGTTGCTTATTGGCGCGCGTATTGTGCGAGTGGTGGCTTAGACCTGTATTGATGTGTCATATCAATAGAATAATGTGTTGGATTAGAAGAGATCAGTTGGATCATTAATGAATACGAACAGAATTGATTTCAGCATGTTGGAAGGATAATATCGAGCTTCGACTCAGAAATTTGATGTAGCATTTGCCAAAGGAGAAGTGGCTTCATGAATGGTTGATATGGAAAATGGTTATGGCTTACCGCGTGATTTAGTTAGCATTAGCAGTATGTAAAAGTGTTGAGATGACACTTTAGTTGATAAGACTTTTTCTATCGGTATTCGGGTGTTGTGTGCAACTGCTGTGATTAGAAGTTATCACTACAAGCGTTTGAGTTATGTGGTCTATCATGTAATTGCACCTGAGGTTGCAAGTATCGATTATTACAGCTGGTTCGGGCTTATTCTGAATATAGATGTGAGGTTCTAATCTTGTGTATGATTTCGGAAGGTGCAGTGTGGTTATATGGTTTATGGACTAGATGGATTGTGAAATTTCAGCTATGTTATGTTATCGGACCTATGCGAGATGGGGTAGTGTGGGATCACCCACGAGTATATTCTTGGTAAGGTCGTTCAACTATTGGTTGGATTCTAGGACAACTCTGGGTACGCTCGAGGACGAGCGTTTGTTTAAGTTGGGGAGGATGTGACGACCCGACACGTCGTCTCGTGAGTTACCGCCCCGTTTTCCCCATTTCCAATTTCTTTATGCTTTATTATCAGTGTTCGGTGTGAACGAGTTGATTTGGATTGGTTTTAGTAGGAAATGAGACACTTAGTCTCTTTAAGGAAGGTCTATTTTGGAAAAGTCAACCGGACGTTGACTTATGTGTAAATGATCTCGGATCAGAATTTTTATGATTTTTCTAGCTCCATTAGGTAATTTATGACTTAGGAGCGCGATCAGAATTGGTTTTGGAGGTCCGGTGTGGAATTTGGCTTGAATTGGCGAAAATAGTATTTTAGCGATTTCCGGTTGATAGGTGAGATTTTGATCCAAGGGTCGGAATGGAATTCCGAGAGTTGTTGTATATTCATTAAGTGATTTGGGATGTGTGTGCAAAATTTCATGTCATTCAGAGGTGATTTGGTCGGGTTTTTGATCAAATGCGTGTTTCGGAAGCTTTTGGAAAACTTAGGCTTGAATTCGATGTGAATTGATGGTTTTAATGTTGTTTGAGGTGTTTTATTGATTGGAAAATGTTTGAATGATGTTATGGGGTGTGTTGGCATGTTTGGTCGGGGTCACATGAGGCTCGGATAAGTTTTGGAAGAGTTTTTGGAAGATTTTTGCCGTTTTGAGCATAAGCACGTAATGATCCAAAGGTCCATTTTTAGTTCTAGAGATCGAAATTTTATTTCGAGATTTCCAGAATTTAAATAATGAATTATAGGAGTGATCTGGAAAGTTTGGTCTAATTTCATCAAGTCGCGATTGAGTTTTTGATGCGAAACATGAGTTAATTGTTTAACGAGCGAAATGGATATCGCACTGAGCAAACGAGCTCCGAATTGATTTTCGATTGAAGGACTATGTTCGTATCATTATTTGTGACTCATAGGAACAAGAATCATCGAATTCCGAGTTCGTATGGTGGAGTTAGAGCCTTTTAGTGAAAATAAATATTGTTGGTGCAGAAGGTTCTGGTGTGCACCTTTAGCGACCAGATTTGGGACTTTTAGCGACGGGAATGGGTCTTTTAGCGACCAGATTCGGGTTATTAATGATGTTCTGGTTTTCCTTGCTCATTTTCACGTTTTTTTGGTGAAAGAACACGGATTGGGGCGATTTTTGAGCAAGAAATCATGGGAAATCTTGAGGTAAGTCACTTGTGATCATTTCTACTCAATAATATTGAATTATCATCGAATAATCGGACTAGATTACATGTTTTTGAGGAGTAAATTGGGGATTTAGGCCTAGGGATTTGAAAATAAGATTTGAAGATTTGAGGGTCGAGTTGATGTCCGATTTTGGTAAATTTTATATGTATAGACTCGTGGCGAGATAAGGAATCCGTTAATGTTAATTTTTCTGAATTTCGAAAAGTGGGCCCGGGGCTTGGGTTTTGCCAGATTTCGGGATTTTGATGTTTTTCAGTTATTTTCGATTGGGTATTGTTCCTACAGCATAATGTGACATATTCGTTCTAATTTTGGATAGATTCGACGCACGAAGAGGCCAATTCGGGGGGCAAATGAGTCGCGAATTAAAGAAATAGCCGGTTTGAGGTGAGTAATTGATGTAAATGATGTCCTAAGGGTTTGAAACCCCATAATTTCATATCATAACGCTATATTGAGGTGACTTGCATGCCGGATAACGGGTGTGGGGTAGAGCACCATTAGAGATTGTGACTTGGTCCGTCCCGAGAGATGTTTTTTACCGTGTTTTCTACTTGAACTAAATTGAGAATCATCCTTACTTAGATTTGATTGTTACATTTGGGCTTCTTGCCAATTATTTGAATCCTTCAGGGATTGATATCACTGTTTTCGCATATTTTGCATATCATTTGATCTCAGTCCAAGGTTTTAAATACTGTTTTGCAAACTCAACCATCTTTCTAAGATTTGAAAACTTAAATGATATTTCGGGCTGAGAACTATTGTTTTACGAATGCCCAAGGGGCTTATGATGATTTTTGGACTGAGCATGGATCGGGCTGCGCGCCGCAACAGTGTTGTCACTCCTCCTTTTTTCGCACCCGCGAGGGTACAAGGGAGTTTTTTCCAATTAAAGGACAATCGAAACGGGATTTATTTATTTATTTTAGAGTCGCCACTTGGGAGATTTAGGGTGTCCCAAGTCACCAATTTTAATCCCGAATCGAGGAAAAGAATGACTCCGTATTACAGTCTGCGTACCAGAAATCCGGATAAGGAATTCTGTTAACCCGGGAGAAGGTGTTAGGCATTTCCGAGTTCCGTGGTTCTAGCACGGTCGCTCAACTGTTATATTTGGCTTGATTATCTGATTTTATACGAATATGAACTTATGTGCAAATTTTAACTTTTAACCGCTTTTATCATTTACTGTTATTTTTGTCAAGAATTGCAACGTTGTGAAAATGTATCTCGAACCACGTTACAATCAATGTACCCGTGGTCGTCGACACACTTTGACCCCGTTGAGATTTGGATTTGGGTCACATCAATGTGCACCCGAGTTTAAGGAAATTAAATTATTAAAGGCGCGCCTAAAGCGACTAGAGTATTTATTTTGGGTAGGACAGTGGAATTTTGCTAAACGGTCCATCCCGAAATCTAAGAAATTTGAAACCAAATATTTACTGAGGGCCCCGCAATTTTGTATTCTTATTTGGCGAAGCTCATCTCATTCTTATTTTTTAAAGGAATTTGCAACGTCATGGACACGCATCTCGAATCACGTCACAATCAATATACCCGTGATTAGAAACACATTTCGACTCTGTTGAGATTTGGATTTGAGTCACATAAATGCGCACCCGGATTTAAGAAGGTAGGATTTATTAAAGCGTGTCCTAAAGAGACTAACGTATTGTTATTTTAGGAAGAGGCCATGAAGGTTCATTAAACGGCCTAATCGAGAGTCTAGTCAATTGTTATGTATTTATTGAGGGCCCCAGCGATGTGTGATTTATTTGGCGAGGCTCGTCTCATTTTATTTAAAAGGATAAGCCTATAGTGACTACGTTTCTTCTATTAAGTTTGTCTCTAAAATAAAAGAAAATCTCTTAATTATTTACATGTTGAAAAACGTAAACTTATTATTTATTAGTTTATGGCTAATGCGAATGGAAAATTGCGATCGAGTTTGTACAAAGAAAAACTGCTTTCATTCTATATTTTATTATTCAATAATACGAGAACATGAGATTGGCATACCATAATATCGAAACAGATTAACTATTCTTTGATTAATTTAAACTAACATTATTAGAAGAAGAAGTTATACATATGTAACCTCATTACTCATTAATCAATCAACTACATTTTTATACAACGAAAGAAAAATTAATTCAAACACAAATCTAAACAAAAGGAATTCAACAGGAACAAGAGCCTGATTAATATTTCATTTCGCTTCAAGCCGAGAGTGTACAAATGTGTACCTGGAAATGGCAATACAAGAAGAAACGAAGTAGGAGTCAGCAGCAATAATACCACAGCAACAGCAGATTCAGCAACACCGCAAACCGGTAACAACCAGTAGAATAACCCAGTAACAGATTGAAAACTCAGCAACACCAAAGTGCAATCGCAGTCAAAGCAGAGGAGTTAAAAGATACAAGATGCAGTAGTTTCTGATTTTGGAATAACACTCGAAGAAAAACAAATGGAAATTATTCGAGTGAAAGTTCAAATTGCATTTCTCTTTTACTCTCAAAATGTTTCAGGTATGTCCGCTCTCAAGTGTAAAAATCTGTTTAATGTTCAAGCCCTCTCTCCAAAATTGGTCCTCTTCTGTTCAACCCTTTTTCTCTCAATGTTCCAGTCCCTTTTTATGTCAAGAATAACTCTTATTTATAGCAAGACATTGTCTTGAATTCCCAACCCCAAATTATTCCCCCAATGGCATGCTTTGTCCCCACTATTAAATGTCTTCTTTATTTTAAACCTTGTCCCCCATGCCTACATTAAATAAATACCACATTCTCAACCCATTATAATTTGTCTCACATGCTTAACATAAACAAATGCAATATTCCCTCCCATTATATTTTGTCTTGTCCCCCATTATGTTAAACAATTATATCAAAAACCTCACCCCATTATATTTTGTCCCTCATGCTTAACATAAAGAATCAAAATAATGTCCAATTACCAAACTACCCATCTGACCTTATTGCAATTACCATTTTACCCCTGAACGGATTGCAATTTACCAAACTACCCCCATCAGCTCTAAACACTCAATTAATCATAACTTAACCAAAATATAGCCAAGATGACCAATTTCTCAACAATCTTCAACAACAAATTATACGAACACGATGAACAACACAACTCCAAATTAATGGAAATAAATTAACCATATCGGGAACCAATCCTGGTTAATTTAGACCATCAATGGATGAGCAAGGATACAACAATACAAACAACAAAATACATGATTCAAAATAGACTAACAAATCAAAGACAAACATAAACTCACATTAAATCACTGGATTTAAACATGAACTTCAAACAAAGATGAACATGAATTAAATCTATTTTTAAGCAACACACATGACGGATTCACATGATTCAAACAACATTAATAATTTCTAGAAAATACATAACAACATGAAACAAATTGAGAAAATAATTAATTAAATTTCAATTTGAATCTAACAAACATTAAACTAACAAATTTTTACCTAAACAATAATACAAACATGAAATAAACATGAAAAACAACTAATTAACTTCCATTTGAAATCTGAAAATTAATTCAACAAAACATATGAACATGAACAAAACCAAAAATCAAATATCTAACCATAGACATGAACAAAACAAACATTTGCCGATTTTAGATTCGAAAATATCAAAACAAAATGCGGACAAAACAAAACTCAAAAACTACTAACCGGAGATGAACAATGACGAATTCGATTGTATGGACTGTTTTGACGAGCCTCGACCAAGGCTCGAAAAAAAGACGACGAACACGAACCTACGAAGCAACTGAAGCAACATCAACAGTCGACGCGGCAGAATCTGGAAGGCGAGGTTGAAACAGAAGTAGCAGCAGCCGGAAGTAACGCAGAAACTGTGCACACGTGGGGCTGCTGGAGGTCGACGACGGACTGTTTTGACGGAGAAGATGAAGCTCGACCAAACGACGATGAACTCGAACCTAATTAGCAACTGAAGCCATGCCGAAGCCTAGCAGCAGTTGACGCGGCAGAACAGGAGAAAACGGGGCAGTGGACTGGTTGATGAGGCAGTGACAGCAGCCATGGCAGACTACTTGTCGTCGTTCATGGTGAAGCAGCTCGAGCTTGAAGCGGTAGGGGAGGTCGACGGACAGTAGCAGCTGGGGATGGAGGTCGAAGAAGGAAAAGCTTGAACAACTGGTCTTTTGGACGTGCGGTTGAGGGCAGCCATGGACGTCGAGCTCAAACTCGAGCTTGACGTCGAACGACGAAGATGCAGTCGCGATGGATGGTGAAGCAGAAGGAGCAGCAGTGGCGTGAAGGAGAAGAAGCTGGTCGTGAGGTGGAAGGGAAGTAACGAGGGCAGCCATGGATGGGGTCTTTGAGATTTTGGAGAAGAAGGAGCAAAAATGGGTGTGGGGGGCGGATGTTTTCTTAGTTTTTAGGGTTTTTGTTTTTATTTTTATTTTTTTTGTTTTGTTTTGTGTTTTGACAAAATGAAGAAGGAGTGTTGGGTTAACGGGTCAATAGGGAGGACCGGGTCGACCCGGTCTGAAGTGGACTGGATCATGGGGAAGATTGGGCAATTATTTGGGCCTAGGGTTGAAATTTGAAGAAGTGGCCCAATCCGATTTTTCTTTGTATTTTTGTTATTTTTTCTTCTTTTATTTTCTAAAACTAAATTATAAAAGTACTTAAATTATTATTAAGAACTAAATTAAGTTATAAAAGCGCAAATTAACTCCCAATAACAATTAACGCACAATTAAGTAATAATTAAGCATAAAATTGTTCATTTGGACATTAAATGCTAAAAATGCAAAAGATGCCTATTTTTGTAATTTTTAATTTTTGTAAAACTAATTTAATTACTAAAAATTGTAGAATTAAATCCTACATGCAAAATGCGATATATTTTTATATTTTTTATTAATTTAACAAATAAGCAAACACAGACAAATACAAATAATTATCCAAAAATATCACAAAAATACTCAAAATTGCACACCAAGGAAAATCATTTTATTTTGCATTTTTTGGGAGTATTTCTCATATAGGGCAAAAATCACGTGCTTACAGCTACCCCTCTTTGCCCGAAGACACGAAGGGTTTTCGCGCAAAGATAAAGAGAGCGATTTTTGCCCATCTGAGTACTCCGTGTGAAGCATTTTTTGAAAAAGATTTAACCGAACCTTTGCTTCAAAGGTTTCCTACATATCCCTGGCTAAAGGGGAATCAGGTTAATGTAGTTCGGGAAGTTTTGGTAGCTGGGACTACCGTGGGACTGCAATGTTACTGCTGTTGCATGCTGTTATCACTGCTTACCGATCTCCTTGTTACACCGTGCTTAAAAGAAAACAAGAAGCTAGGCTAGACTGAAATTTGTTCTTGTTGCCTTGCTTTCTTGTCGGCTTGTGTTTCATCCGGTGCTTTTCTTCCGTGAATTTGGGAATGATACTGGCCCTTTGCTTTTCTGAATACCAGTTTTCATCATTTTGCTCGGTCCGCTAGGGACATGGCTTTCTTCATCAAGCTTTTCGGCGGTTCCTCTGGTGGGTACGACTCTCTTCATCAGACTTGTTATGCTGGGCATGATTTAATGTTCACCAGCTGCTTCTTTTAAAACGCGTCCTTTCTTCCCTTTGACTCATGCGCCTGAATTTGTGCTGGGACCTCCTGTTGCAACCTTCTGTTTCCCGGTGCTGGGGATTTTATTGTTTACTGCTGGGGATTCCTGTGGTAACCCTCTGTTTTATTATCTTCTCACTTGATCTCGAAATGTATGCCTCTGTTCTATGGGCGGGCTCCCAACTTCAACACTTGAAAATTAAAGACTGAAATGTATGTCTCTGTTATCTGGGCGGGCTCCCAACTTCAACGCTTGAAATATAAAGACTGAAATGTATGCCTCTATTATCTGGGCGGGCTCCCAACTTCAATGCTTGAAATGTAAGGGCTGAAATGTATGCCTCTGTTATCTGGGCGGGCTCCCAACTTCAACACTAGAAATCTAAAGACTGAATGTATGCCTCTATTATTATGGGCGGGCTCCCAACTTCAACGCTTGAAAGTAAAGACTGAATGTATGCCTCTGTTATTATGGGCGGGCTCCCAACTTGACATGAAATTTAAAGACTGAAAAGTATTCCTCTCGTTATGTAGGTGGGCGCCTGACATGAAATTTAAAGACTGAAAAGTATTCCTCTCGTTATGTAGGTGGGCGCCTGACATGAAATTTAAAGACTGAAAAGTATTCCTCTCGTTATGTAGGTGGGCGCCTGACATGAAATTTAAAGACTGAAAAGTATTCCTCTCGTTATGTAGGTGGGCGCCTGACATGAAATTTAAAGACTGAAAAGTATTCCTCTCGTTATGTAGGTGGGCGCCTGACATGAAATTTAAAGACTGAAAAGTATTCCTCTCGTTATGTAGGTGGGCGCCTGACATGAAATTTAAAGACTGAAATGTATTCCTCTCGTTATGTAGGTGGGCGCCTGACAAGAAATTTAAAGACTGAAAAGTATTTCACTCGTTATGTAGGTGGGCGCCTGACGAGAAATTTAAAGACTGAAAAGTATTCCGCTCGTTATGTAGGTGGGCGCCTGACATGAAATTTAAAGACTGAAAAGTATTCCGCTCGTTATGTAGGTGGGCGCCTGACAAGAAATTTAAAGACCAAAAAGTATTCCTCTCGTTATACAGGTGGGCGCCTGACTTTAAATAAACAACTTTTAAAATAAAATGCCATTCCTTTCTTTAGGTTGGTGAGATTTCAACAACAACTTAGGAGAAAATGCATCTCTTATGGGTAAAACTAAAACAAACTTAGGAGGAAATGCGTCTCCTATGGGTAAAATAAACTTTAGGAGGAAATGCGTCTCCTATGGGTAGAATAAACTTTAGGAGGAAATGCGTCTCCTATGGGTGAAACTAACTTAGGAAGTGCGTCTCCTATGGGCAAAACTAGACTTAGGAAGTGCGTCTCCTATTGGCAAAACTAGACTTAGGAAGTGCGTCTCCTATTGGAAAAGACGTGGAATGTATTCCCTTGTTATACAGGTGGACGCCTGATGGTAAAGACACAAAATGTATTCCCTTGTTATACAGGTGGGCGCCTAAAAATATGAAATGAACAGACAAAAAGTATTCCTCTCGTTATTCAGGTGGGCGCCTGTTTTCAACAACAATTTAGAAAATAAAATCCTATTTGAGGGCGGATGAACCCAAAATATCCTATTTGAGGGCGGATGAACCCAAAATATCCTATTCGAGGGCGGATGAACCCAAAATATCCTATTCGAGGGCGGATGAACCCAAAATATCCTATTCGAGCGGATGAACCCAAAATATCCTATTCGAGGGCGGATGAACCCAAAATATCCTATTCGAGGGCGGATGAACCCAAAATATCCTATTCGAGGGCGGATGAACCCAAAATATCCTATTCGAGGGCGGATGAACCCAAAATATCCTATTCGAGGGCGGATGAACCCAAAAATATCCTATTCGAGGGCGGATGAACCCAAAATATCCTATTCGAGGGCGGATGAACCCAAAATATCCTTAAGACTTGAAAATGTCTTACCTTGAATACTTGCTGGGGATTATTTTGCTTGGGATGAATTTTCCCTTTCTACCTTCCCCATTATGACCCTCTTGAAACTTGGTCGAAAATCTGCCGAAGATGCTTCTACATCTCGATGATCCGCTAGGGATAACTCTGCTTGAAGATAACTCTGCTGAGTAAATATGTTATCTTACTCCTTCCAGAACTGCTTCCTTTTGAGTAGGATGTTTCATTCCCCTGCAAACTACTTCCCCCCTTTTATTTTTTATTTTTTTTATTATTATTTTTTTTTATTATTATTATTATTATTATTATTAGCTTCTTCCTTTGAAGACTAACTCCTTTGAGACTCGTTTTGCCTTTCCCCGAAAGGAACCGCTGAGGATACCGATTTTCACCAAACTTGTGTTGGACTCCTCGAAACTGCTAGGGATAACACTGTTGGGGAATTATTTACTTACCTGTTGGGGGGTAAAATGTTATCAGCTGGGGATAACGCTGTCGTGGATAACACTGCTGGGGGATTCTGATTCCTTCAGAACTAGTGCTTCACTGAGCTCAAGTTTCATCCCTTTGCTGGGGGACAACTTCCTCCATTTGAAACTTATTATGTTGGGGCAACACTGGTTCTAAGACCACTTCCCTTGAGACTGGTGTTATCTTTATTTTTCCCCGCATGGGGACCTGACTTCCAGAAAATTTTCTAAATGGAAGGAAAATTTTCTGCCCCAGTTTGATAATATCCCTTGCGGCACGCATTTCTGTCATCAATGCCATTTCCTTTACCTGTTTTAAATCAAACAAAATTTGTTAGTTTAAAACATGGTGGTTGGTTGTGATACTCCTACTGGGATGGCTTTTCCCTTTCTCCTTCCTTGCTCTGCGTTCAACAACTTGTTGGGGATGGTATTATTTGTTGGGGATAATCCCTTTCTGCTGGGGATATCCATCTTCTTTTGTGGCATAGCTCGGAAACTGGCATTTCCCCGACCTTTTAGTCTAGTATGGATTTTGCCAAATCATGCTCACTGCTCTCCTTGCTTTGTTCACGGGCCTTGGCCTTGAGGTTTATAACCTTGGTTTTGGCAAGGATACCCCTCTTGACACTCGTCAATCCTTTTGTCAATTCCCTTTTGCTGGGGATATTTTTCTTGACACTGGCCTCGCGCTTGTTCCTTGCTGACTATACCATTTGGATGTACTAGTCAGATCTCATCTTGCATATTTGGAAAGCTGATGGCATATTTTGAAGTCAATTCACACTTGTTCTGACCAAACAGACTCTATTGGGGATTTTTCTATGAAAGGAAAAAGATAAAAGGGAACAGAATAAAAGGACAAAGGAAAAAATGACTCCTTAACAAAAGAAACTATAAATAAAAACCTATCGAATGCAGATACCGACTCTAATGGTCATGACATGCGCATGTGGCCTATCCTCTACCGCCAATCATCTTTCAAGATCTTCAATTGGCGATTCCCCATCTGATTCTCAATCCTATTCGACTTGTAGTGCCCGAAGGGTTTTCACTATCAAGTCTCTCTCATTTTTGGTTTTTCTCTCAGCTTCCATCGCCTTATGGTGCCTGTGAAGGTTTTCACCGATAAGACTCTCTCATTTGTATCACTTTCTAGCTGGGGATTTGGAGTGTTGTCGGTATGACTCTTTCTGCTGGGGATTAGAGTCATTTCCGCTGTGGAACAGAATGTTATGCTCATCGGTGAGACTCTCATTTGTCTGACTTGGCATCTTTTGAAGACTGATCAGAAGGTCTTTCTTTGGACCGTAATGAGGGTTTTGGATAGGGCTAGAAAAAAAAAGGGTATTGAAGGCTAAAAAATGCATCGATTTTGGGTTATTAATTACAACCTTCGGAACTAGATTTATTTACAACAAACACAACATTTGCCCCAGTTTCTTGCTTGGGGATATCTTAATTGATTATTATTTTTTTCATTTTTCAAAACTATGACCGAGCCGTGAAGCGCCTACGTATCCTCTTTGAGGAATCAGGTCAAACGTAGTTCCCAATTCCTCTTTTTTTATTTGACTTTCCTTTGTTTTTTTTTGTTATCATTTTTCTTTTCTTTTTCATTTCTCCTTTATGCTTTTTTTTTCTCTTTTCTTTTTTCGTTTTGTTGTTTTCTTTTCTTTCTTTTTTTTTTTATTTTGTTTTCATGCCATGCTTGTGTTTTCTAGTTGTTTTTATTGATTCCGAACGAGGGGTACGAAAGAAAAACAATAAGGCTCAAGAGGGGTTAACGAAGGATAAAGTGTTTAGGTAGCAGAACAAAATGCCTTCGTCATTCCAGTCTTCAAACATGCCAAGTGCAAACAACACAATTTAAATTTGTAGCCTCTTCTGATGGTGCTGGACTTGACAATTATATTCAACATCTGTTTGTTCATTTGTCACTTCTAAAGCACCGTTGGGCGACACTCTCATTCTCATTATTATGAACGACCCTCATGCCAATTTGGCAAATCTTTGCTTTTAACGGTTTTCTTTGTGTTTAACTTGCCCTAGTTCCACATGACTCAAGCTCTGAATAATCTCAAACCGTACCTTATTTTCTTTAAATGCTTTGATCACCTTCTCGGGTTTTTATGATTAACTTTTAAGATTAGGCCCAAACTGTGTGCGCATGTCATTTCCCCATAATCGGCGCTGGAAAAAAAATGATAAAAAGACCCAACAAAAGATGACGGGAAATAATAAAAGACCGGATTTTGCATTAGATTACCGGTGAAATGGTTTGAATAACAAAACAAACGAAACACACCAGAATAAAATCCTAAAATAGCCTGGACAAAACTTAAACAGACCGCTATGACAAAATGGAAAGATAAGAGGGTTTGACACCAGACAATATTCGGATTACAACCCTAAGAATAATCCGGACAACAGAAATGACAACAAAATAAGCCACCACAAGCTTCTCTCTTGCTAACCAAGGAACGGAGCGTCCTCCCACTTTATCAAAATTGGCATCTTAGCCATTGAGCTTCGCGTCAGTATTGTCCAGACCATTGCCAACTTCGATATCATCAACCTTAGTCAACAATTTCCCAATAAGACTCGAATGCTTTTGTCATCAGGTCTGATCCCCGCAAAGTGTGCTTTTGGATCTTGTATTTCTGGCTTACCACAAACCAACCACCTTAACCTTCTTTGTGATTCAAAGTGAAACAGGTTAGAATGGACTCTGTCGGTCCCCATTATTAATAACATCTTTTTTTCTTTTTCTTTTTTTTCTCTTTTTTTCTTCTTTTTTTTTTCGTTTTTTTTTCATTTTTTCCTTTTTCATTTCTCTTTTTCATTTTTTTTTTCATTTTTTTGTTGTGCTCGAATCTTATGGAGATTGCCTACGTATCATGACCCCGCATGAATCAGACCTTGCGTAGTTCGGACCAATAAAAGATAAACAATACTAAACATTTTTTCAATTTTCATATTAAAACAAACTGGGTTTCAAAGGTTTGAAGATGACCTACAAACTGGAAAAAAATCAAACAACCCACATATTCTAATTAAAAGATTTACAAACTCCAAAAACAAATGACCAGCTCCCTTTCTCCGTTTGACAATTTTAACCAAATGGTTATTTTTGCAAACGTGGCCCCTTCCAACTTTCACATGAATTTTGAGGCCGAGGAGGATTATTTTATGACACTTTACAAACTTGTCCATTCTTTTACGAAAATAACCTTTCGACAACTGAAAGATACTCTAAGGCTATTTCGGCAAGAACAGTTTAAGACGCGGCCGAAGTTGGCTCGGCCTATTTTTGACAAAAAAAATCCAAACGGTATTCACCTAACCGCTGACTCTTTGTTTTTTTTTCAAATTATAATAAAACCCTGATGTTGCAAACACGACCCTTCAGCGCCTCGGGGACGAAGATTTTTAAGGCTGTGTGGGTCAACTGGACAAAAATACTAAACAAAATGACCCAAAGGTGGCTGTTTATGCAAAGTCAGCCTTCCGGCGTCCCTTTCGGGAACATTCGGCTATTTATGACAAAACAGCATCACCGGACCCTTTTTATCGTTTTTTCAAATTAGAAAACTCAATATTGCAAACACGGCCTTTCAACGCCTCGGGGACGAAGATTTTTAAGGCTGTGTGGGTCAACTGGACCAAGTCTTAAAAAATGACCCAAAGGTGGCTGTTTATGCAAAGTCAGCCTTCCGGCGTCCCTTTCGGGAACATTCGGCTATGTTTTGACAAAACAACATCACCCGACTTATTTATGACTCTTTTTATCATTTTTCAAAAATAGAAAACTCAACATTGCAAACACGGCCTTTCAACGCCTTGGGGACGAAGATTTTTAAGGCTGTGGGGGTCCACTAGACCAAATCTTAAACATGACCCGAAAAGTGACTGTTTATGCAAAGTCAGCCCTCCGGCGTCCCTTTCGGGAACATTCATCTATTTTGACAAAACAGCATCACCCGACTTATTCATGACAAAATTAAAATTTTGACATTTTTTATTTATTTATTGGTTTTTGGCTATTTTAGCAAAAATGGGGGTTGGACCCGATGAGGGTTGCCTACGTATCTCACATCCGGTGAGAATCAAACCCGCGTAGTTCGGGCAGATTGGATATGAATGAGAAATAAAAAAAATAACTAATTCAGAGAAAACATATCCTTTTTTTCTTTTGCTTTTTCTTAAAAGGTGATGAAACATGTAAAATCTTTTGGATTTTCTTTTCCCCCCTTTTTTTTTATTTTTGATTTTTCAAAAATGATAAAAAGTGCAAAGAATCTTTTTTGAATTTTCATTTTTTTTTAAAAAAATTTGTTTTTTTTTAAAAATGAAAATGTAACAAAACACAACCGGGCCCTATTTGCTTTATCTTCGCACTTCACCCTCTCTTTTCCCTTTTTTCCTTTTCATTCACTCTCAATTATCATTGGTCCGCCAAATGACCCTTTTACCCTTGAAGGATTGCAACATGTAGCACATAGGATGCATCAAGATGGTCTTTTTCATTTCAGGTTGCTAGCCCCAGACAGACTCAACCCCTGTGTTGAGTCCCCTAAGTCAAATGCAACATGATGCAAATAATCGTTCCTACTAGGGATCCAGCATGAAGTCATGTTATTTTATGTTCAAAACCTGAGTCGGTGTTCTAGACTGTGTACCCGAGCGGACAACTCAAGTCGAGGAGGGGGCAACTTACCGGGAACCAAAAGGCCATCCGGTTTCGTAACTTGTCCGAGCCTCTTTTTTATTTCAGGGTATAACACTAACAGAATAGGGAGTCTCAACCAGTAAGCACATCCCCGGAGGTGAAGAGAGAAGGGTTCGGCACAGCTTATATATACAGTCAAATAATATCAAAGCGGTAAAAGCAGCATTTAGCACATTAGGCTCAAACATGTAAAAATCAGATAAAGCCAAATATAACAATTTATCTAAGCTCGAATCTCTAACCCCGAACCAGTGGTTCTGGGTTAAATAATCCCCAGCAGAGTCGCCAGAGCTGTCACACCTCCTTTTTCCGCACCCGCGAGGGTACAAGGGAGTTTTTTCCAATTAAAGGACAATCGAAACGGGATTTATTTATTTATTTCAGAGTCGCCACTTGGGAGATTTAGGGTGTCCCAAGTCACCAATTTTAATCCCGAATCGAGGAAAAGAATGACTCCGTATTACAGTCTGCGTACCAGAAATCCGGATAAGGAATTCTGTTAACCCGGGAGAAGGTGTTAGGCATTCCCGAGTTCCGTGGTTCTAGCACGGTCGCTCAACTGTTATATTTGGCTTGATTATCTGATTTTATACGAATATGAACTTATGTGCAAATTTTAACTTTTAACCGCTTTTATCATTTACTGTTATTTTTGTCAAGAATTGCAACGTTGTGAAAATGTATCTCGAACCACGTTACAATCAATGTACCCGTGGTCGTCGATACACTTTGACCCCGTTGAGATTTGGATTTGGGTCACATCAATGTGCACCCGAGTTTAAGGAAATTAAATTATTAAAGGCACGCCTAAAGCGACTAGAGTATTTATTTTGGGTAGGACCGTGGAATTTTGCTAAACGGTCCATCCCGAAATCTAAGCAATTTGAAACTAAATATTTACTGAGGGCCCCGCAATTTTGTATTCTTATTTGGCGAGGCTCATCTCATTCTTATTTTTTAAAGGAATTTGCAACGTCATGGACACGCATCTCGAATCACGTCACAATCAATGTACCCGTGATTAGAAACACATTTCGACTCCGTTGAGATTTGGATTTGAGTCACATAAATGCGCACCCGGATTTAAGAAGGTAGGATTTATTAAAGCGTGTCCTAAAGAGACTAACGTATTTTTATTTTAGGAAGAGGCCGTGAAGGTTCATTAAACGGCCTAATCGAGAGTCTAGTCAATTGTTATGTATTTATTGAGGGCCCCAGCGATGTGTGATTTATTTGGCGAGGCTCGTCTCATTTTATTTAAAAGGATAAGCCTATAGTGACTACGTTTCTTCTATTAAGTTTGTCTCTAAAATAAAAGAAAATCTCTTAATTATTTACATGCTGAAAAACGTAAACTTATTATTTATTAGTTTATGGCTAATGCGAATGGAAAATTGCGATCGAGTTTGTACAAAGAAAAACTGCTTTCATTCTATATTTTATTATTCAATAATACGAGAACATGAGATTGGCATACCATAATATCGAAACAGATTAACTATTCTTTGATTAATTTAAACTAACATTATTAGAAGAAGAAGTTATACATATGTAACCTCATTACTCATTAATCAATCAACTACATTTTTATACAACGAAAGAAAAATTAATTCAAACACAAATCTAAATAAAAGGAATTCAACAGGAACAAGAGCCTGATTAATATTTCATTTCGCTTCAAGCCGAGAGTGTACAAATGTGTACCTGGAAATGGCAATACAAGAAGAAACGAAGTAGGAGTCAGCAACAATAATACCACAGCAACAGCAGATTCAGCAACACCGCAAACCGGTAACAACCAGTAGAATAACCCAGTAACAGATTGAAAACTCAGCAACACCAAAGTGCAATCGCAGTCAAAGCAGAGGAGAGAAAAGATACAAGATGCAGTAGTTTCTGATTTTGGAATAACACTCGAAGAAAAGCAAATGGAAATTATTCGAGTGAAAGTTCAAATTGCATTTCTCTTTTACTCTCAAAATGTTTCAGGTCTGTCCGCTCTCAAGTGTAAAAATCTGTTTAATGTTCAAGCCCTCTCTCCAAAATTGGTCCTCTTCTATTCAACCCTTTTTCTCTCAATGTTCCAGTCCCTTTTTATGTCAAGAATAACTCTTATTTATAGCAAGACCTTGTCTTGAATTCCCAACCCCAAATTATTCCCCCAATGGCATGCTTTGTCCCCACTATTAAATGTCTTCTTTATTTTAAACCTTATCCCCCATGCCTACATTAAATAAATATCACATTTTCAACCCATTATAATTTGTCTCACATGCTTAACATAAACAAATGCAATATTCCCTCCCATTATATTTTGTCTTGTCCCCCATTATGTTAAACAATTATATCAAAAACCTCACCCCATTATATTTTGTCCCTCATGCTTAACATAAAGAATCAAAATAATGTCCAATTACCAAACTACCCATCTGACCTTATTGCAATTACCATTTTACCCCTGAACGGATTGCAATTTACCAAACTACCCCCATCAGCTCTAAACACTCAATTAATCATAACTTAACCAAAATATAGCCAAGATGACCAATTTCTCAACAATCTTCAACAACAAATTATACGAACACGATGAACAACACAACTCCAAATTAATGGAAATAAATTAACCATATCGGGAACCAATCCTGGTTAATTTAGACCATCAATGAATGAGCAAGGATACAACAATACAAACAACAAAATACATGATTCAAAATAGACTAACAAATCAAAGACAAACATAAACTCACATTAAATCACTGGATTTAAACATGAACTTCAAACAAAGATGAACATGAATTAAATCTATTTTTAAGCAACACACATGACAGATTCACATGATTCAAACAACATTAATAATTTCTGGAAAATACATAACAACATGAAACAAATTGAAGAAATAATTAATTAAATTTCAATTTGAATCTAACAAACATTAAACTAACAAATTTTTACCTAAACAATAATACAAACATGAAATAAACATGAAAAACAACTAATTAACTTCCATTTGAAATCTGAAAATTAATTCAACAAAACATATGAACATGAACAAAACCAAAAATCAAATATCTAACCATAGACATGAATAAAACAAACATTTGCCGATTTTAGATTCGAAAATATCAAAACAAAATGGGGACAAAACAAAACTCAAAAACTACTAACCGGAGATGAACAATGACGAATTCGATTGTATGGACTGTTTTGACGAGCCTCGACCAAGGCTCGAACAAACGACGACGAACACGAACCTACGAAGAAACTGAAGCAACATCAACAGTCGACGCGGCAGAATCTGGACGGCGAGGTTGAAACAGAAGTAGCAGCAGCCGGAAGTAACGCAGAAACTGTGCACGCGTGGGGCTGCTGGAGGTCGACGACGGACTGTTTTGACTGAGAAGATGAAGCTCGACCAAACGACGATGAACTCGAACCTAATTAGCAACTGAAGCCATACCGAAGCCTAGCAGCAGTTGACGCGGTAGAACAAAACGGGGCAGTGGACTGGTTGACGAGGCAGTGACAGCAGCCATGGCGGACTGCTTGTCGTCGTTCATGGTGAAGCAGCTCGAGCTTGAAGTGGTAGGGGAGGTCGACGGACAGTAGCAGCTGGGGATGGAGGTCGAAGAAGGAAAAGCTTGAACAACTGGTCTTTTGGACGTGCGGTTGAGGGAAGCCATGGACGTCGAGCTCAAACTCGAGCTTGACGTCGAACGACGAAGATGCAGTCGCGATGGATGGTGAAGCAGAAGGAGCAGCAGTGGCGTGAAGGAGAAGAAGCTGGTCGTGAGGTGGAAGGGAAGTAACGAGGGCAGCCATGGATGGGGTCTTTGAGATTTTGGAGAAGAAGGAGCAAAAATGGGTGTGGGGGGCGGATGTTTTCTTAGTTTTTAGGGTTTTTGGTTTTTTATTTTTTATTTTTTTTGTTTTGTTTTGTGTTTTGACAAAATGAAGAAGGGGTGTTGGGTTAACGGGTCAATGGGGCGGACCGGGTCGACCCGGTCTGAAGTGGACTGAGTCATGGGGAAGATTGGGCAATTATTTGGGCCTAGGGTTGAAATTTGAAGAAGTGGCCCAATCCGATTTTTCTTTGTATTTTTGTTATTTTTTCTTCTTTTATTTTCTAAAACTAAATTATAAAAGTACTTAAATTATTATTAAGAACTAAATTAAGTTATAAAAGCGCAAATTAACTCCCAATAACAATTAACGCACAATTAAGTAATAATTAAGCATAAAATTGTTCATTTGGACATTAAATGCTAAAAATGCAAAAGATGCCTATTTTTGTAATTTTTAATTTTTGTAAAACTAATTTAATTACTAACAATTGTAGAATTAAATCCTACATGCAAAATGCGACATATTTTTATATTTTTTATTAATTTAACAAATAAGCAAACACAGACAAATACAAATAATTATCCAAAAATATCACAAAAATACTCAAAATTGCACACCAAGGAAAATCATTTTATTTTGCATTTTTTGGGAGTATTTCTCATATAGGGCAAAATTCACGTGCTTACAAGTGTTACATTGATATTGAGGCCGAGAGCCTAGTTGATTACATTGATATTGAGGCCGAGAGCCTGGTTGATTACATTGATATTGAGGCTGAGAGCCTGGGTGATTATACTGATATTGAAATGAGGCCGAGGGCCTAGATTTGATGCCACGAGATGGCTTGATATTGCGCTTGGGCTGTAGGAGCCCCTCCGGAGTCTGTACACACCCCCAGTGAGCGCCGTCGACGATAAATAAATATGGATGGTTCGGGCTGCACGCCGCAGTGGGTGTCACACCTCCTTTTTGCGCGCCCGCCCCGAAGGATAAATGCGCGAGGGGAGTTTTTCCAATTTAAGTGACAATATTCGAAATGGGATTATTTATTTAATTCAGAGTCGCCACTTGGGAAAGGTTTGGCTTTTGGTGTCCCAAGTCACCGGTTTATCTTGAATCCCAAATCGAGGAAATTTTCGACTTTTCCAAATGAAGTCTGCGAACCAGAAATTCTAAGTAAGGAATTCTGTTGACCCGAGGGAAGGTGTTAGGCACCCTCGAATCCCGTGGTTCTAGCACGGTCGCTTAAATTGTTATAATGGCTAAATATCTGATTTAAATACATGTTATGACTTATGTGCTTTTTATTAAGTTCAAACCACTTTTATTATTATCATTTATTTTTATAGAATTGCAACGTCGTGAAAATGCACCTCGAACCACGTCACAGTCAATGCGCCCGTAGTTGTTAACACATTTCGACTCCGTTGAGATTTGGATTCGGGTCACATCAATGTGCACCCAAGTTTAATAGTGTAATTTATTAAGGGCGCCTAAGGGGGGTCTAGCGCATTATTATTTGTGGAAGGCCATGAAATTTATTAAATGGCCTATCCTGAATTCTAGATAATTATCATGGTTATTTATTGAGGGCCCCGCGATTTACATCTCGTTTGGCGAGGCTCGTCTCATTATTTTAGAAGGAACATCCTAAAGCGATTACATTTCTAATGTGTTTATCTCTTAAAAATAGAAGAAAAGATGCGTGCTATTTTTAACTATGTGTTTGGCCTAAATCCAGATTTTAGCTAATCATCCGATTAATTATTTACGGAATAAAGAAACATTGTACCTCATGAAAACATACTTTGAACTTGATAAAAGAAACGTTTATGGGATTGATGAAATGCTATGACTGTTACAAGAGCTCCCTAACTTTAACTTATTCAGACAAGATTAATTAAAATTGCTTGTTAGGAAATGCGACTAATGGTATTTTAAACTCATCCTATAAACTGCTTCACGCAAACTGAAACTCAAGAGTTTGAAACTGTATTGTCTTTAGCTAGATCTAAACAAACATTTGCCCCTACACATTCGAAACATGCTGAAATGGCGAGTTTGAGTTAGCAATTGTATTAAAATGGCTGCACATTTCATGGATTGTATTTACATCTTATGTACTACTAAACGAATAAAATGTCACAGCTTCAGATGGGCATAAACTTTAATTAAGTACAACCTTACTAATGTGTCTCTATTAGGCTAACAGACCAAGAAACTGCATATCTTAACAACATTAAAAAAAAAGCAATTAGTAAGCAATACAACAGGTGATTATAACTCCTTCAAATCTTTTGATTCATGCTTTCATTGTTACATCAAATGCGAGTCTTAGTATGTACCTGGATATTGGATACAACAGGAGAAGCAAGGGGTCAGTAGGGCAATAGAAGCGATACTAAACAACATCAGTAACAGCAGGTACCAAATAGAACAGAAATCCCAGTGCAAGAGACCAATAAAGCCAATGGAGGAGAGGCAGAATGAGACAAATTCCCAGTAGTAACGGAGTCAGAAAATCAAGCAATCCAATTCCGGGAGAAGCCAACAACACAAATCCAAACAATAGACTTAACTGACACTTGAAGGAAAACAGGACTAACTTGGACAGTTTGAACCAAATGAGAATCGAACAAACAGTAGGGAGAAGACAATTCCTGATTTTGTGATATCCCTTTCCCTATCTCCTTTCTTTTCAAGTTCTAATGTTAGTACTCAATTTGAAATATATTTGGATTATCAAAGAGAAAACTTTTCCAGTTTCTATTTTCAGAATTTGAACTCTCAGATGTTCCCTCCCAGTGTCTCTCTCTATCTCTGTATGCTTTTCTGTGTATCTCTATCAGCTCTCTCTTTTAAAACTCCTCACAGTGTGTTTTTCCTTTTCCCTTTGATTCTGTCTTTTTCTTTTTTGTGTGTGTGTGTGTATCAAAATCTTTCTATCTATCAATCCCCCCTCTCTGTGTATTACTCTAGTATCCGATCCTCTCTTCCCCCTCCTCTATTTCTATCCCTTTTATAAGCCTTCATTAACCTTTTTAACAGCCTGTTTGGGCTATCACAGTACCCATCCCATGTGCCTTCCCATTTTCAGATTCCAGTTAGTTATTTAAATATTAACCCCATCATTCCTTGGCAGGCTTAACTTTAAAAGGCTTAATCTTTCTTAAACTAAAGCAAGGTATGGGGCAGTAGAATATATCTGACAGCATATGCTGTCAAACCATTTTAAAATCAGCAAAGACCTTTATGCAGGCCACAGGTAGTGCACAAAGCACATGAGGTGCACCAATGCACATGTTGTGCAAGAGTGCACATGCCCTCCAATTCAGCATTTAAACCAAACATCCCTTTTACATTACTGATCCAAATCAATAGCTATAAGTAAACAAAATTGGTTCTTAATTGATTCAACAAATGTTCAACAGAAGCAAATCGATTTACTATGCTCAGACAGTTGAAACTAATTGACGACTCATGTCGACTCGACTATATTAGCATTAACATACACAATCGTAGCCAAAAATCAGACATTCAGAAGTATGGGACACATGACTCGACTTATACTGATTAAAACAGAATTGTACTTCGAGGAATCAGTTAGTCAATACAAATTTGGAATACAACCAATACACATGCCTTATCAGAATAGGAGGGGAGGGATTCAGACAAACACATAGGTTCAAACAAAGTGGACAAACAAAAGTTGATAAAATTAAAACAAATATGAACAGTCTTTTAAAATAAATCATACGGACTAAAAACAAATAAAGGAAAGAAAGCAGACTCACCTTAAACTTGAAAAGTTAAAAGTTTGAACCCGGATTTGGACAGACCTTTCTTAAGGCTGAACGGACTTTAATCGAAGTGTTTCTCAGATGAGAAACACTTCGATTAAGGTCCATTAGACCTTAATCTCTTTGGCTCGGACTGGCATGGGCCAGTGATGAAGGAACACAAAACTTTCAAAACTTAGATCTGGGATTCAGGCTTCCCTGATCAGATTCGGACCAAACCAAGTATGGTTTGGTCACGAGGAGGGTCTGGGGAGTGTCTGGTGTGAAGCTGGGGTTGGTTGGTGTAGATCGAGTTTTGACTCGAATCTTCAAATGAAGATTCGAGGACCTGGAGGGTGATTCGAACTAAACGGTTAACAGGTCTATGTTCAGGGTGGTGAGGGGGTTCTATGGTGTTCAGGGCAAGGTCACCGGCATCCATGCCGCCGGCTTTCATGGCGAAAGTACGCAGGGGCGGCTAGGGTTTTAGGGCTGTTTGTTTGGAGACGAAGGTTGGGGTTCAGATAGGGGGGGCAGGGTAGGATTATGGCCTTATATAGTTAATGGGTGGGTTGATCTCGACCGTTAGATCAATCTAGATCTACGGTCTGGATCTGATAGCTTAAGTGGAACGGTGTCGTTTCAAGGGTAAAGGGTTGGGGTCGGTCCGGGTGAGCCGGGTCGGGTTTATTGGTGGGTTATAGGGAATTGATCTTGGCTGTTGATCAATTTGAGATCAACGGCCCAGATCAACCTATACCAAAACGATGTCGTTTGGATTCTCTGGGCATCAGGTGGTCTGGACCGGGCAGGCCTGGGTTTTGGGCTGTTAGTTTGGGCCAATTTTTTTAAAATTGGCCCAAGTCCGGAAGGGAAGGGGTCGTTTCTTTATATTTTTTTTATTTATTTCCTTTTTCTTATTTATTTTAAAACAAAACTAAGCCAAAAAATCAAATTAAAATTAAATACACACTCAATACAATTATTTGCACACACACTAAAATATTTCAAAACAGGTAAAGTCAAACAAAATAAAATCACGGACGAAGATGCCTATTCATGATTTTCTATTTAACGACCGGATTACGGTTCGAATTATGCAGGACACATATATTTTTTTTGAATTTTATTTTAATAAAGTAAATAAATAAAAATGGGCCGAAGTCACAAATAAATCAACAAGGTGCCGCACAGAAATCCAAAAATTGTACAGCAGGGCCAATTATTATTTTTTATTTCTTTTTGGAGCGATTGTCGTGCGAAATAAAAATCATGTGCTCACAGCTGCCCCTCTTTGTTCGGAAACACGAAGGGTTTTCGTGCAAAGATAAAGTGAGCGTGTATGAGCGATTTTTGCCTATAGACCACTCCGTATGAAGCATGTTTTTTTGAAAGATCTGACCGAATCTTGCTTCAAAGATTTCCTACATATCCTGGGCTAAACAGGAATCAGGTCAATGTAGTTCGGGAAGTTTTGGTAGCTGGGACTACCATGGGATTGCAATGCTTGCTGCTACTGCTGCTGCTGTTGTCACTGCTACGTTACTGACCGCCTTATTACAACCAAATGGAAATTGGAAACTGAGCTAACTACTTATGTGTATGTCAACTGCTAGTTACAAGATTCCTATCTATGATTCTTTTACGACTTGATCTTGGGTCTTAGCTGATTCTGCTTGTAGACTCCGATCTGAATCTTGATGCTTGCGAGTTGTGGTGACCTGTTTAATCTCTGGGATACTGAGTGAGGCGCGATTGGCAGGGTTCAGGACCTTAATTAAATGCTGGAGTCAATCCGCCTTCCATTTACTCCGAATCTTGGGACATCTCTTTTTCTTCTTTGATTCTGAGTTGAGACTCATCTCGTGGGTCATTTCGATCCGTGTGGCTCGAGGTTAGACCTGCGAGAAAAAAAAACAAACAAACGAACGAAATTTTCTGCCCCAGTTTCACTAGGAAAATTTCGTTAATTATTCACCAGGAAGTTCATAAAATTGATGAAAGAGGATATACATGCTCAGTTCAGGGTTGGAGTCCTAACACCGGCTAGCTGGGGAGAGGTTCGGTTTGGGGTTTAAAACCCTAACGCCGAACAAAGGAAGAATTCAGTTTAGGGTTTAAAACCCTAATGCTGATTGCATGGAAAAGCTCAGTTTAGGGTTTAAAACCCTAATGCTGGCTAGAAGGAAAAGTTCAGTTTAGGGTTTAAAACCCTAATTCTGACTAAAAGGAAAATTCAGTTTAGGGTTTAAAACCCTAATGCTGATTGCATGGAAAAGCTCAGTTTAGAGTTTTAAAACTCTAATGCTGACTAAAAGGAAAATTCAGTTTAGGGTTTAAAACCCCAATGCTGACTAAAAGGAGAATTCAGTTTAGGGTTTAAAACCCTAATGCTGATTGCATGGAAAAGCTCAGTTTAGAGTTTAAAACTCTAATGCTGGCTGAAAGGAAAAAGTTCAGTTTAGGGTTTAAAACCCTAATGCTGACTAAAAGGAAAATTCAGTTTAGGGTTTAAAACCCTAATGCTGATTGCATGGGAAAAGCTCAGTTTAGAGTTTAAAACTCTAATGCTGGCTGAAAGGAAAAAGTTCAGTTTAGGGTTTAAAACCCTAATGCTGACTAAAAGGAAAATTCAGTTTAGGGTTTAAAACCCTAATGCTGATTGCATGGAAAAGCTCAGTTTAGAGTTTAAAACTCTAATGCTGGCTGAAAGGAAAAAGTTCAGTTTAGGGTTTAAAACCCTAATGCTGACTAAAAGGAAAATTCAGTTTAGGGTTTAAAACCCTAATGCTGATTGCATGGAAGAGCTCAGTTTAGAGTTTAAAACTCTAATGCTGGCTGAAAGGAAAAAGTTCAGTTTAGGGTTTAAAACCCTAATGCTGACTAGAAGGAAAATTCAGTTTAGGGTTTAAAACCCTAATGCTGATTGCATGGAAAAGCTCAGTTTAGAGTTTAAAACTCTAATGCTGGCTGAAAGGAAAAAGTTCAGTTTAGGGTTTAAAACCCTAATGCTGACTAAAAGAAAAATTCAGTTTAGGGTTTAAAACCCTAATGCTGATTGCATGGAAGAGCTCAGTTTAGAGTTTAAAACTCTAATGCTGGCTGAAAGGAAAAAGTTCAGTTTAGGGTTTAAAACCCTAATGCTGACTAGAAGGAAAATTCAGTTTAGGGTTTAAAACCCTAATGCTGATTGCATGGAAAAGCTCAGTTTAGAGTTTAAAACTCTAATGCTGGCTGGAAGGAAAAAGTTCAGTTTAGGGTTTAAAACCCTAATGCTGACTAAAAGGAAAATTCAGTTTAGGGTTTAAAACCCTAATGCTGATTGCATGGAAAAGCTCAGTTTAGAGTTTAAAACTCTAATGCTGGCTGGAAGGAAAAAGTTCAGTTTAGGGTTTAAAACCCTAATGCTGACTAAAAGGAAAATTCAGTTTAGGGTTTAAAACCCTAATGCTGATTGCATGGAAAAGCTCAGTTTAGAGTTTAAAACTCTAATGCTGGCTGGAAGGAAAAAGTTCAGTTTAGGGTTTAAAACCCTAATGCTGACTAAAAGGAAAATTTAGTTTAGGGTTTAAAACCCTAATGCTGATTGCATGGAAAAGCTCAGTTTAGAGTTTAAAACTCTAATGCTGGCTGGAAGGAAAAAGTTCAGTTTAGGGTTTAAAACCCCAATGCTGACTAAAAGGAAAATTCAGTTTAGGGTTTAAAACCCTAAAGCTGATTGGCTGGAGATAAAGCTCGAGAATACTACATGATATATTTTTGAGTTTTCTTGTTTCAATAGAAGATAAAAGGGAGTTTTGCGGGAACTTACCTTTTGAGTGAATTCCTTATTGCCAAAATGTTTCTTGTACCCGTGTACCTTCTTCTTTGGGCGACACCCGCTTCTTGCATGGTTGTCTTGGATCATTCCTGTTTCAACTTTTCAGACAAAGAAAAATTGTTAGTTCGGAAACGACGGTTGGTTCGGTGACCTTGATCGTTCCCAATTGCTTTGTTGCGTCTCTATTTCTGTTGCGAAGTCCTGCCATTGATTTGATTCGAATGGCGAAACCTTTAGACTGCTCCGGCTTGTATTTCCGGATTCTGTGATGATTTGCCTCGTAAGGCCTCTTTTTTTTTTTCTCTTGTCCCGTTTTGATTGAAGGTTCTCAACGGGGATTTTATTGGAGGTGTTCTGTGGGAACTTGTACAAAAGGAAGCTATGTGGGGGGAATATTTACAAAGTGGATCCTTTGTGCGGATTCTGTACAATGGGGTGTGCTGGGTTTTTGTTTCAAAACGGGTTTCCCAGGGTTTGTTGGGGTAAGCTTGTTGGGGAATATTTACAAAAGGACTCGCTGGGGATGTGCTGATGAAATTCCAACGGGGATTTTTTTTTATTTTTTTATACTGGGGAGACTTTGTGGGAGATTGTACAAAAGAGAAACTCTGTGGGGTTCTGTACAGGGGGAGACTCTGTGGGGATTTGTCCGAAGGTGGACTTGCCGGGGAAGATTTCAAGATTTCTCTCTTTTTTCTTTACTCCGGAACACCATCAAACGTCATGATTCATCATGCTTGGGTAATCATATCAACGAGATGAGGTGCTTTCCTTCATGAGACGGGATTCCGTGCAAACAAACCTGCCACCTGTCCTTTCTGGTGTGTCCTGAACTCGGGGTTAAAATGCGAAAGGGATTCGAAAAGAAACAAAGAAAGGGGAAAACAAATCAGAAAAGGAATACCCTTTTCGGGATGAGAAAGACTTATCTGAGGAAGATAACGCTGGCTTTCAATGACATGACATGCTTTTTGGACTGGACGTCTGACCTTCTAGAGCTTGCGTTTTCCTGAACCAGAACGGATCTGTGATTCCAAACTGGTGGCACTCTGCCGAAACTTTCTTGGGATGGCGTCATTCTTTTCGGCCAACAGCGCCCTTTGCAGGTTTTCGCTGGCTGACCTCTCTCATTTCTCTTCCTGTCATCGCTTGATAGCACTCTTTGCGAGTTTTTACTAAACAAGCTCTCTCATTTTGGTTTCTCTACTCCCGTCGCCTCATGGTGCCCGAAGGTTTTCACCGCCGAGACTCTCTCATTTTATCTTTCTCAATTCAGAGTGTGCTGGTCTCCATTTGTGACGCTTATTGGTCCTCCACCATATTTGGTAATTGATTTGAAGGCTTGTGCTTGGTAAAGAAAAGGTAGATGATACTAACTTCTAAACTGCTCGACGTACCCCGGTTTCAATTTCAGGGTGAATGGGATTTTATTGTTGGTGTGACTGAACCTCAAGGAGAGGCTGCCTACGTATCCTTTCGGAATCAAGTCAAACATAGTTCAGGCCTCAATCAAATTTTGTTTTTTTTTGTTTTTTTTTTCTCTTTTTTTTTGTTTGTTGTTTTTTTTGTTTGTTTTGTAAGCGGCTCAAAAGTTGGTAGAGAGAATTGGGTAGTGTTTGGGGAGTAGTGGGGAATAAACACCTTCGCCATTTTCAACGTGTCAGGACCACTGGAGTATGATTTAGACGTAATACCTCTAGACTGCATCTGCATTTACTGCTATGTCGGGGTCATTTCCTTCGATATCACCTAAATACAACGCTCCTCTTGGCAATATTTTCCTTACGATGTATGGGCCTTTCCAATTTGGGGCAAACTTCCCTTTCGCTTCTTCATGATGTGGCAGAATACGCCTCAGTACCAGCTGACCTACTTCGAAATTCCGGGGTCGGACTTTCTTGTTGTAAGCACGGGCCATCCTTCGTTGGTATAACTGTCCGTGACAAACTGCAGCCATCCGCTTTTCATCAATCAACGTCAATTGCTCTAACCGAGTCTTAACCCACTCTATGTCCTCGATTTCTGCTTCGACAATGATTCGAAGTGAAGGAATCTCTACCTCTGCCGGTATTACGGCCTCGGTCCCATAAACCAAAAGATAAGGAGTTGCTCCTACTGATGTGCGTACCGTAGTGCGGTACCCCAATAATGCAAAAGGTAACTGCTCATGCCACTGTCGGGAACTTTGGATCGTTTTCCTCAGAATCTTCTTGATGTTTTTGTTTGCCGCTTCCATGGCACCATTGGCTTTTGGCCGATAAGGAGTGGAATTCATGTGTGTTATCTTGAATTGCTCGCACACATCTCCCATCAAGTGACTGTTCAAGTTTGCTGCGTTATCTGTAATGATAGTCGCAGGAATACCGAAGCGACAGATAAGATTTGAGTGTACAAAATCCACCACAGCTTTCTTGGTGACCGACTTGAGAGTGACAGCTTCTACCCATTTTGTGAAGTAATCGATGGCTACCAGTATAAACCTGTGTCCATTCGAAGCCTTTGGTTCAATCGGTCCAATGACGTTCATACCCCAAGCGACAAATGGCCAAGGAGCGGACATGGGATGCAGTTCCGTGGGAGGTGCATGAATAAAATCACCGTGCACCTGACACTGATGACACTTCCGAACAAAGCTAAAGCAATCCTTTTCCATGGTCATCCAGTAATAACCTGCTCTAAGGATTTTCTTTGCTAAGACATACCCGTTCATGTGAGGTCCGCACACACCTGCGTGTACTTCGTGCATGATTTTCCTCGCTTCCTCGATATCGACACATCTTAGGAGATTGAGGTCCGGGGTCCTCTTATATAACAATTCACCGCTCAAAAAGAAACCACTTGCATGTCGCCTAATGGTCCTCTTTTGATCTCCATTAGCGTGCTCGGGGTATTCTTGTGTCTTCAGGAATTTCTTGATGTCATGGTACCAAGGATGCGTATTTGATCCCGCCTCGATTACACTACAGTAACCGTGTATTTCCTTGATTTGGATTTCCAAAGGATCGACGTGGGCGTTGCCCGGGTAGGGTAGCATAGAAGCCAGAGTAGCAAGTGCATCTGCCAGTTCATTGTGTCACCTCGGAATATACCTGAACTCTATTGAGGTAAAGCGCTTGCTGAGGTCCTCCACATGTTGTCGGTATGGGATAAGTTTGACATCCCGAGTTTCCCACTCGCCTTGAGCCTGCTGGATGATCAGGTCAGAGTCTCCCATAATCAGTAAGTCTTCGACATCCTGATCGATTGCCATATGCATGCCCATAATGCAGGCCTCATACTCAGCTGTATTATTTGTGCAAAAGAAACGCAGTCTAGCTGTGGCGGGATAATGCTGACCGGAAGGCGAGATCAAAATTGCCCCAATCCCTACGCCCTTGGCGTTCACGGCTCCGTCAAAGAACATCTTCCAAACATGAGCTTCTTCCGAGATCACTTCTACGGTGTTTACCTCTTCATCTGGAAAGTAGGTATCCAATGGCTGGTATTCCTCATCGACCGGGTTTTCGGCCAAATGATCTGCTAACGCCTGGGCTTTCATTGCCGTGCGAGTGACATAAACTATGTCGAATTCCGTAAGCAAGATTTGCCATTTAGCCAGTCTACCAGTAGGCATTGGTTTCTGAAATATATACTTCAAAGGATCCAACCTGCTTATGAGGAATGTAGTGTGGGCTTGGAGATAATGTCTCAGCTTTTGTGCAACCCATGTGAGAGCGCAGCATGTCCTTTCCAGCAGAGTGTATTTGGCCTCGTAGCCGGTGAATTTCTTGCTCAAGTAGTAGATTGGTTGTTCCTTCTTTCCGGTTACGTCGTGTTGCCCGAGGACGCAGCCGAAAGAGTTCTCTAAAACTGTCAGATACAAGAAAAGTGGCCTTCCCGGTTCTGGAGGGACCAAGACCGGGGGATTCGAAAGGTATTCTTTGACTTTATCAAAGGCTTCTTGACACTCAGTTGTCCACTTAATCGCCGCATCTTTCCTCAAAAGCTTGAATATGGGCTCGCACGTGCTTGTCAGCTGGGCAATGAACCGACTGATGTAATTCAACCTGCCCAGCAGACTCATCACGTCTTTCTTTGTTCTCGGGGGAGGTAGATCTCTGATGGATTTTATCTTAGTTGGATCTAGCTCAATTCCTCTCCTGCTTACGATGAAACCTAAAAGTTTGCCCGACGGAACTCCGAAAGCGCATTTGGCTGGATTTAGCTTCAAGTCATACTTCCTTAGCCTCTCGAAGAATTTCCTCAAGTCTTGGATGTGGTTATCCTGCGTCCTGGACTTGACTATCACATCGTCCACGTACACCTCTATTTCCTGATGCATCATGTCATGGAAAATGGCAGTCATGGCCCTCATGTAAGTAGCCCCAGCATTCTTCAGACCAAATGGCATGACCCGATAACAGTAGGTGCCCCAAGGCGTGGTGAAAGCAGTTTTCTCGGCGTCCTCTTCATCCATCAGCACCTGATGATATCCAGCGTAACAATCTACGAAAGACTGTATCTCGTGTTTGGCGCAATTATCAACGAGGATGTGGATGTTAGGCAGCGGGAAATTATCTTTAGGACTTGCTCTGTTCAGATCTTGGTAATCTACACATACCCGAGTTTTCCCGTCCTTTTTCGGTACTGGAACCACATTCGCCAACCATGTTGTATATTGGACTACCCGAATCACTCCCGTTTTCAGTTGTTTGGTGATCTCCTCTTTAATCTTGTCACTGACCTCAGTTTTGAACTTTCGTTGCTTTTGTTGGACTGGAGGACAGTCAGGATGAATCGGCAATTTATGAACCACCAGATCAACACCTAGTCCCGGCATGTCATCATATGACCAAGCAAACACGTCTTTGAATTCAAGAAGAAGTTGAATTATCGCCTCTCGCGTTTTCTTGTCCGTGTGAATGCTTATCTTGGTCTCCCGGACTTCTTCCGGGGTTCCTAAGTTTACCGGTTCAGTGTCATTCAGATTTGGCTTAGGTTTATTCTCGAAATATTCCAACTCTCGGTTTATCTCCCTAATAGCCTCTTCTGCATCATATTCTAGTTCTGGGTTCGTTAATTCGCAGTTAAATAGCTCATTATGATCTGGGCGTGAAGTCCGCAAGCATGTCATTTTTAAAGCCGCATTATTAGGACTGAAAAGGAAGATAAAAGGAAAAGTAATAAAAATCAGAACAAAAGAAAGAATAGGAAAGCAATGATGATTTTTTTGTATATTTTCTTTGGAAAGTTGGAAGACAACAATGTTTGCAACTAGGAATTCAAAATAACAATTGAAAAGAAGAAAACGTTCAAGTTATGTCCCGGAGATAACTTGTGATACAGGAAAGGTGGCGGGACAGGTCTACCCGGACTTCCGTCTAGTCGGGAATGGCGTGGCCTCCCAGTTTTGAAGTTGGGCGTTCGGTCCCATGTACAGCATCTCAGCAGTGCTTGTGCCTTCACCTGGTTGAACCATGTGGACCTCGTAGAGCATTTCCCTCATTGCCCCACATATTTCCTCGATTTCCTCAGCTGTGAAGACTTCATCATCTTCTTCTTCAGCGTACCTTGGACTGATGAAAGTCGCATATAAATCCGGCAGTGGTTGAGGCAACTTCCAGCCCTCATTTCTCCTTTTCTTTGCCCATTTTTCGTCTGCTGGAGTAGGTTTGAAACCTAGTCCAAAAGGTTTCTTGATGACTAGCAAAGTAATGGGTTCTGTTATTCCCTGAAGGGTTCGTCCAAGTCCCTTCCCTGGCCTAAATCCGTGCCGGATCATCTCTTTGGCCACCATGACCGAGGCGTTAGACAAGAAAGGCTGGGGGCAAGGTATTCCCTCTTCATGCTGCTCTGTCAGTACAACCTCGAAAGCTTGATAGACCGTATGTTCGCTCCCTTCTCTCGGTTCAAGATACGGAATGGATGGGTCCCGATAAATGGCATGTTCATCTTCCCCATGGACCACGATCTCTTGGTCTTCGTACTCGAACTTCACCATCTGGTGAAGAGTGGAAGGCACGGCTCCTGCCGCATGGATCCAAGGTCTGCCAAGGAGAAAATTGTAGGATGTGTCCATGTCGATCACCTGGAAGGTTACTCGAAATTCGACTGGTCCTATGACCAACAACAGGTCTATTTCTCCCATGGTGTCTCTCTTGATGCCGTCGAAAGCTCTTACACAGACATTGTTGGGTCGGATTCTTTCGGCCCCAATTTCCATTCTTTGCAGCGTGGAGAGCGGGCAAATGTCAATGCCTGAGCCTCCATCCAACATTACCCTCTTGACATAATAGTCTTCGCATTTAACTGTTAGATGCAAAGCCTTGTTGTGTGTCGCTCCTTCCGGGGGTAAATCATTCTTGCTGAAAGAGATTTGGTTGACGGCGAAGAATCTCTCTGTCATCCGCTCTAGTTGCTCCAACGAGGTTTCGACTGGTACATATGCTTCATTCAGGGTTTTCAGCAGGATATTTTGATGCTCGGTTGACCTCATTAATAATGACAGCATGGATACTTGCTCAGGGTGCTTGCGCAGCTGATCTATCACTTCGTAATCCGGCATCTTCATCTATTGGAAGAACACTTCCGCTTCTTCAACACTCACAGGCTTCTTTGGAGGGAAGCACCTTTGTGTGGCGTTGTTCAGTTCTTGGGTATTTGAGTACCCTCCGATGAAAGTATTTTCTGGAAGCTCTCCCATGACCTCTTTACCTTTGTACATTACCAAAGTCTTTTGATAATTCCACGGCACTGTGGACGGGTTGGTCATTGGCTTTTGTGGCACGCGTCCGATAACCACTGGCTCATTCAGCCGAGGTGGTTGAATCGTCCCCCGGACCACATAGGCCCCTTTTGGCACGTACATAGGTTTTGTCTTTTTGATCCCGAAGTTCTGCGCCTTCTCAGCTCGACCTCGTGGTATGTAAAGAACTTCATTTTTTACAGGTACCACTTCCTTCTCTACCTTCTTTTCAGGCTTGTTCTTTGTAGCCTTGACCCCTTCCCCCTTTTCTGGTTTCTGGTCCATTTCGGGCCTCTTCCCCGTGTCGACAATGGCAATTATAGCTTTCAAAGCAGGGTCGAACTCTCTGTCTTCGCAAATCATTCCGATCAGCGGCCCATTATTGTGAGCGGGCAATGAATTGTTAGTCACATTTGGGATCTCTTCGTCCCTTAGCACTATTTTCCCCTGCTCTATCAAATTTTCGACCACTCTTTTCAATGACCAGCAGTCGTTTGTATCATGTCCCTCGGCTCCTGAATGATAGGCGCATATGACTCCGGCTTTGTAAGAAGGCGATGTTGGGTTTTGCCTTATTTGGGGAATTGGTTGCAAGAAACCCAACTGGACTAGCTTAGGGAACAAAGTAGAGTATTGTTCACCGATAGGCGTGAAAGTCCGCCGTCGAGGTGGCTCCTGGGGGCGGTAGTTATTCTGCGGGGGTTGTGGGTTATAGTGGTTGCGGTAAGGAGGCTGATTTCTGGGAGGTGGAGCTGGGCCTCGGTGGGCTTGTTGTGGTGGATGGTTATAAGGTTGGGCATTCATGACCATATAAGGTTGATGAGCATATGCCACATTTGAGTGGGGGTAGTAGTGGCGTGGGGCTCTCTCCGGAAAATGGGGCCTGGGATGACGATACTCCCTTGCTTCAGAGGCTGCCATAGTCGTTTCTTCTTTCTTCTTCCCCCTTGTCGTTCCTCCAGACCCGCTTTGGACGGCCTGGGAAGTTGCCCTTATGGCTGCTTGACTCAGAATCCTACCCGTTTTCAAACCATTTTCCACCATCTCTCCAATCTTGATCGCTTCCGCGAATGGCTTACCCATGGCCGACATCATGTTTTGGAAATAGTCAGACTCTTGAGCCTGGAGAAAGGTAGTGACCATTTCCACTTCATCCATGGGAGGCTTCACTCTCGACGCCTGTTCACGCCACTTAATAGCATACTCTCTAAAGCTTTCCGAAGGCTTCTTCTTCAAATTCGATAGAGAGTTTCGGTCTGGCGCAATGTCGATGTTATACTGGAATTGTTTTACAAAATCTCTGGCGAGATCATCCCATATATGCCATCGGGACATTTCCTGATCCATATACCATTCCGAAGCTATCCCTACTAGGCTTTCCCCAAAATATGCCATTAGCAGTTCTTCTTTTCCGCCGGCTCCCCGCAATTGGTTGCAGTATTTCTTAAGATGTGCAATGGGGTCACCGTGCCCATCGTATTTCTCAAATTTGGGGGTCTTGAAACCCGTTGGCAGGTGCACGTGAGGGAACATGCACAGGTCGGCGTAAGAGACGCTCTTTTGTCCGCTCAATCCTTGCATATTCTTCAGACTTTGTTCAAGGCTTCTCATTCTCTTGGCAATCTCATTTTGTTCTACAACTCTGGGGTCCTGATCCTGTCCTGGTGCGAGCTCGCACTGAGGCGGTAGAGGATTAGTACTGGTAGCGAACCTAGTTGGTTCCATTGAGAACGATGGTGCTTGGAATGTAAAAGAGGATGAGTCAAAGCTTGGCTTGTATGTGGCAGGCTGTGCCGTAGCTGGGCAAGGCGATGCAGTAAAGATGTTCATGCTTGCATCAGTGGCCGACATTCTGGGATGAGGCTCAGAAGGTGATCCTGCAGAGAAGGCGGAGGTGGCTGGGTATCCAAATGGGGTAGCAGGGTAATTTATGGGGACATTAGAAGTCCCACTTGACCTGGAGAATAATTCAGGGAATCCGGGGACGACACTTGGCGGCTCTTTCCCATTGTTCCAGTCATCCAGCATTTCCAGCATGCGGAGCCGTAGGATTCTATTTTCCTCCGCAGTTGCGGATTCAGGTGTGAGGACGGCTGAGATTGAGCTCTCCTCAGAGACGGGGACTGTTTGCAATGGAATTTCCGAAGACATTTCCACACTTCCTTTTGACCTGGTGAAGTAAGTGTGAGTACTGCTTCTGGTCCTAACAACAGGTAGTTGAACACCTCTCCTTGACCTCGTGAAGTATGAGTGCGAGGCCAGACTTTCACCAAACCAACCGTCTTTTCAAAAACCCTGGGAAAATGCTCAATGACAAACGCACGGTTAATTTTGCAGCAAATAATAGATAGTTAATCTCACGTTGGGCATGATGCACCTATACAGTTAAGTGGATTACTATATGTTTGCTACGAGAGCATGCGTCATTCCGGCATTTTTCTCTTATTAGTTTTTCCCTTTTTTTTTCTTTTCTTTTCCTTTTCTCTTTTGTTTTCCTTTTATTTTATTTATTATATATATATATATATATATTTTTATTTTTGTAGTAAAAGAAATGCGACCGGATCCGATGAGGATTGCCTACGTATCACGATGCCTACGTGAATCAGATCATTACGTAGTTCGAAAAACACAAATGGGCGTAAAAGAAACAACCTCTTTATTGTTGAAACGTTCTATTACAAGCTACATTTTGCAAAAGAAAGAGCAAACTTTGAAAATAAACCTAGACTCAAAATAGACTGAAAATCACCTTGATGAAAAAACAGGCAGAAGATGCTAAAATACAGATTTGACCTATGAATGCATTATGGTTTTAAAAATTGGTTTCCGCGGGGCATCGTTCGGCCTCGCCGCGGTCCTAGGCGTGAGATCCCTCTCAAGTTGCTCCAGCTCGTGCATAGTCTGCTTGACATAACCCATTACTGCCGAGAGGACGGTAGCGCTGGACATGTTCTCACATCGTAGACATCGTCTGGTGATGGCATGGGCAATGGCCTTGATCCTATCTCTAGTTTGCTTCTTCTCTATGAGTAGGTGCCTTATCTGATCACTGCACGTCTTGAATACCTGTGAGTCCTGTATGTGCTGATCCCTCAGCTGCCGCACTTCTTCCTTCATTTGGGCCAACAAGTCGTAACAATATCTACTCTCCATTTGGAAATCCCTGGCCTGCTTAACTGCTTTAAACTCAAGTGTAGCCATCTCCCTCTTTATTTTGGAAACAGCCTTCTCGTGGTCACGTTTCAATTGGTTCAAACATCGGCGATGCTTATCTACTCTTGTTTCCCACCGTGCCTTGAACTCTGTCGTGACCTTTTCGGATTCTTCTAACCTGTCTCGCCATTCCGTGATCTCTCTTTTCAAACCCTTTATCAACCGCTGGTCTGATTGACTTCTGGGTTGCTCATCAAGAGACAATCTCAATTTTTGGACTTGGGCCTTAAGTTCTTCATTCTCTTGGATCAACCTATTCTTTTCGCTTCGATCTGCCGCGATTTGTACGCTGTTATCGAATTTCAAACTATCTATTTGTAGCTTCAAATCGCCAATCTCTGCTCGATAACCCTTCTCTTTTGCTAACCAGTTCCATTGCCCTTGGGATGATTCTACGAAATCTTTGAGATGCGGCCTCTTAGCCGGTCTTTCGTAAGACAGGCTACCTCTAAACCAAGCGTGATATCCTGGGGCGACTTCCCCTTTTGCCGTATCGATCACACAAGTGTTTGCTGTCAGATGTTGGCATTCACTCCAGATTTGGCGAACTTCTTCTTCAGGGAAATGACCGTTCGGACTGATTTCAATCACTTGGGTACTCAAATCTTCATCTTTCGGTACCACTTGGTACCTCCCAAGTTGCCTCAAAACCCGATACGGTGCATAGGGTTGGATACTTTTCAGTCCCATCAACAGAAAGTGAGGCCGGGTTGCCGGCATGTATATGATTTCCTCGATAGGTGACCATCCGAGCGTCCATTGGATTTGGCTGGCGGTGAGAGTTCGGAGAAATGAGGTCCATGATGTGACTCCCTCAGGTAAATTGAGCCCTTTGATTCTCGTGTAGAATTCTCCAATACAAGTTTTCTCTGGCGAACCATAACCCAAAAGTGAGGAGCGATGGCATAAGTGATCCGTCATCCACACTTGCAACAGTAGGTTACATCCTTCGAAAAAGTCACCCCTGGCTCGACAAACAGTGAGAGCCCGGAAAATGTCAGCCATAATCATAGGCGCCAGAGTACTTTTATCTTGGGTAAGCAAAGTACTGACAACCCCAGTTATTCTTAGATCGATGTTGCCGTCCTTCCTCGGGAACACTATAAGACCTAAGAAGGCCGTCATGAAAGCCAACTGCCTGTGTTCGTCCCATTTTTGTCGGTTGCCTTTACTACATAGTTTGAAATCCGGCTTATTGAACCCGCCCTCATGACCGTATCTAGCATACATGAGGTGGAGACTGCAGAAACCTTTGGCAAGATCTGGATGGTGAAATGTTCGGGGTATTTTCAGAAAATCCAAAAATTGGTGTACCGTGACGGCCCTAGGTGCAATCAAGTACTTGAACCTTAACGGAGCTTCATCACCCCCAATGTATCCCGCTATTTCCTCCAACGTCGGGGTGAGTTCGAAGTCTGAAAAATGGAATACATTGTGCGCCGAATCCCAGTAGGTGACCAATGATCTGATAGTATCACCCCGAGGCTGAATGTCTAGTAAATCCGGGAGATTTTTCAGATATTTCCTTACTTTGCCTTGCCCCTCTTTGCCTAAGTCGTTCCACCATACTCGCAACTCAAAAGGAATCTTGGTCATTATTGAAAACGATTCATTTTGTATCGTGCTCATCCTGCACATTTATTTAGGGCGATAAACTTTATTAGACTCAAAAATTAAAATTATCTAGATTTTTTTTTTTTGCAAAAACGGGAGGTTGGACCCGCCGAGGGTTGCCTACGTATCTCACCCTATGCGAGAATCAAACCGGCGTAGTTCGGTCATATCGTGAATAGAGAAAAATCAAATAAACCTAGCAATCAAGAATAAGTATTTTTATTATTTTTGGAGAAAGATAAATACTAAAAAAAATATTTTTTTTTGTTTTTTGCAATATTTGGACTATTAGTCCGAATTTATAAAAGGGTACTACAAAAGAAACAACACATTTTTTGAATTATGAGTTTTCCATTTTTTTTATTTTTTATTTTTTGAAATAAATACCCTTTTTTTTTCTTAAAAAGAAAAGAACAATTTTTATATTTTTTTTTTATGAATCAAACTAAAAGACAACTTTTGGTTTTATATATATTTTTTTTAGAAAAATTCCGGCGAGGTTTCGACACTACTTGGACATTGGTTTTATTTTTCCAAAATAAGTAATTATCTCCCTACGCTGCTATTTTTCTTTTTTTTTTTTAGAAACCGGTCAGCATGCGGAACCGAAGCAAATAAATGCGCAAAACAAATAGGATGCAGCAGGGTGGTCTTTTCATTTCAGGTTGCTTGTCCTAGACGGACCCAACCCCTGTGTTGAGCCCCCTAAGTCAAATGCAACATGATGCAAATAAGAGTTCCTACTAGGGATCCGGCATGAAGTCGAGTTATACTAGGTTTAAACCTTGGTATTTGTTCTAGACTGTGTACCCGAGCGGACAACTCGAGTCGAGGAGGGGCAACTTACCGGGAACCAAAAGGCCGTCCGGCTTCGTAACTTATCCGTCCTCTTTCTTATTTCGGGCATTGACACTAACAGAATAGGGAGTCTCGACCAGCGAGCTTCTCCCCGGAGGTAAGAAGAGAAGGGTTTCGGCACAGTTTATATACAGTTCAGATAATATCAAAGCGGTAAAAGACAACATTTAGCAAGTTATGCAAAAAACATGTAATAAAGATCAGATAATAAAGCCAAATATAACAATTATTCTAAGCTCGAATTCTTGAACCCTGAACCAGTGGTTTTGGGTTCTCTCCCCAGCGGAGTGGGTGTCACACCTCCTTTTTGCGCGCCCGCCCCGAAGGATAAATGCGCGAGGGAGTTTTTCCAATTTAAGTGACAATATTCGAAATGGGATTATTTATTTAATTCAGAGTCGCCACTTGGGAAAGGTTTGGCTTTTGGTGTCCCAAGTCACCGGTTTATCTTGAATCCCAAATCGAGGAAATTTTCGACTTTTCCAAATGAAGTCTGCGAACCAGAAATTCTAAGTAAGGAATTCTGTTGACCCGAGGGAAGGTGTTAGGCACCCTCGAATCTCGTGGTTCTAGCACGGTCGCTTAAATTGTTATAATGGCTAAATATCTGATTTAAATACATGTTGTGACTTATGTGCTTTTTATTAAGTTCAAACCACTTTTATTATTATCATTTATTTTTATAGAATTGCAACGTCGTGAAAATGCACCTCGAACCACGTCACAGTCAATGCGCCCGTAGTTGTTAACACATTTCGACTCCGTTGAGATTTGGATTCGGGTCACATCAATGTGCACCCAAGTTTAATAGTGTAATTTATTAAGGGCGCCTAAGGGGGGTCTAGCGCATTATTATTTGTGGAAGGCCATGAAATTTATTAAATGGCCTATCCTGAATTCTAGATAATTATCATGGTTATTTATTGAGGGCCCCGCGATTTACATCTCGTTTGGCGAGGCTCGTCTCATTATTTTAGAAGGAACATCCTAAAGCGATTACATTTCTAATGTGTTTATCTCTTAAAAATAGAAGAAAAGATGCGTGCTATTTTTAACTATGTGTTTGGCCCAAATCCAGATTTTAGCTAATCATCCGATTAATTATTTACGGAATAAAGAAACATTGTACCTCATGAAAACATGCTTTGAACTTGATAAAAGAAACGTATATGGGATTGATGAAATGCTATGACTGTTACAAGAGCTCCCTAACTTTAACTTATTCAGACAAGATTAATTAAAATTGCTTGTTAGGAAATGCGACTAATGGTATTTTAAACTCATCCTATAAACTGCTTCACGCAAACTGAAACTCAAGAGTTTGAAACTGTATTGTCTTTAGCTAGATCTAAACAAACATTTGCCCCTACACATTCGAAACATGCTGAAATGGCGAGTTTGAGTTAGCAATTGTATTAAAATGGCTGCACATTTCATGGATTGTATTTACATCTTATGTACTACTAAACGAATAAAATGTCACAGCTTCAGATGGGCATAAACTTTAATTAAGTACAACCTTACTAATGTGTCTCTATTAGGCTAACAGACCAAGAAACTGCATATCTTAACAACATTAAAAAAAGCAATTCGTAAGCAATACAATAGGTGATTATAACTCCTTCAAATCTTTTGATTCATGCTTTCATTGTTACATCAAATGCGAGTCTTAGTATGTACCTGGATATTGGATACAACAGGAGAAGCAAGGGGTCAGTAGGGCAATAAAAGCGATACCAAACAACAGCAGTAACAGCAGGTACCAAATAGAACAGAAATCCCAGTGCAAGAGACCAATAAAGCCAATGGAGGAGAGGCAGAATGAGACAAATTCCCAGTAGTAACGGAGTCAGAAAATCAAGCAATCCAATTCCGGGAGAAGCCAACAACACAAATCCAAACAATAGACTTAACTGACACTTGAAGGAAAACAGGACTAACTTGGACAGTTTGAACCAAATGAGAATCGAACAAACAGTAGGGAGAAGACAATTCCTGATTTTGTGATATCCCTTTCCCTATCTCCTTTCTTTTCAAGTTCTAATGTTAGTCCTCAATTTGAAATCTATTTGGATTATCAAAGAGAAAACTTTTCCAGTTTCTGTTTTCAGAATTTGAACTCTCAGATGTTCCCTCCCAGTGTCTCTCTCTATCTCTGTATGCTTTTCTGTGTATCTCTATCAGCTCTCTCTTTTAAAACTCCTCACAGTGTGTTTTTCCTTTTCCCTTTGATTCTGTCTTTTTTTTTGTGTGTGTGTATCAAAATCTTTCTATCTATCAATCCCCCCTCTCTGTGTATTACTCTAGTATCCGATCCTCTCTTCCCCCTCCTCTATTTCTATCCCTTTTATAAGCCTTCATTAACCTTTTTAACAGCCTGTTTGGGCTATCACAGTACCCTTCCCATGTGCCTTTCCATTTTCAGATTCCAGTTAGTTATTTAAATATTAACCCCATCATTCCTTGGCAGGCTTAACTTTAAAAGGCTTAATCTTTCTTAAACTAAAGCAAGGTATGGGGCAGTAGAATATATCTGACAGCATATGCTGTCAAACCATTTTAAAATCAGCAAAGACCTTTATGCAGGCCACAGGTAGTGCACAAAGCACATGAGGTGCACCAATGCACATGCTGTGCAAGAGTGCACATGCCCTCCAATTCAGCATTTAAACCAAACATCCCTTTTACATTACTGATCCAAATCAACAGCTATAAGTAAACAAAATTGGTTCTTAATTGATTCAACAAATGTTCAACAGAAGCAAATCGATTTACTATGCTCAGACAGTTGAAACTAATTGACGACTCATGTCGACTCGACTATATTAGCATTAACATACACAATCGTAGCCAAAAATCAGACATTCAGAAGTATGGGACACATGACTCAACTTATACTGATTAAAACAGAATTGTACTTCGAGGAATCAGTTAGTCAATACAAATTTGGAATACAACCAATACACATGCCTTATCAGAATAGGAGGGGAGGGATTCAGACAAACACAGAGGTTCAAACAAAGTGGACAAACAAAAGTTGATAAAATTAAAACAAATATGAACAGTCTTTTAAAATAAATCACACGGACTAAAAACAAATAAAGGAAAGAAAGCAGACTCACCTTAAACTTGAAAAGTTAAAAGTTTGAACCCGGATTTGGACAGACCTTTCTTAAGGCTGAACGGACTTTAATCGAAGTGTTTCTCAGATGAGAAACACTTCGATTAAGGTCCATTAGACCTTAATCTCTTTGGCTCGGACTCGCATGGGCCAGTGATGAAGGAACACAAAACTTTCAAAACTTAGATCTGGGATTCAGGCTTCCCTGATCAGATTCGGACCAAACCAAGTATGGTTTGGTCACGAGGAGGGTCTGGGGAGTGTCTGGTGTGAAGCTGGGGTTGGTTGGTGTAGATCGAGTTTTGACTCGAATCTTCAAATGAAGATTCGAGGACCTGGAGGGTGATTCGAACTAAACGGTTAACAGGTCTATGTTCAGGGTGGTGAGGGGGTTCTATGGTGTTCAGGGCAAGGTCACCGGCATCCATGCCGCCGGCTTTCATGGCGAAAGTACGCAGGGGCGGCTAGGGTTTTAGGGCTGTTTGTTTGGAGACGAAGGCTGGGGTTCAGATAGGGGGGCAGGGTAAGATTATGGTCTTATATAGTTAATGGGTGGGTTGATCTCGACCGTTAGATCAATCTAGATCTACGGTCTGGATCTAATAGCTTAAGTGGAACGGTGTCGTTTCAAGGGTAAAGGGTTGGGGTCGGTCCAGGTGAGCCGGGTCGGGTTTATTAGTGGGTTATGGGGAATTGATCTTGGCCGTTGATCAATTTGAGATCAACGGCCCAGATCAACCTGTACCAAAACGACGTCATTTGGATTCTCTGGGCATCAGGTGGTCTGGACCGGGCAGGCCTGGGTTTTGGGCTGTTTGTTTGGGCCAATTTTGTTAAAATTGGCCCAAGTCCGGAAGGGAAGGGGTCCTTTCTTTATATTTTTTTTATTTATTTCCTTTTTCTTATTTATTTTAAAACAAAACTAAGCCAAAAAATCAAATTAAAATTAAATACACACTCAATACAATTATTTGCACACACACTAAAATATTTCAAAACAGGTAAAGTCAAACAAAATAAAATCACGGACGAAGATGCCTATTCATGATTTTCTATTTAACGACCGGATTACGGTTCGAATTATGCAGGACACATATATTTTTTTTGAATTTTATTTTAATAAAGTAAATAAATAAAAATGGGCCGAAGTCACAAATAAATCAACAAGGTGCCGCACAGAAATCCAAAAAGTGTACAGCAGGGCCAATTATTATTTTTTATTTCTTTTTGGAGCGATTGTCGTGCGAAACAAAAATCACGTGCTCACAGTGGGTACCAGAGGGTACTGTCATATGCATTGCATTGCACTCATGCATTTATTCCTTATCTGCATTATCTGCCATAATAATTATGTGCTCTTATTTCATCGACTGGTTGCTTCATACTGTTCTGAGCCTGAGGGGCTGATACTGTTTTGAGATACTGAGCCCGAGGGGCTGATTTCTACTTATTATTTTGATACTGAGCCCGAGGGGCATATTTCTACTTGTTGTTTTGATATTGAGCCCGATGGGCAGGTTTCTACTTGTCATTTTACTACCAAATTACCCGTTTTACTGGTTTAAAAGAAATTTCACATGATATTTCACTGAATTGTTATTTTAAATGATTTCACTGCTTCTGTATAGAATGTTGTGTGCCTTAACGTGTTTTCTTACCTTCAATCATTATTTATATTTATTACTCACTGGGTCGGAGTACTCACATTACTCCCTGCACCATGTGTGCAGGTACAGGTATTCCTGAGGCATAGAGCGAGTTTTCTGCTGTTCAGTTTTCATCGGAGTTATCGAGGTAGCTGCATGGCGTTCGCAGACCCGTTTTCTCCCTTATCTTCTGTTATTTATGATATCTTCAGACTTTGTTCCTAATTCCATACTTTGTAGAATTTTAGTAAATTCTGTAGTAGCTCATGACTTGTGACACCCCGGTTAGGGCTGAGTTGGGTTGGATTTCCGTATTTTATCTATACTTTCTGCTATTGGATATTATTAAACCATGTTTATACTATAATATTGTTAATTAATTGTCTTAAAAGGATGAATTAGGTTGAATGACTGGCCTTGTCTTCATGAGAGGCGCCATCACGAACAGGTTTGGGGAATTGGGTCGTGACAATGCTTAGAATGGCTAAACTGCCTAAGTCATTCTGGGGTGAAGCAGTTCAGACAGCCTGTTACCTGATCAATAGGAGTCCATTAGTTCCGTTGGCGTTTGACATCCCAGAGAGAGTTTGGACCAACAAGGAGGTGTCCTACTCACATCTGAAGGTGTTCAGTTGCAGAGCTTTTGCACATGTACCAAAAGAGTAGAGAACAAAGCTGGATGATAAATCTATTCCCTGCATATTTATTGGATATTGAGATGAAGAGTTCGGGTACAGATTGTGGGATCCTATAAAGAAGAAGGTCATCAGAAGCAGAGATGTAGTCTTCCGAGAAAGTGAAGTTGGAACTGCTGCTGATATGTCAGAAAAGGCGAAGAATGGTATAATTCCTAACCTTGTTACTATTCTTTATACTTCTAACAATCCCACAAGTGTAGAAAGTACGACCGATAAGGTTGCCGAGCAGGGAGAGCAACCTGGTGAGGTTATTGAGGAGGGGGATCAACTTGATTAAAGTATTGAGGAAGTGGAGCACCCAACTCAGGAATAAGAACAACCTCAACCTCTGAGGAGATCAGAGAGGCCAAGGGTAGAGCATGCAGGTACCCTTCCACAGAGTATGTCCTCATCAGTGATGAGGGGGAGCCAGAAAGTCTTAAGGAGGTATTGTCCCATCCAGAAATGAACCAGTGGATGAAAGCCATTCAAGAAGAGATGGAATCTCTATAGAAAATGGCACGTACAAGCTGGTTGAACTTCCAAAAGGGTAAAAGACCACTCAAATGCAAATGGGTCTTTGAAATCAAGAAAGATGGAAATGACAAGCTGGTCAGATGCAAAGCTCGATTGGTGGTTAAAGGCTTCGAACAGAAGAAAGGTATTGATTTTGACAAAATTTTCTCACCTGTTGTCAAAATGACTTCTATTCAAACAATTTTGAGCTTAGCAGCTAGCCTTGATCTTGAAGTGGAGTAGTTGGATGTGAAAATTGCATTTCTTCATGGAGATTTGGAAGAGGAGATTTATATGGAGCAACCAGAAGGATTTGAAGTAGCTGGAAAGAAACACATGGTGTGCAAATTGAATAAGAATCTTTATGGATTGAAGGAAGCACCAAGGCAGTGGTACATGAAGTTTGACTCATTCATGAAAAATCAAACATACCTAAAGACCTATTCTAACCCATGTGTATACTTCAAAAGATTTTCTGAGAATAATTTTATTATATTGTTGTTGTATGTAGATGACATATTAATTATAGGAAAAGATAAGAGGTTGATCGCAAATTTGAAGAGAGATTTGTCCAAGTCATTTGATATGAAGGACTTGGGCCTAGCACAACAAATTCTAGGGATGAAGATAGTTCGAGAGAGAACAAGCAGAAAGTTGTGGCTATCTCAGGAGAAGTACATTGAACGTGTACTAGAACGCTTCAACATGAAGAATGCTAAGCCAGTCAGCACACCACTTTCTAGTCATCTAAAGTTGAGCAAAAAGATGTGTCCTACAATAAAAGAGGAGAAAGGGAACATGGCTAGAGTTCCTTATTCTTCAGCAGTCGGAAGCTTGATGTATGCAATGGTATGTACTAGACCTGATATTGCTCACGCAGTTGGTGTTGTCAGCAGGTTTCTTGAAAATCCTGGAAAGGAACATTGGGAAGCAGTCAAGTGGATACTCAGGTACCTAAGAGGTACCATAAGAGATTGTTTGTGCTTTGGAGTATCGGATCCAATCTTGAAGGGCTATGCAGATGCTGATATGGCAGGTGACATTGATAACAGAAAAACCACTACTGGATATTTGTTTACATTTTCAGGGGGAGCTATATCATGGCAGTCGAGGTTGCAGAAGTGTGTCGCACTCTCTACAACTGAAGCGGAGTATATTGCCACAACTAAAGTTGGCAAAGAGATGGTATGGCTCAAACGGTTCCTTCAAGAGTTTGGATTGCATCAGAAGGAGTATGTCGTCTATTGTGACAGTCAAAGTACAATAGACCTGAGCAAAAACACCATGTATCATGCAAGGACGAAGCATATCGACGTGAGATATCATTGGATTCGAGAAAGGATTGAGGATGGGTCTATGCAGGTAAAGAAGATCCATACAAGTGAGAATCCTTCGGATATGCTGACCAAAGTGGTACCAAGAGACAAGTTTGAGCTATGCAAAGAACTTTGTCGGCATACACTCAAACTAGAACCTCCGGTGTTACCTCCTTCAGGTGGATGAGACTGGAGGGGGAGGTTTGTGGGGTCCATCCTATAAATCAAGGAAGAAAATTTTCTTCCTTGATTAGTGGCCCATGTTTCCCTTCTACATTTGTCAAATATGGCAGGCGTGCAGAAGAATAATGTCAAGCGTAGTAGGCGAGGTTCTGCCTATAAAAGGAGAGCTTCGGCTCTCATTTTTATACACCAACAAAGAGAGAAAGAAAGAGTGAGGTTTCACAGATAGGGTATAAGAAAATAGTCTGTGAGAAAAATAGAGAGTGAGTGATATTGTAGTGAGGTGGGAATATCAAAAGAGGGTTATTTCTTTTTGAGTGTTGTAGTGGTCTTTTGAGTATTTTACTCAGACCTACAAAGTGTAAAATTCTTTGCTATAGTGATATTAGTTGCTCTTCTCAGGGTCGTGGTTTTTTCTCTTATTCAAAAGAGTTTTCCACGTAAAAATCTTGGTGTCGTTGTTACTCTTTTATTCTTGTTAATTACCGTATCTCGATGCTACGTTATTATTCCGCTTTTATTTCCCTGAAAATTATTTTTGTAGGGGTTTATTTCCAACAAATAAAACTTCCTAACAAACAAGTTCAATACTAATACTACAACATTGATGTCCAAAGTTAAATTTTGCCATGTCACGCTGTTTTATTAACAAAAATTTACAAAATACTACCTTCCCTTCCTCCCGTGACGAGAAGGGAAAGTAGATATGATACTTCACATCTCAGATAAATTTGCCCTCATGTCTAACATAAGGGAAAAGCCTGCCAATATTGTATTAAAATCTCAAGAATGGGAGGTTAAATTGCAATTTAGGTTCAATAAAGGAGTATAATGGTACAATCTGCGACTTTATTTCTATGTCCATTAGATGCTATTGTTGGTTACAGCCAAAGTCCAATCTTACTTCAAGCGGCCTCTTAAAAAAGAAATATTATCTGCTAGCGCTTAATTAATTGAATGCCAGAGTGATTACACATTTTATCTGATACATCTTTCTACTCATTTAGACCCGACAATTATTCGTAGTTGATTACTGCCGATAATGAATCAGTTGACATAGTATAACCTTTTTCAGGATTACCTAGTTCTTGTTTTTTTCCTCTCCCTCTTTCCCAGTTTTTGCATTAAATTAAATAATTTAATTAAAAAAATGATAAATCAACGTTAAAACTGCATAATTAACTCATCATGACTAAAAAATAAAGTTATATAAATTACGCATATTCTTGTATATATTTGCATTCATTTTGGTCCAGACACAAGATGCGAATATTCCTTTTTTTTTTTTCCTGAAAAAGATAAGTGTGTTCATTTAGCTGATATTTTTTGACCCTTCGTTGTTTTAGCCGAGTATTAAGGGGGAACCATATCCAAATCCAAGTACTGCTGCTAGCACAATTGCCACATCAGCATAGACTGGCACAAGTTATGTAGATACGACGCCGTTGTGGTCCCTTCTGTTGTAGTGGCGGAGGATAATCATCCTAAACGCGTGCTTAGACTCTGAGGTGGCACATGTGCGCAATATCGCGATCCTTTACCAACTACTACACCCACCCACCCACCCACCCAACTTTATTCTACCTTCATCTCTATCGCGCTCCCTTCCCAAATTGCTTCAATTTCATCAAAGTTAGGGTTTAATTCTGACATGTCAATCGACGGTGGAAGATTTTATTGGGACCGAAATGATAGGAATTCGGAAGAAAAGGTCAAAGGAATTGTGATTATCTTCGCTTGGGTTTCGATTCAGGAAGCTGAATTGAAGAATTATGTTGATCTTTATGCCTCCCTTGGTTGGACCTCCCTTGTCTGCCTTGCTGATTTCACCACCCTGTAAGCTCAAATTAACTCTTATTTTAGGATTATTATGTGTTTCTCTGAGTGTGATTGCGCAAATAAATTATGATGTATCTGTCATTGTATCATTCCATTTGTTCTGTGTTTGTGGTGATACTTTATCAAAATTCAAGCTAAATTAGGAGAATTAATACTCAATTGAACTGAGTTAACCGCAAACCTATTATGGACTATGTAGTACGTTGTCATAAATTAGCGGTCATATTTATGTATTTTAAATCTGTCTACTTGCTCATGTTTAAGTACTAAAAGATGGTCTGTGTTCAACCACAGGTAAGGTGTATTAAGTTTTGCTGGTTTCGTGGTGAGTTCACATAAAAAAGAACATTAGGCACATTTTGTATTTGGCGATTCGTCTTTCTTTTAGATTATCAAAAAGCTTAATTAAAATTTGGTATTTTACAAGTGTGGTAGTGCACTGTTGTTGGTAAACTTAGTGGATCTAATTGGGCATACACAGATTAATCTTTGGCTAACTTTCTACAGATGAGAGCTTAGGTTCTTTAGAAAACATGCAAATTTGCGTCTTGACATTATAACTTCACCTAATACACTATGAAGCATTTGAAATTTCAAGAAAAGGCGAGATGCGTTTGATGTTGGACTGCTAAAGACTGATTTGGGGAATATCTGTTTTGGCTCAGGATTATCTTGCATTTTGTGTCATTCAAGGAGACAATAGAGAAGTTACGGGTCAGGGGATAGGGTAGGGTTTCTTCTTTTTCTTATCTTTAATACATTGTGATCAGGATCTTTTCCCTTGTTTTCGGGCTGCATCACAAACAGCGTACACCGATGAATATAATTTGTTGATTTCTCTTTAGTCGGTAGTTCAAAAGATTGACTCCGTGGATAATTTGTGCAGATTCATAACTGAGAAGGCTACATCACTGGCATATTCTCTTTTTAGAGAGCTCGTAAAGGTTAGCTTTTCACCTGTGCTTTTGCTGATCTTGGTATACTTTGTTCTATAGGGTTTTGCTGACAGTATAAGACTGTTAATGGCATAACAACCACATGTGAAAATTTGAGGTAAATTGGCCGAGACCTAAAAGACATGTGTGAATTAAGAGTTTGATTTGTGAAACCCCATTTTGTGAAATTCGCAACGAAGATGCTATTATAATGATGTAGTCCGAACATGCAGCAGATAGGTAAATTATTGGCCCAAATTTCCCATTTTCATGTCCTAATATTCTTATTTTTAACTGCGTAGGAACTAAGACGTCGGCCTCGTCCAGTAGTTGTTGCAGCTATGTCTGGTGGTTCTAAGGCCTGCATGTATAAGTTTTTTCAGGTATAGTGACTTCGACAATCAACCACAAGACTTTTTGATGCACACAGTTTCATTTTGCTTGCATGCATATTTTCTGTTGTGTATTTACATCTCCTATGCCACCTCGTTGAGATCTCTTGTGGCTTTGACTGAAAAATTATGTTGACCTAAGGATAAAGTTCTTAGTCTGTTGTTATTGAGAGCTATGCTTTAACACTTTCCACTTGATGCAGATTGTTAAAGGGAGATGTGAAGCTCACGTTAATCTGGTACGCCCTTCTTTGAGTGTGCTTTGAGTTTGGAATACGTACATTGCTATGTATTGGGAGATCTATATTTTCCCCTGGGATGAGTTATTGATAGCATATAACGTTTTTTTGAATCGTTCATTCTCTTTTGCAGGAGGAGAGCCAACTGGCTGTTAACTGCATCTCAGGTCAAATTTATGATTCTGGTCCTGTAGATTTTACTGCGGACTTTGGAACACAATTTGCTGTGCCTCCCACATTTCTGAAGATCCCTGGCTCCACAAAGGTGCTTTCTTTCGTTGGGAAAGGGTTTACTTCTGGACTAGATGCCTTGTTCCTTACTAGGTTTGGATCCCAGCGTTCTGAGTATTGGCGAACTCTTTACTCCTCAGTTGTAAGTTTCAGCTAGCCAGAAGTCATTAAGGCGTTCCTAATATGTTATCCTCTTAGCTGATTTATCCTGTCTTGCTGCAGAGTTTTGGGGCTCCCTCTCTCATTTTGTGCTCCGAGAATGATGATATTGCTCCATATCAATCTGTATTTAAATTTGCTCACTGCTTGCAAGACATGGGGGCGGATGTCAAAATAATAAAGTGGAAGAGTTCCTGTCACTTAGGTTAGTTGTTCTTGTGACTAGTCGCTTGCTATGTACTTTTCTTGTCATAATGTTAGTGTGCTTCTGCCTTTTTGTTCTTTGGCACATTTTGTCCTGTATCTAGCGCACGTTGCCCTTTTGGTTGTCTCATGTTCCTTGCAGATATAACATTGGTTCCAATTTTCTCTGAATTCCATGTTTTCAACATGCACAATCAGACATTTTCTGCCATCTTGCAGGTCTCTACAAGAGTGATCCAATCCGCTACGGGGCGGCTGTAGATCAACTGCTTGCTCATGCAGTTTCAGTTTTCACTTGCAGAATTAAGAAACTAGGAGAGAGAAATGGCTTGGATGATATGCATGATGAGATATCTCACTTGATATGTGACCTCCAAAATGCAGCAGCTGACTCAAACGGAAGTTTTAGAAGAGTTGCAGGGGGGCCAAACGATCACTTTTTCTTGCCAAGTTCATCTGAGCATCAAAATAGTAGTGATTCTGGCTCTTCCCCGGAGGAAAGAAAAGATCTGCCTATTTGTCCAAATCCCAGTTTAAGTGCACACACTTTGCTTGGCCAAATCCTTTTTGATGCTTGTGTTCCTAAGAACATTGAAGGTTGGGATGTTAAGTTTTCTACTTCCTCGAAAGGCCAACCAACTTCCTCAGCACGTAAGCATTCACCATTAAATGCCGGGAGATTCTTCCGCCGTTCACGGTTATGAGACCGTTTCATGTGGAACTCGATTTGGCTTTTGGCATTAGTTGGAGATTACTGATTAGATTAACATCAGCATTAACCTCTACGATCTAAAGTGTTTAAGACAAATATTGGAGGTCACTTTTCCAGGTGCAACTAACAGGTTCTGATTTGGTGAGCTACTAGCAGTAGCAGAAGTGTACAGGTTGAATGAGTAACACATCTCCTATCTCAATCAGATGGGAAGACACGATGTGGTGTGTATGGGGGCTGTTAATATATGTGGTTTGGAAAGCAACTTATACCATTTGATTGGTGTGGAAAGCTTTAGCCTTCAAGCCACTTGGGACTTGCTTCTGGGGATATGCTGATAGGAACTTTGTGGGAGCCTATAGCAAGTGGTGATTTTGTATATATTGTACAGTAACATGTACATAAGGCACTTTGACTTGCTTCTGGGGATATGTTGGTACAGTATGGGAGCCTATAGCAAGTGGTGATTGTTTTTGTATTGTACAGTAACATGTACATAAGGTATCTATACTGGAGATTCGTTAGCATATAATATAAATCTTGTAGAACTTTGCTGTATAATTATGAAACTGGGTCAGCTATGTGCTCTGGCAGTGTATGTCTCGAATTTTGGCAATTTTCTCGAGCTCTACTACTGGTCAGAGAAGCATTCCCGTTTTTTTAATTTGTTGATGCTTCTGGAAGGCGCAAAATGCAATGCCAATCAATTATGCTGTAACATGGCCCAGTTACCTATCCTTGGCTTAGTGGTATCCGTGGGGTAACCTTCATAGGTATGAATTTAATTGTCATGATCTTCATTTTTTCCTTCTCTGATCTTCATATGTAATTAAAAAGAAAAAAGATTGGGTAAGCAGAAAATTAGATGCGAGTGGATCCAGGGGGACGAACCCCCCTTCCGCCGAAAAATTACACTTTATATATAAGGCAAAATTTATTTTTTACCTTTATATATTAAGTTTTGAACCCCCTTAATATAACATAAAAGTGTAGTTTAGTGGTCAAGGGGGTTCAAAACATTCATAAGGTCATAGATTCAATTTCCACTAGCTATAATTTTTTTTTTAACCCCCTTCGTGGAGATCCTGCCTCCGCCACTGAGTGGATCCACTATCAATGAAAGGAAGTTGCTTTCTCCCAGTGGAAGGAAAGGGAAGTAGTGCTTGGAATCACACTTTGCCTTGGGCTGACCCAAAGTAAGGGTGGCAAGTGGGCCGGTTAGGAGCCTGGCCCGCGAGCCCATATGGGTAGTGAGCCTAAACTGACGTACCCGTTTAAGCCCGGGATCAGGGGGCTTGAGGTCCAAGTGGGCCGGTTCATTGAATAAGCCCATTAGGCCCGGGATCGGGTCCTAAGTGGGCCGGTTCAACCGGTCCTAAACGGGCTCAAACGGGACCAACGACTACTTTTTTTTTAAAAAAAAATCCAATTTTTTTTAGCCGTTGCAACATTTAAAAAATGGCCGTTGGCCTGCAAAAATAGCCGTTTGGACTTTCTAAAATAGCCATTTAACCCTCCCCAACTTTGTTTTAACCCCAAATTTTTTATAATTACACTTTTTCCCTATTTTCAACTATAAACACCCCCTCATTCTTTCATTTTTGTTACAAAATCATCAATCTCTCTCATTTCTCAAACTCAAATTTTTAATTCAAGTTAAATCATGTCCGGTGATTCTAGATTGCGCCCATTTGTTTTGGAACACTTTAATGTGGTAGAAGAAAATGAAGAAGTTTACATAATAAAGTGCAAGAACTGTGGTCGAGTCAACACTCATCGTCCAAAGTTGGAGGGCACAGGCTGTTTAAGGAGGCATATAAAGAGTTGTCTTGCGCGTTCTCCAGACATTCGTATTTAAGATTTTAAGTTGATTTGAGACAATTTGTGTTATTTTAAAATTATTAGACGTATTATGCTTAATGTTTTAGTTTGTTAGATTAATTTGAAGTATTATGTTGAAGGCATTGAACTAGATTAATTTGAAGTATTATGTTGAAGGCATTGAACTTTAATTTGAAGTATTAAATGTAAACTTTAATGAGAAACAGTTTGTGTTTGGCTAATTAGTTTGAAAAACACTTCTAAGCAGCAATTAGTGTTTGACCAAGCTTTAAAAAACTGCTTCTAAGTGTATTTTCTCATAAGTGCTTCTCAAAAAAGTGCTTTTGGAGAGAAGCTACTTTTTTCTGTTTCTCCAAAGCTGCTTCTGCTTCTGCTCAAAAGCACTTTTTTTCCTTCCAAAAGCTTGGCCAAACACCTCAATTTTTGGCCAAACGTGTTTTTGGCAAAACAAAAAGAGCACTTTAGGCCAAAAAGAAGCTTGGTCAAACAAGCTATTAGTCTCCCTATTCCTAACTTGAGGAACCCCCAATTTGAGGCTTTAAAAATATAAAAGTTAGACTCATTGATTATCCATTGGTTACTCATTGGTTATCCATTTTCTAAATGGATAATATGGTTCTTATTCATATTTGACCCGTTTTTAAAAAGTTTATTATCCAACTCATTTTTTAATGGATAATATGGGTGGTTAACTATTTTCTTTTAACCATTTTGCCACCCCTAATTGCAACAGGTTCAACTACAGTAATAGCGTAACTAAAATAACCAAAATAAGAATACTATTATGAATAGTTTGTACATTGGATACTACATTGGATACTACATTGGATGCTACATTGGATGTCCATGTTGTGAATAACTTAAAGATTAAATTTCCTATTTTATGTCCATCATCTTTACTTTTTATGCCTATAAAAGGCCATGTAATTGCAATGAAAAATTACACCAAAGTGAAAGAAGAAAACACTTCTCCATTCTCTCTATCTCTTCTTGTTTACATTTTACTGCATTGCTTTTATTTTATAACACGTTATCAGCACGAAGCTCTAATTTTATTCTTAACTCCCGCTAAGTTGAGCCATATTATATTAAGGTATGTATCATTATAATCATTTTATTTATGACAGTACATATCATATGCTCATTGTTTGCAGATTACTTGTGCGCTTGGGCATCTTAAATAGTTTAAGTAAATTGCAGTGATAAAATAACTATTTCCTTCTGTGCTCAACTCTTGGAGGACCTCAAAGTCATCAAACTAGCTATGCACTAATGTCATACTTATAATATTCATGGACTCTCTAGATCAAAACATATCTTTAAGGCATTTTGAAGAACTGTGAGAAATAAATTGACAAGCAATAATTTTATAGTTTAATTACTTTATATTTATTGGAATATATAAATAATGTTAGTCACGTTCAATTCTATTAACACATATATATCAATAATATAAAGTGAAATGAAACAAGTATGTAATTTATACTTTATGGCAAGAATAAAATGAAATAGCAGATTGTTAATATGATATAGCTCTATTTTCATTTCTTTTACCTTAATCGTTTTGTTTTCATTAATTGTTTATTATTATAATTATTTCTCTAACTTATTCATCTTTTATGATAGTTTTCACTATGTCAAATTTATCAAAACTTGAATTTGTGGCACCTGACATCACCGGGAGAAACTATTTATCATGGGTTCTTGATGCTGAAATTCACCTTGACGCTAAAGGTCTTGGAAATACTATTATACAAGGAAATGAAACATCAAATCAGGATAAAGCGAAGGCCATGATTTTCCTTCGTCATCATATACATGAAGGGTTAAAAACTGAATATTTAACTGTAAAAGATCCACTTGAATTATGGATTAATTTGAAGGATCGATATGACCACCTAAAACTTACGGTATTACCGAAAGCTCGGTATGAGTGGATACATTTAAGGTTGCAAGACTTTAAAACCGTAAGTGAGTATAATTCTGCTATCTTTAAAGTAAGTTCTCTATTAAAATTATGTGGAGACACTATCACAGATGAGGACTTATTGGAAAAAACATTTTCTACTTTTCACGCTTCAAATGTGGTGCTACAATAACAATACCGTGAAAAAGGTTTTAAGAAATATTCTGAGTTAATCACATGCCTACTTGTGGCTGAGCAGAATAATACTCTATTAATGAAAAATCATGAAGTCCGTCCCACTGGGTCAGCTCCATTTCCGGAAGTGAATGCTGTAGCAACATATGATAAGTTTGAAAGAAAACAAAATAATTACCGTGGTCGTGGACATGGTCGTAAACGTGGACGTGGCAGGGGGCGAAACAATTATCGTCATTATGGTGGAAATAAATTGGAGAACAATAAGGGTTCTCAAATTAATCATTCAAAAGGTAAAGCTAGTATGTGTCACCGATGTCGTATGAGAGGTCATTGGGCACGCATTTGTCGTATGCCAGAACATTTTGTCAAACTTTATCAAGCCTCCCTCAAGAAAAAAAATAATGTGGAGGCACACCTGACCTTTCAAAATAATGATGATAAAGCAGGTCCCTCAAATAAATATGATTCTAAGGCACATCTTGCATATAAAGATGATGATTTTGAAAGCCTAACAAATATTACTCATTTAGAAGTTGGGGACTTCTTTGAGGATATTGACTGAAGAACTAATCATCTTACTGGGGAATGAAGCTATAAAAGTTGTTATGTTTATGTTTGCAACTAGTTTATTTTTCTTGAGTGTATTTTCCTAATGCATCATGTGTTGCTAGTTTCTACATTTCTAATGTATTTCTTAATGTTTTTTTCCTGCTTGTCTTTCATATTTCTTATGATGTATTATTTGTTTTTTTATGAAGAATATGAAAATTCCCCAGTCTTCAGTTGGACTCAAGATTAATAAAGATGATATATGTCTTCTGGATCGTGCTACAACATACACTATTTTAAAAGATAAGAGATATTTCTCTTATTTGGTAATGAAAGAAGCGAATGTTAATATAATATCCGGTAGTACAAGATTAATTGAAGGTTCTGGAAGAACCAATTTATTACTACCAGGAGGAACAAATTTGACTATTGATGAAGCATTATATTGTAGTAAATCTCAAAGAAACTTATTAAGTTTCAAAGATATTCGCCAAAATGGCTATCATATTGAGACTACAAATGATGAAAAGATTGAATATCTTTATATTACTACAATAATGTCCTGTAAGAAATATGTGCTTGAAATGTTACCTGCTCTTTCCTCCGGCTTATACTACATAAGTATTAGCAGGATTGAAACACATGCCGTAGTAAACGAGAAGTTTACTAATCAAGATAATTTTATTATTTGGCATGACCGGTTGGGCCATCCTGGCTTTAATATGATGCGTAAAATAATTGAGAATTCACATGGACATGCAATGAAGAATCAGAAGATTCTTCAATTTAAGGAATTCTCTTGTGCTGCGTGTTCTCAAGGAAAATTAATTATTAGACCATCAACTATTAAAGTTAGGATGGAATCCCCTTAATTTCTGAAACGTATACAGGGTGATATATGTGGGCCCATTCACCCTCTATGTGGACTATTCAAATATTATATGGTTTTGGTAGATGCATCTACAATATGGTCACATGTGTGCTTACTATCAACTCGCAATATGACATTTGCGAGATTGTTGGCTCAAATAATAAAGCTAAGAGCACAATTTCCAGATTATGCAATTAAGACAATTCGTCTTGATAATGCCAGTGAGTTTACATCCCAAGCCTTTAATGATTATTGTATTTCAACTGGGATAACAATTGAGCATCCGGTTGCTCATGTTCATACACAAAATGGTCTAGCAGAATCATTGATCAAACGCCTCCAATTAATTGCTAGACCAATGCTTATGAGAACAAAACTTCCCATTTCAGTATGGGGTCATGCTATTTTGCACGCAGCAGCACTTGTGCGGATAAGGCCCACAAGTTATCATAAAGTCTCCCCATTGCAATTGGCTTTTGGTCAGGAGCCAAATATTTTCCATCTTAGGATCTTTGGTTGTGCGATATATGTTCCAATTGCTCCACCACAACGCACAAAGATGGGTCCTCAAAGAAGGTTGGGGATATATGTTGGATATGATCTCCTTCTATTATAAAATATCTAGAGCTGATGACTGGAGATTTATTTACGGCAAGATTTTCTGATTGCCATTTTAATGAATCAGTATATCCAACATTAGGGGGAGAAAATAAGCAGCTGAAAAAGAAGATAGATTGGAATGCATTATCACTGTCTCATTTAGATCCTCGAACAAATCAATGTGAACAAGAGGTTCAAAAGATTATTCATTTACAAAATATTGCAAATCAATTGCCAGATGCATTCACTTACCTACCAAGGGTGACTAAGTCACATATTCCAGCTGCTAATGCTCCAATTCGAGTTGATATCCCGATAGAACAATTAATTAAAGCAAATGAGTCTAAGCCATGCTTGAAACGTGGTAGACCAATCGGTTCTAAAGATAAAAATCCTCGAAGAAGAAAAGGAGCAAGTGATCAAAGTGAACATAACACAGAGGTAGTGGCTCAAGAAGAGCCCCAAGATGTAACAAATGATAAGACCTTAGGGGAGGTCCATGTACCTAAAAATAATGAAAATGAAGAGATATCAATAAGTTACGTCTCAACCGGGAAAACATGGAACCGAAATAATATTGTTATCGATAACATTTTTGCTTATAATGTTGCTGTTGAAATAATGCAACAAGATGAGGATCTTGAACCAAAATCTGTCAATGAATGTAGATAGAGAAATGATTGGCCAAAATGGAAAGACGCTATCCAGGCAGAGTTAACTTCACTTGGAAAACGTGAAGTCTTCGGACCCATAGTTCGAACACCTGAAGGCATAAAGCCAGTAAGGTATAAATGGGTTTTTGTGCGAAAACGAAATGATAAAAATGAAGTTGTTAGATATAAAGCACGACTTGTGGCACAAGGGTTTTCCCAAAGGCCTGGAATTGATTATATGGAGACATATTCTCCTGTAGTGGATGCTATCACCTTCAGGTATCTCATAAATATGGCAGTACAAGAAAAACTTAATATGCATCTAATGGATGTTGTTACGGCCTATTTGTATGGATCATTAGACAACACAATTTTTATGAAAGTACCTAAGGGATTTAAAGTGCCAGAAGCATATAAAATTTTTCGAGAAACTTGTTCAATAAAGCTTCAGAAATCTTTATACGGATTGAAACAATCAGGACGTATGTGGTACAATCGCCTGAGTGAATACCTGTTGAAAGAAGGGTACAAGAATGATCCAATTTGTCCCTGTGTCTTTATAAAAATGTCTGGATCTGAATTTGTTATAATCGCCGTGTATGTTGATGATTTAAATATCATTGGAACTCTTGGGAGCTTCCAAAAACAGTAGACTGTTTGAAGAAAGAATTTGAAATGAAAGATCTTGGAAAGACAAAATTTTGTCTTGGTCTACAAATTGAGTATATGAAAGATGGAATATTTGTCCATCAATCGACATACACCGAAAATATTTTGAAGCGATTCTATATGGATAAAACACATTCATTGAGTACCCCGATGGTTGTGAGATCACTTGATATAAAGAAAGATCCATTCCGACCTCATGAAAATGATGAAGAGCTTCTTGGTGCCGAAGTACCATATCTTAGTGCAATTGGGGCATTAATGTATCTTGCCAATAATTCCCGACCAGATATAGCTTTCTCAGTAAGCTTATTGGCACGATTTAGTACTTCGCCAATACAAAGACACTGAAATGGTATTAAACATATATTCAGATACCTCCAAGGGACCATTGATATGAGTTTATTTTATTCAAATGAATCCAAGCCATCATTGATTGGTTATGCAGATGCAGGATATTTGTCTGATCCACACAAAGGTCGATCTCAGACAGGCTATTTATTTACAAGTGGAGGTACAACCATATCATGGCGTTCGACAAAACAAACTATGGTTGCTACTTCTTCAAATCATGCAGAGATAATAGCCATTCACGAAGCAAGTCGAGAATGCGTTTGATTAAGATCTATAACTCAACACATTCAGCAAACATGTGGTCTTTCTTCGAAAGAGAATAATCCAACAATATTGTATGAAGACAATACTGCATGCATAGCTCAATTGAAAGGAGGATATATCAAAGGAGATAAAACAAAACACATTTCACCGAAATTCTTTTTCACTCATGATCTTCAGAAGAATGGTGAAATAGATGTACAACAAGTTCGTTCAAGTGATAATTTGGCTGATCTGTTCACTAAGGCATTACCAACCTCAATATTTGAAAAGCTGATATATAAGATTGGAATGCGTCGTCTTCAAGACATTAAGTGATTTTTCATCAGGGGGAGTAACTACACGCTGCACTCTTTTCCTTAACCAAGGTTTTGTCCCACTGGGTTTTCCTGGTAAGGCTTTTAATGAGGCAGCAAGCAATGCATTATAAATAACTATGTACATCCCAATATATTTTTTTTGTAAGTTTTTAATGAGGCACATTATCTTACATGGACATCCAAGGGGGAGTGTTATGAATAGTTTGTACATTGGATACTACTTTGGATACTACATTGGATACTACATTGGATGCTATATTGGATGCCCATGTTGTGAATAACTTAAAGATTAAATTTTCTATTTTATATCCATCATCTTTACTTTTTATGCCTATAAAAGGCCATGTAATTGCAATGAAAAATTACACCAAAGTGAAAGAAGAAAACACTTCTCCATTCTCTCTATCTCTTCTTGTTTACATTTTACTGCATTGCTTTTATTTTATAACAAATACATAATTAACACACGGAGGAAGCTTTATTTTTTCTTCAAGTACGTTCTTAATCTGCAGTGGGGTCATGTTAACTTTTTCAAAAATTTGGTATATGGAAATATCACAATACCAAAGGCATTGACAAAAGCCTTTAGGCCACACATTTTCGTAGTAGGCAAATTGACTTTGGTACAATTATATGTAACTGAGGCGACTCGATGAAGGCGGTGCCTCTCTGTGTTCGACTCTTGGCTCTTTTTGGTGGCCAGTTTTCTCTTTTTACTTTTCAAAGATTAACTTCATTTGGCTCGTGGCCGTAGCCCACATAGTACGGTGTTTGTTTTAGAAAAAGAAACAAAAGAAAAAAAATCGTGTTATAAATAGAGTTTTATTTAAGGGTGTCTAACGGGTCGGGTCAGCCCGGTTCCGGACCGTAAACCGGCCCGGACCCGTTGAAGGGGGTTGGGCTGGGCTGGGTTAAGGGTTAAGGGGGTTTGGTCCGTTCACATTTTGACCACCGGTTAACCGGACCGGTTTAAAGGTAACAATTTTTTTTTAAATGTGGGCTCAGATTCTGACCGTTGGCAACGGTCCATTTCACATTATGGCCGTTGCCCAATGGCTTAACTGCATTTTTAGCCCATTTTTGGGTTTTTTTAAAATAAAAAAATTAACCCCCCTTTGAAAAACTATAAATACCTCCCCCCCTCCTTCTTCCTCATTTTTTCGCTCATCTCTCAATTCTCAATCTCAATTCTCAAATCTCAATTCAAGTTAAATCATGCTTCGTACTTCTAGAGTGCGCTCATATGTTTGGGAACACTTTGAGGTGGTAGAAGAAAATGAAGAAGTTCAGAAAGTAAAGTGCAAGAACTGTGGTCAAGTCTTAAATCATCGTTCAAAGTCTGCCACACGTAGTTTAAGGAGGCATATAAAGTATTGTCTTGAGCGTCATCCGAAAATTCGTATTTAAATTGATTTGAGACAATTTGTGTTATTTTAAAATTATTAGACGTATTTATGCTTAATGTTTTAGTTTGTTAGATTAATTTGAAGTATTATTAATTTATTACGCATGAAAATTTAGTTTTACTATTTTTTTGTTAATTTACTTATTAAATGCAAACTTCAATTTTGTAATTTTGAAATAAATGTAGCACTTGCAATTTATAATTGCAATTTTTTCCCATCTTCATTGTATTCTTTATTATTTCACTTTATATTAATATAACTTACAATAGTTATACAAAATACAAAAAATAAAAATAAAAATAACAATAACCCGGCCCGGCCCGGCCCCATGAACCCGCAACCCTTACGATTCAATTTTTACCCGGATGAACCCGAACCCGTTAAATCCGGTATGCCCCAATCCATAATTGGCCCGGACCATAACCCGTACGGGTAATAAATTCGCCTACCCAGCCCGACCCACCCGTTAAACACCCATAGTTTTATTTAAGGTGAATGTATATATTTTAGAGAGATTTTAGGGATTTTACTTGGTGGCTAAGTCACTCTTTCCCTATAAATAAAGGGATCCTATTCCATTGTAATTCATCTCAAATCAATGAGAATTCTTTCTCCCTACTTTTCTCTGCAATATACTTCTTCTTCTTTTATTGTTTTATAATACATTATCAACGCAAGACTCTAACCAATTGAGTAGAAGTTTTGAGATTGAGAATAATGATTGTCAATTGTTCCATGAACTTCCTTCATGATTAAATTCTGGATTTAAGGTAAGTATTTTACTTTTCTCTTTCAAATTCTTGACATTCTATAATTTAATTTTAAATACAAGCAAAGACGATAAATTTTGATTGTAACTCAATGGAATTTGAAAGAAATTATAACCACCCAAAGTGGTAAAATTATTATGCCTTGCTATGATCAAATTCATGTATGATTGTGGGCAAAGAATTGAAAACCCGTCCCATTGAAGTTGCTCCATTCTCATTCCCTTAAGAGAATGTGATAATAGTATGTGATAAGTCTGAAAGAAGACAAAATTATTACCACGAATGTATCAATGGATGTGACATGACAATAGACGAAATTATAATCGTCATCATTGTGGTAATGAGAATAATAAGGATTCTCAAAATAATCCTTCACTAAGTGAAAGTGATATTTATCATCGATTTGGCATGAAATTTTGTAAAGTATATATAGATGATTATGGTTCATTCATGATGTGAATGTGACAACATGTGATTTACGAATACATATTCATTCTTGGAAGAATATGAGTGTGCTAGTGGTATATACCACACTCACCTCTAGAAGGAGGTTTGAGAGAAAATAAGAAAATAATGTCATTATTATGGCATAAATGGTCATTGGTCACATACTTATTGTACGCCAAAATATTTTGGCATTGTGATTATTTAAAGACAATGGTAATGCAAGAAACAGATCTTGCATATAATTTTGACCATAACCATAATGGTATAACTTCCTTCTTGAAAGAGATATTTACCATATGGATGTTGATGAATATGTGGTAGTACAAAATTAAGTGAGAACTCTGGAAGAGCCAATTATTCTATTTTGGAGAAACACAATTGATTATCAATAAGGTATTGTGTTGTAGTAAGTCTCAAAGAAACTTATTGAGTTTCTAAAGTATTCGCGAAAGCGGTTGGTTATATTGAGAATATAAATAAAGGAAAGATTTAATATCTTATATTAATACAACTTGTCGCGGGGTGACATGTATGTTAAAAGCTACCCGCTTTATTCTCCAATTTGTACTACACAAATAAAAGAATGTCATGATAAAGTAGAAGTGTATTGATATAAAACCCATATCATAATAAACTTGGAGTCTATTCATAATTGCACGCGTCATGGTGTAAACATGAAGTTTATCAATATTGATAATTTATTCAGTTGGCATAATTGATTTAGCCATATTAATTTAAGTATGATGTGCGGAAAAAAAATAAAAGAGAATTCACATGGGTAAATATTAAAGAACTAGAAAGTTCTTTATGAATTCTCTTATGTTGCTTGTTCTTATTAATTAATAGACCAACGAGAATAGGGATTGAATCCCATGAATGCTGGAAATATCAAAAGTGAATATGGGCCAATTTCCATGTATACCACATAAGATGTATCTATGAGATGGTTACATGTGCAATTATTATTAACCCGCAACCTGGTATTTGCGGGGTAACTTGCTCAAAAATTTAATTTAGAGCATAATTTCCATATTTTCTATTCAAGAAGTTTATCTTGATAAGTTGGTTTACATCACAATTGGCTTATCAAAATAATTTATTGAGTGCCTCCACTTAATAGCTAAACTATTGCTTATGAGAACAAAGTTATCTATATCAGTTTGATATAGGTTATATACGAAAGTATATTACATTCTCCCCTCACAAGTGGTTCAGGGTCAGGAACCAAATAATCCCATCTTATTATTATTGATGTACGGTGTATATTTTGATTAACACCATAACGCACAAAGATGGGTTCTCAAAGTTGAGGAAACAAGTTAGTTTTTCTAGCATGATGTGGAGATATGATAAAAAGTTGAGAAAAAGTTACGTGGAATGAATTATCATGTGTTTTCATGACTCTAAAACCGACCCGGTCATGATGGCGCATATGGGGAAACTAGGTCAGCTGACACAACTTCCGAGTTAACCATTTAATCAATAATAATTTGTTTTTTTAAACCTTTTTCATTAATCAAATATCTCATAATGTAAGTCTAAATGAACAGTGCAGAAATAATATACAAGCCCGACATCAGGATGTCACAAGTCACGAGCATCTACTAAGGTCTGAATACAGCGAAAAAGTCTGAAAGTGTACTGAATACAGTCTAATGAAAAAACAAGAGGGAGAAAAGCAGGCTGTGAACGTCGGGCAACTACCTTACTAAACTCCGATGACTCTGCCTCCAAGCAACCAACACCCGCTATTGGGTTCAAAAATACCTAAATCTATACACAAGGTGCAGGGAGTAATGTGAGTACTCCAACTCAGTGAGTAATAAAGGTAAATGAAAGCTGAGCAGTAAGAAAATACGTAAATCACGCCAAAACGCTACAACAAAAACATGATATTTACAACACAGTACAGAAATCATTTACTTCGTAAATCATGCTCAGTTTCGGTAAAAACCTTTTAATTTTTTTTAATAGTTTCAAACGAGTGATAAAATAGTGAGTAAACATGATAGAAACGTAAACAGCCCTTTGGCAAAACATGTACCATAAACCCCCCTCCCCGGGCATAATATCAACCGAACCAGCCTCTCGGGCTACCTCACAATCACTCATAATCAGCCCCTTGGGCATAATATAAATCAAGAACCGCCCCTCGGGCAATAACATGGAACAACATCAGCCCATCGGGCTATATCACATAACACACTGGGTACCCACGCTCACTGGGGGTATACAGACTCCGGGAGGGGCCCCTTACTGCCCAAGCGCACTATCAAGCCATCTCGTGGCATAATCAATAGGCTCTCAGCCTCATATCAAGCCACCTCGTGGAATAACAACTCAGGCCCTCGGCCTCATAATCCTAAACTAGTACAACACTGCTGCGGCGTGTAGCGCGATCCCATAATAAACTTAGAACACAGGCCCTCGACCCTACTCAGTCGGAAATTCCTAAAAGCCACTCGGGCACAGTAAAAATATAAATGCTCAGCCCAAATTATCATTTAAGATGTCAAAACAGAGTAAACATGAATGAGTTATAAAAACGGTAGAATATAACATGACTGAGTACAGATATAAAATCAAAACAGTGAGAAAAGAGTAGTAAAACTCCCCTAAGGGTCCAAAATAGTTGGCACGAGGCCCAAATATGGCATTCAGCCCAAAATATGATGATAGCAAACAACTTTCAATCAAATACGTAGTAAAACAGTCATTCGGGATGGACTAAGTCTGAATCCCCAACAGTGCATGACCTCACGCTCGTCATCTAGCGTGTGCGTCACCTCAATATGGCACAACGATGTGAAATCCGGGGTTTCATACCCTCAGGACAAACATTTACAATCATTACTCACTTCAATTCGGTCCAAACTCTAGCCTGCGTTGCCTTTGCCTCCGAATGCTCCAAATCTAGCCAAAAATAGATTCACAACATCAAAATATGCTAAGGGAACAAAGCTCACTCGAAAATATCCAATTTATACAAAAAATCCCAATATTGGCCAAACCCGACCCCCGAGCCCATGTCTCAGAATCCGATAAAAATCACATCAATAGAATCCTTACACTCTCATGTGTTCATACATATCAAATATATCAAAATCCGATATCAAATGGCCATTCAAATCCCCAAAAGAATTCTCAAACTTTTCTTCCATTCTTCCCCAATTTCCACTCTAATTTCTCAAATTAAATGATAAAATTCAACACTAAATCATGGAATTAAACCAAATATGAGTGAAAAATACTTACACTAATTGCTCCACTGAAAAATCTCCTCCAATTTCACCTTCTCTCGAGCTCTCTAATAGTTTTTGTGATATTGGACTTAAACCCTCGATTTTGAACTTAAACATTCTGCCCAGATTTTTCCTTCATCGCGAACGCGGCCTCACTCTCGCGTTCACGTTGCACAAATTACACTGCTTCTACACAATACCCTTCGCGAACATGGACGCAGCCACGCGAACGTGATGCTTCGCCAGTCCAACCCTTTCGCGAACGCGACACTAACCTCGCGAACGTTTAGCGCTAGGGCCTGGGGTCCAAGTTTGTCTCACCCTTCTACGCAAACACGAACCATGCCACGCGTTCGCGATGCACAAATAGAGTCAACCTTCGCGAACATGGGACCAACAGTGCGAACGCGAAGGGTAACTGGCCTGACACACTCAACATCTCTTCGCGAACTCGAGGGCCCTCTCGCGAACTCTAAGAAGAAAACTCTGCAACACTGATCTGAAGAAATCTACAACTTTCAAAACAAGAATTTGATCCGATTAACCACCTGAAACTCACCCGAGGCTCGGGACCTCAACCAAACATGCCAACATATCCCATTATATCATTCAAACCGTTCCAACCTTCGGAACGCTCAAAACAACATTAAAACACCAAATTTGCATCGGATTCAAGCCTAAGAATTCCAAAAACTTCCAAATTCCGCTTTCGATCAAAAAGTCTATCAAACCATGTCCGAATGCCCTAAAATTGTGCACACAGGTCACAAATGATACAACGGACTTACTCCAACTTCCGGAATTCTATTCTGACTTCCTATATCAAAATCTCACCTATCAACTGGAAAATGCCAAAATTCCAATTTCGCCAACTCAAGCCTAAACCTTCCACGAACCTCTAGAACACATTCCGATCACGCTCCTAAGTCTTAAATCACCTAATAAAGCTAACCAAATCATAAAAATTCCAATATGATATTATATACTAACAAGTCAAAACTTGGTCAAACCTTTCAAATTTTAAGCTTCAAATTGAGAACTGTTCTTCCAAATTCATTCGGATTACCCTGAAAACCAAAACCGACGATTAGCATAAGTCTTAATATATCACACGGGGCTAGTCATGCTCGAGAACTGGCGAGCGAAGTGCAAATGCTCAAAATGACCGGTCGGGTCGTTACATCCTCCCCCACTTAAATATACGTTCATCCTCGAACGTGCCTAGAGTTGCTCCGAAAACCATCAAACCGATGTATAGCCTTACCATGCACATACCCGGGGGTGATCCCACGTCACCCTATCTCATATAGGTCCGATAACACAATGTAACTGGAATTTCACAATCCAACCTAACCCATAAACTTTAGAACCATATTTCCACTTCTGAAATCATCTACAAGATCAGAACCTCACATCTATACTTTGAATGAGTTCGAACAAGCTATAGCAAACCATATCTGCAACCCTATGCAATAACGAAATATATCACATAACTCAGACACTTGCAGCGATAACTTCAAATCACAACAGCTGCACACAACAATCGAATACCGATAATAACCTCTTCTCAATTAAAGTCTCATTCCAACACTTTCATATACTGCCAATGATAAGTGAAACACGTAGAAAGTCATAAACATTTCTCAGATCAACCATTCGAGAGGCCATTCCTCTTTTGGCATGGACCAAAGCAAATTTCTGAGTCGAACATCCATATTATTCTTTCCAACACATTGAAACTGAATCCGTTTGTATTTATTCTAGATCCCAACGATCTTATCTAATCCAACACAACTACTCTGGTGACATGACACACTAATACAATCTAAAGCCACAACTCGTGCAATCTGCACACCAATAAGCAACAACCCGAACGTACTCAAATCACGAAAACGACCCGAATGAAAGAGTTGTACCACAAGCTCACCAATACCACCACAACAAAATGTTGAGAACCCATCACACATCGTAGAACCAGAACACACGAATCTAACCTGAAGGGTCATACCTCCACATTACTTCGCTAAAATGCCCGACCCTATTCAAACACTGTTCACATGAAACACCTCAAATCACTATGCTCAAAATTGACAACTGCGCGCAATTTGATGTCTAGAACCAAAGCAAATCATCATAACCACGGCGAAAAAATTGATATAACATTACACAAATGCGAAGGGACACAACCGATACGCTATCCGCCGAGCAATACCCAATACTCTTCCCACTCGAATTCCATTGAGAGAACCCAATAAAAACCGCACCACATGTGCCTATAACCAACAAATCCTAACGCATCGCAACACAGAAAGGTAACTCATAGATCTCCCCAGATCACTAATAAACCCAATAACAATCGAATCAACACATCCCTCAACAATACCACTCGGAGTCAACCAAGCCGACTCGATGTAAAACACACATCCATATTGGTCTACCAATGAACCCCTTATCGAGGAGCTCCTAAAGCTGCTCCTTTAACTCCGTCGGTGCCATACGATACGGTGCCCATCACCAAATCAATACTGAAATCAATAACCCTTGTCCGAAGACATGCCCGGTAGTAGGAAACACATTCGAAAAATCCCTCACCACCGGAACTGAATCAATGGTAGAAGTCGCTGCACTGCCATCCATCATGAAGGACAAATAAGAAAGACAATTCTTCCCAGCCATCCACTGGGTCTTCAAAAATGAAATCACCTTGCTGTGAACATAATTCGTCGAACCTCGCCTCTCAATCCATGGCATCCCTGTCATAGCCAACGTCGTCGTCTTAGCGCAATAGTCCACAATAGCACAACATGGAGGCCACCAATCCGTACCCAATAACACATCAAAATCCACCATAATAAGCAACAAAAGATCCACTCGGGTCTCCAAACCTCCCATGGTGACCACACAAAACTGATGTACGCGGTCCACAACCACGACCTAACCTATCTATGAGAATTCCCAATCTCCAAATCCATACAGCACGCGAATCACCATATTTGATCCCAACTCCACCGTGCGAATATACAACACACCTCTAATACCCAATCATTCCACGAGAGTTACTCCTATAATCCTTCTGTGCCTCCAAGCAAATTGAATATCAACAGTCGATCCAACAAGAGAGTGCCGCAATACTAATAATGTATCCTCAACTCAAACACTTCGCCCTTTCTAAAATATATACCCTCATCAAGCCACACCAATTAGTGATCTAATTTATCTAGTCATCTAAACTGTCTATGCTACCTCATAATTTGTGACCTTCCTATCAAAACTGAACCGTGACCTCACACATGCAAATCTCGATCCTACACAACATACCGTACAAACCATATCATCCTAGGATAAACATGAGAACTTTATATCCATTCCGAGCCACAAGCAGCTACGTACTCAACTAGCCAAGAACTTTTCATTGATCCTATCTAGAAGAAAATCACTACACATCCCATGCTCCTCACGCTCGTAGAAAATTTACATCTCTAACTGTGGTAGAAACCATCAAGAACTCTCTGAATTCTATTTACACAAAACTAAATCGTCAGGACTGAATCCTCCTAACTCAACCAAGCTACACAGGGCACTAAAACCCAAGAGAATTGTCGTGAAACACTTATGGAAACTCATTACCTTGTAAGCATCCAAAGAACTAATCATATTCGTACCATGCCGATCCGGCCTACTACCAAGCCATCCCATCTATCCAAGTTCCTTCCGATCTACCTTCAACTTGATACTTATTCTTGCTATAACACCACAATCCTCGACCCAAACTTGCCACACGAGACCAAAGCATAAAGCCACACCATCCAACGGTTCATAAGCTGCTGACTACTCTCTCAAATATATCCAAAAGCACCACATTCGAAATATTTTCCCTGAAGAGACATCTTGCAAATCTAAAGCCATTACCTTCACCTTCCTGATACTGATGTGTAGAATCCATAATGATATAGAAATACCACGAGTCTTGACACCCTCAAATGCAAACCTCAGTTTCTAGCCAAATATACAACCTAAAAATCTCCAATTATTACATGTAAAATTTTGAACCCATTAGAACCATTCTCGAGAGTCATCCACTCTACTCAAACCGCAATTAGACCGATCAAACGGACTGGACGACCTGTGCTCCATTAGCACTCCGACATCGTAGAATGTAACCTTACCTTAATGCAACCAAGCAAATTCCTGCTCTATGCACCGTACATCCTTTACCAATAACAACTCAAGACATTCCGTGATTCTCATACACCTATGAAGCATAACATAGCCTTTGTCAAAATTTTCCTTTACTCGAGCCATCCTCGGTCTAAACCTCCATAAGCCATAACTGATTCACCTGTACGCCTCAAACTGGAACCAACATAGCACATAACTGTGCAATCAACTAATCAATAACAGACTCCCCCACTTGGCTCAAGGCCATAGGTCAAAACACACAATAACTCATAATGCATATACTATATTACTGCTATAATACCATTTGTGAGATTAAACTCAATCCTTTATAAGCTCATGCAACACAGACCATATAGTACTCCGAACCTTCTGCAAATCTCGCATCCACCATCGTAATAGTCAAGCCCACTCTCTTAAGCGACCCAAATTTAAATTGCAACATATATATTTCACCTGTAAAAGAGATCTTCCAACGGACAACATAAGGATCGCATAAACTTCAGAACACCCGAAGGAGATAACCCACATGCTTCACCTCAAACTAACATCTCTTTATACCCTTCCACCGTCATAAATATTACGCAGTCACTTAATCTTCCTGAGTCTGAACTCATATCACAACGTGAAATCTACTCCACTCCCCAACTAGGCAACATGAAAAGATCCTTCAACACACCCACAACTCGGGGCTATACATCAAATCACGATGGAAATCAAACACCAAATAGTCTTTGCTAACCTCAAGAAAACCCCTTCTCTTCTCATTCAATTCATATGAACACATCTTGCAGTCACATCACACTCATCACGTAACTATCCAGTCATCACTTCCCTTAATAGGGACATTAGCGAACATATAAATCCAGAAACTCGCGCTCGCGTAATCAACAGATCAGGGCTCAAGCTACAAGCAAGGCTCGGCCTCAAGTCCTCCAGACTGGCCCAATATCAACACATAGAGGTCACATCTCGCCCCTCGATTAGGGAATCACAAGCCATCAATGCATATCTGATACTGAGCGCTCATGCGCACATATGAAAGCGTGGAAGGAATTCAAAAAGTTACATTTCGAGCTGAATCAAGGACACACGATAAGAATTCAAGAATATGAAGTTTTTCCTAACAGTTCTGCAGCCTCCCGAGGATAAGTACAGACGTCTCCGTATCGATCCGCGAGACTCTACTAAACCTTCTCATGACTCGTGAGACCTATGTAACCTAGCCTCTGATACCAACTTGTCACGACCCTAAAACCGACCCGGTCATGATGGCGCCTATCGTGAAACTAGGACAACCGATACAACTTTCGAGTTAACCATTTAATCAATAATAATTCGTTTTTTAAAGCTTTTTCATTAATCAAATATCTCATAATGCAAGTCTAAATGAACAGTGCAGAAATAATATACAAGCTCGACATCGGGGTGTCATAAGTCACGAGCATCTACTAAGGTCTGAATACAACGAAAAAGTCTGAAAGTGTACTGAATACAGTCTAACAAAAAAACAAGATAGAGAAAAACAATGCTGCAAACGTCGGGAAACTACCTTGCTAAACTCAAATGAATCTGCCTCCGAGCAACCAACACCCGCTACCGGGTTCAGAAATACCTGAATCTGCACACAAAGTGCATGGAGTAAAGTGAGTACTCCAACTCAGTAAGTAATAAAGATAAGTGAAATCTGAGCAGTAAGAAAACACGTAAACCATGTCAAAACGCTACAACAAATATAGGATATTTCCAACACAGTACATAAATCATTTACTTCGTAAATCATGCTTAGTTTCGGTAAAAACCTAAAAATAATTTTCAGTAGTTTTAAACGAGTGATAAAACAGTGAGTAAACATGATAGAAACATAAACAGCCCTTCGGCAAAACATGTACCATAAACCGCCCCTCGGGCATAATATCAACCGAACCAGCCCCTAGGTCTACCTCACAATCACTCGTAATCAGCCCCTCGGGCATAATATAAATCAAGAACCGCCCCTTAGGCAATAACATGGAACAACATCAGCCCCTCGGGCTATATCATATAACACACTAGGTAACCGCGCTCACTGGGGGTGTACAGACTTCGGGAGGGGCCCCTTACGGCCCAAGCACACTATCAAGCCATCTCGTGGCATAATCAATAGGCTCTCAGCCTCATATCAAGCCACCTCGTGGCATAACAACTCAGGCCATCAGCCTCATAATCCTAAATTAGTACAACACTGTTGCGGCATGTAGCCCGATCCCATAATAAACTTAGAACACAGGCCCCCGGCCCTACTCAGTCAAAAATCCCTCAAAGCCACTCCGGCACAGTAAAAATATAAATGCTCAGCCCAAATTATCATTTAAGATGTCAAAACAGAGTAAACATGGTTGAGTTATAAAAATGGTAGAATATAGCATGACTGAGTACAGATATAAAATCAAAACAGTGAGAAAAGAGTAGTAAAAATCCCCTAAGGGTCCAAAACAGTTGGCACGAGGCCCAAATATGGCATTCAGCCCAAAACATGATGATAGCAAACAACTTTCAATCAAATGCATAGTAAAATAGTCATTCGGGATGGACTAAGTCTCAATCTCCAACAATGCACGACCCCACGCTCGTCATCTAGCGTGTGTGTCACCTTAATATAGCACAACAATATGAAATTCGGGGTTTCATACCCTTAGGACAAACATTTAGAGTCATTACTCACCTCAATCCGGTCCAAACTCTAGCCCGCGATGCCTTTGCCTCTCGACTCGACCTCTGAATGCTCTAAATCTAGCCAAAAATAGATTCACACCATCAAAATATGCTAAGGAAACAAAACTCACTCGAAAATATCCAATTTATACCAAAAATTTCGAAATTGGCCAAACCTGACCCCCGAGCCCACATCTCGGAAACCGATAAAAATCACATCAATGGAATCCTTACACTCTCACGAGTTCGTACATATCAAATACATCAAAATCCGACATCAAATGGCCATTCAAATCCCCAAAAGAATTCTCAAACTTTTCTTTCATTCTTTCCCAATTTCCACTCTAATTTCTCAAATTAAATGATGAAATTCAAGACTAAATCATGGAATTAAACCAAATATGAGTGAAGAATACTTAAACTAATTGCTCCACTGAAAATCTCCTCCAATTTCACCTTCTCTCGAGCTCTCTAATAGTGTTTGTGATATTGGACTTAAACCCTCGATTTTGAACTTAAAAATTCTGCCCAGATTTTTCCTTCATCGCGAACGCGGCCTCACCCTCACGTTCGTGTAGCACAAATTACATTGCCTCTACATAATATGTACCCTTCGTGAACGCAGACGCAGCCACGCGAACGTGATGCTTCACTAGTCCACCCCTTTCGTGAACGCGACACTAACCTCGCGAACGTATAGCACCAGGGCCTGGGGTCCAAGTCCGCCTCACCCTTCTACGCGAACGCGAACCATTCCACGCGTTCGCGATGCACAAATAGACTCAACCTTCGCGAACACGGGACCAACATCGCGAACGCGAAGAGTAATTGGCCTACCACACTCAACATCTCTTCGCGAACTCGATGGCCCTCTCGCGAACGCGAAGAGGAAAACTCTGCAACGCTGATCTGAAGAAATCTACAACTTTCAAAACAAGAATTTGATCCGATTAACCACCTGAAACTCACCCGAGGCACTCGGGACCTCAACCAAACATGCCAACATATCCCATAACATCATTCAAACCTGTTCCAATGCCCTGAAATTTGCATCGGATTCAAGCTTAAGAATTCCAAAAATTTCCAAATTTCACTTTCGATCAAAAAGTCTATCAAACATTGTTCGAATGCTCTGAAATTTTCACAAATGACACAAAGAACCTACTCCAACTTCCAGAATTCCATTCTGACCCCTATATCAAAATCCCACCTATCAACTAGAAAATGCCAAAATCCCAATTTCGCCAATTCAAGCCTAAACCTTCCACGGACCTCCAAAATACATTACGATCACGCTCCTAAGTCCCAAATCACCTAACGGAGCTAACCAAATCATAAAAATTTCAATCCGAGATCATATACTGACAAGTCAAAACTTGGTCAAACCTTTCAAAGTTTAAGCTTCAAACTAAGAAATGTTATTCCATTTCATTTCGATTACCCTAAAAACCAAAATCGACGATTAGAATAAGTCTTAATATATCACACGGGGCTAGTCATGCCCGAGAACTGGCGAGCGAAGTGCAAAAGCTCAAACGACCGGTCGGATCGTTACATGTGTACATCTAGATCCTCTTATAAAATAATATGAACTTGAAGTTCATAAAAGGATAATTCATATGCAATATATTGCAAAGCATTTCAGATGCATTTGCTGACCCAAAGAAAGTAACTATATTCTCAATGCAAATACTTCTATTAGAATAAGTCCTAGAAGGACAAAGTCTATGGTACGCTTAAAGCATATATACATATCGATTTCAAATAAACTTCTTGATAAAGAAGATGAGCAAATGATCAAAATGATCATAATAAAGGAGGCAAGTGATCTAGAAGATCACATGACATAACACTTCATAAAACCTCGTGAGAGATTTAGGTACCTGAAAATATGAATGAATAGATCTCTATGTTATGTCTTTTTGACAATATATTGAAACTGATATGAAATGTTCGTCGACGACATCTATCATAACGCTAAGTATAGATGAGGATCTTAAGTCTGTCGAATACAGACACAAAAATATTGTCCAAATATAAGAGAAGCAATTTGAATAGAATTGGTTTCATATGAAAGACAAGTTTAAACACTTGAAAGTATAAAGTCAATGATATGTGCAATCAATTTTCGATATCTTATTTGTCTAGCATGACATGAAAACTTGATATGCATCTAATTAAAGTCTATTATATGACTTATATGGCAATCCTTGAAGGATTTAAATTGCTTAAAGCATATAAAATTCTTGGTCATGAAGTGCTACATCCTAAGTGCAATTTGTGCACATTTGTATCTTGCTATAACTATAAGCATGATAATATGATAGCGGAAATTTTTACCTCTATAGAGATATTGAAAAGGTTATTCCACGACATTATATGAAGAGATTACATATATACAAGAATGGTGATTTCAATGTGCAACATATTCATTCAAGTGATAATATGACTGATTTGTTCACCAAATCTCTACCGATGTCAACCTTCAAGAAGCTAGTATACAAGCTTGGGATGCGAAGGCTCAAGGATATGAATTGATGCTCTCATCAGGGGGAGTTAATACACGTTGTACTCTTTTTCCCTTACAAGATTTTGTCCCATTGGGTTTTCCTTGAAAGGTTTTTAACGAGGCAACCAAAAGGCGTACTGTTAGATATGTGTATTCTTTTTCCTTTACTAGAATTTTTTTCCCATTGGGTTTTATTTTAGTTAAGGTTTTAATGAGACACATTATTTGTTGAATAGACATTCAAGGGGGAGTGTTATAAATAGTGTTTTATTTAAGGTGAATGTCTATATTTTAGAGAGATTTTAGGGAGTTTACTTGGTGTCTAAGTGACTCTTTTCCTATAAATAGAGGGGTCATATTCTATTGTAAATCATCTTATTTCAATAAGAATTCTCTCTCCCTACTTTTCTCCGCAATATTCTTCTTCTTCTTTAATTGTTTTATAATAAAGCCTGTTTATTTATGTTTTATCAGAAAGTTTTCTTTACTAATTTTTTTGGAAGAACTATTTTCCTGAAAAAAGTTTAAATATCTATTTTCCTTAACTATTCTTCTTCTACTAACAAAACATGAATCTATTGAATTGTTTATTGTATGGTAATTCATGAATTATTCTATCATGTAGAATTCCAAGAATGTCAAGACAACGAACGTGGGCTGCGCCAAGTGGGATTACTACGGGCAATGTATTTCTTATCACCAATCCTTATTAACACCATAGCCAGAGCTCAGAAGCCACACGCCTCTCTAGTCTCTTACTAGTGTGTCCCATTAATTATTACTCCAAAAGGGTACCCTTAATTTACCGAAAACACCCACCAAACATGCTTCACGTAGCACAACTTTATTTTTTCAGGTTTAACCAATTGGTATCAAACGTCGACCATTAATCCGACTAATTCATAGTTGTACTGGGTATGCTCATTTTCAAGTCTCAAATACAAGGAGATGTTGTGTTATTCGCGCCGTTATTATAATATATTATTGTTACTATTGTTTGCTACTTATTGCTTTATCTCCAAGGTCCCTTGAGCTGAGGGTTTATCGGAAACAACTTATTTATCTCTATAAAATAGTTAGGAGTAAGGTCCGCATACACACCGGAAGGCCGGAAGGAGATGGCAACAGTTTCACTGTATGCAACTCAGCTAGTATTATGTTCTACTATGTTACAATTTTGATAAGTTAACGGTAATAGGGACATTCTCGTCCAAAAAAATTCTAACACTAACGACCCTTAGTAATAACCAAAAGTCCACCAATGTATTGCCACACATCCACTCCCACAACTCTACAAAATGGTCTGACATCTATCCTTCTCCGCTCCAAACTTCCAAAATGGCATCTTTTTCTATTAAATTTCTGGCACCTTCATTGCCAAATCCAGCTAGATTTTCCAAGAATGCTGTCAAGCTCCATGCAACTCCGCCGTCTGTGGCAGCGCCGCCAACTGGTGCTCCAGAGGTTGCTGCTGAGAGGCTAGAACCCAGAGTTGAGGAAAAAGATGGTTATTGGATACTGAAAGAGCAGTTTAGAAAAGGCATAAATCCTCAAGAAAAGGTCAAGATTGAGAAGGAACCTATGAAGTTGTTCATGGAAAATGGTATTGAAGAGCTTGCTAAGATACCCATTGAAGAGATAGATCAGTCCAAGCTTACTAAGGATGATATTGATGTTAGGCTTAAGTGGCTTGGCCTCTTCCATAGGAGAAAGAATCAATGTAAGTACTGAAACTCAGTTCCAAATTATATATAGCTATCTTAACTACACCTTAATCCCAAACATTAAGTTAATAAATGATTGGATGAATCTTTTATATTTTGACCATTCATCTTGATTTTATAATCCCAAGATTTATTTGACTAGTTTTATGCTAACCATCAACTTATGTAACTCTCGGGCAGACGCAGATGCAATGTATAACCAACCGTTCAACTAAACCTAGCATTTTTCGCACCAAGCATAGATATATAAGTGAAAAATCACTAAAATTTCAACAAATATTAAAATATGAACCCCTAGTTACGAAAATGCATTAGGTTCAGTGGCGAGAACATGAAGGCTGAACTTATAAAGTTTAAATCTTGGATCCGCCGTAGCTCTCTGGTCTTGAGATTGGCTATGCTTTGTGAAACTCACAGAGTAGAGTTAATTCTAGGCTATGTATATGCACGAAAGTTAATCTTGTTCTTGCTGAACTTGTAGGGATATGCTTAAATGCTCTATTTTATGATTTGATTTATGAAGAAAAAAACAAAATACATATCAAGATCTTATTTCATTACCATATTTTGGTGACCAGATGGGCGGTTCATGATGAGATTGAAGCTTCCAAATGGAGTAACAACGAGTGCACAGACTCGATACTTAGCGAGTGTGATAAGGAAATACGGGAAGGAAGGATGTGCTGATATTACGACAAGGCAAAATTGGCAGATTCGTGGAGTTGTACTGCCTGATGTGCCGGAGATACTAAAGGGACTAGCAGAAGTTGGGTTGACCAGTTTGCAGAGTGGCATGGACAATGTCAGGAATCCAGTAGGAAATCCTCTGGCTGGAATTGATCCAGAAGAAATAGTAGACACAAGGCCTTACACTAATTTGCTCTCCCAATTTATCACTGGCAATTCACGAGGCAATCCCGCAGTTTCTAACTTGTAAGTCTCTTGCATACAGTATTCCTATTCATATGTTTTCCTATACGTTGATCGTGCTATAGTCATTAAGTTGTGGATTTAGTATTGTGGTATTTAACTTGTACACACTGGCATTGTAAAATTTAGTACATATTTTAGCATGTGGTAAGAGGTAACCAACCTTATATTCTAGGTTATTAATCTCACTTATTATAAGGACCAGATACCTATAATTATCTTTTAGGTGAATTCTAGTGTTCATTTACATTATCAGTGTTTAGGAGTTAAAAACTTTAGCATTTCCCTATGGACATAAGACATATCTGTTGCGTTCAGTTTTTGCATATTTGATTACCTGTAAATCAGTGGTATATAACCTAGTATATCCGTCCCTCCCGTCCACACACACTCTGAGAATCAAAACGAGAGTTTTTTCTTTCTTAGCTTTCCCCTGATTTTCAAAAGAGGGCGAAACTCTCTGATGTAGTTATCTTTGTACTAATCTTCATGATAACAATTGTGAAGAATGGAATCATTCATTTGATAGTGAAAGAGAATTTGACTTATGATCTTGTTATTGAGGGAGAGGTCAACATAAGTGTTGAAATATTTTGATGTTATTTCAGGCCAAGGAAGTGGAATCCGTGTGTAGTAGGCTCTCATGATCTTTATGAGCATCCCCATATCAACGATCTCGCGTACATGCCTGCCACGAAAGATGGACGATTTGGATTCAACCTGCTTGTGGGTGGGTTCTTCAGCGCAAAAAGATGTGATGAGGCAATTCCTCTTGATGCATGGGTTCCAGCCTGATGATGTTGTTCCGGTTTGCAAAGCAATACTGGAAGCTTTTAGAGATCTTGGTTTCAGAGGGAACAGACAGAAATGTAGAATGATGTGGTTAATCGATGAACTGGTGAGTGATACAGCGGTACATTGACCATTTTCATGCTTATTTAGTCTTATTATTTAAAAAATAGCCTCAACTAAGTCTCCTCGCTGTCATTGTATAGCTATTTTGACTAAATATTAAGGGCCTTATTTCCAGCTAAAACATTTTCTGATTTGGTAGTGTTTTATAGCAAGTCCTACTTCATGTAATGGTGGAGACTGATAGATACATTCTCCCTCTAGGTAGATATCTGCTATGTGTCTTTACTAGGCAAACCAAATGTTTTAATTTGCTAGTCTAACTTGTAACGATTTCAACTAATGCAGGGTGTAGAAGGATTCAGGGCAGAGGTCGAGAAGAGAATGCCACAGCAACAACTAGAGAGAGCATCTCCAGAAGACTTGGTTCAGAAACAATGGGAAAGAAGAGATTATCTTGGTGTACATCCACAAAAACAAGAAGGCTACAGCTTTATCGGCCTTCACATTCCAGTGGGTCGTGTTCAAGCAGACGATATGGATGAGCTAGCTCGTTTAGCTGATGAATATGGTTCAGGAGAGATCCGGCTTACTGTGGAACAAAACATTATTATTCCCAATATTGAGACCTCAAAAATTGAGGCACTGCTCAAAGAGCCTGTTCTGAGCACATTTTCACCTGATCCACCTATTCTCATGAAAGGTTTAGTGGCTTGTACTGGTAACCAGTTTTGTGGACAAGCCATAATCGAGACTAAAGCTCGTTCCTTGAAGATAACTGAAGAGGTTCAACGGCAAGTTTCTTTGACAAAACCAGTAAGGATGCACTGGACAGGCTGCCCGAATACGTGTGCACAAGTTCAAGTTGCGGACATTGGATTCATGGGATGCCTGACTAGAGATAAGAACGGGAAGACTGTGGAAGGCGCCGATGTTTTTTTAGGAGGAAGAATAGGGAGTGATTCACATTTGGGAGAAGTATATAAGAAGGCTGTTCCTTGTGATGATTTGGTACCACTTGTTGTGGACTTGCTAGTTAACAACTTTGGTGCAGTTCCACGAGAAAGAGAAGAAACAGAAGATTAATAAAATTTAGAATAGTTGGTGATTTTGCTGTGTTCATAACATGTAATGTATGATAAATCAATGCAAACATTTCTACCTGCGTGAGAATTATTACATGCTACATATATTCTTTGAAGAAAATTGCATTCGTACTACTCAATTATTAGGCCTCACCTTGAACTTTGGCTATAGGCCACGTATGTGTTTGAGCCGCCCCTGCTAAGCACGATGTACTTCTTTCAGTTTTCAGTCATGCCCAACAATGGCTGTATCCTTATATTAGGGTTTACCGGTCAGTCCATATGACTTCAAAACAGTGAAATTCAATGATTTTTCACAAATATGCATTGTAGCTGACATTGTTTCTCAAGTATATAGGGGCGGATCTAGTAAAGCCCGAGGGGTGGTACGTCATCCGTAAAATTTGGTCAAAACTCTGTGTATATATATGTAAGAAATCCTATATATATTTAAAGCGCCACCCATAGTAACAGTTTATACAAAGGTGCCAATGGCAAAGGGTAGGAGATTCCACCTTGGTTGTGAATGATTGAACCCAACTGGCAACAATTTTTGAACCTTTTGGCTTGCTACATCAAGTTAAGCTTTCTATCATCCTATATATTCCGTTCTCATTTTTCTTCTTATATAATTATTGTTAACTATCTTACTTTATTTGTTAACTTTTGACTTTCTTTTTGTCTCTCTTATTAGTTAAGTACTGCCTTTTTCTTACAAAGTTAAAATAATATTTTCTTTTGCAAATCTTCGCTCTATCATTTAATATAGTACTATATTTCTTCATTTAATCGATTTATATTATATACCAAAAAAATAAGTAATCCGAACCGAAGTTCAAAGTTGCTCAAACCAACAAAATAGTTCCACTATCTCACTACAGTATAAATAGCGACACATGGACGCTTAAAGCTACGTGGCACCCGAAAGCTCCAAACCCTGGATCTAGCTCTAAGTATACTATAGATTGGGACTAGCTTTATAAAATTAAAATTATCGGTAAAAGAATAATGTTTCTTCTAGTAATTAATTACTACTGTAATAACTACCAAATTAGTTTTTGTCAAAGAATATTGTACTAGATCCAAATATGTTGTTCCTTCGGAAAGCAACTAGAGCTTTCGAAAATATAATCTAGGCTTTTCATTTAACTACATATCTATCTATCTATATCTATATCTATATCTATATATATCTATCTATCTCTAAACTAAAAAGTTAGATTACTAAAATACCCCTCTTCAAAAACCTAAGACGCCTCCAAACAACACCAATTTAACACTTCATACCTTTTCATAACAATCACAATCATTCCATTCTATCGGCTGGTCAAGAATTAATTTTGACAATGGTTGCAAATTCTTTGAGGGTACTTGCTCCTCTACAAGATAGTTCGATCAAGAAAGCGTACTGCAATTCAGTGAAATCAAAGTGAAAGACCATATTTTTGTGTTAGAACAGCGAAAAGAAAGGCAAAAATAATTTTATATCATGAGATTAACTTTTTCCATCAATTGTAAGAGAGCCAAAGCCTCTGCCAAAAAATATTGTTTAAGCTTTCGTCAAATTTTTTGGTTGTATGTTCTCGTCCTTTCTTTGATGGGATTGAGTGTAGTCAAGGAAGGCAAGTTTGGAGATTTTTGCACACTGGTTGGAAAAGCACATAATACTTCATAAAAAATTGGGCCGAGATTAATGGGGAACTATGTAAATAAGATTTGTCCATTTTTATTATTTTGATGGATCAAGAAAAGAGAGTTAGCTAGCAAGGATGCATTTCCTCAAAAGTTTTTAATGTGTGCCGTGTTACAAATTTGAATCCTTGTAGTTTTAACAGATATATACACGTCCTCTCATTTCATGTTGGCAAAAGCTTTTCCAGGTTCTACATCATGCCCAAGGCAAACACATCTTTTCACGGGTGACACAAACTTTACACTAAATTTTAAAAAATGAAAATGTTTTCCATCTGATTTTGACTATATAGGGAGATGGCAAAGACACAACGTTAGAGCAATGAATGGAGAAGAAATTGATAAAAATCGAGTTTCACTCTTTTAACTCTACTTTTATTTATTCATGAATTTCTATACTTTGTAATTAATTGTTATAAATATTAGTATGGGTATTACCGCAGCTTTTACTCGTGTGAAATTAGTTCCATACCATGAAAAAGATTTCAATGGGACCAGGAAGACAACCCACCACTGGAACTTGCTTTGCTCTCGCAGTAATACATTTATGATGATCTTAAAATTTTAAGAATAACCTCTTTGATATATATGCTCATTATAATTAGTTATTCCATGACAAATAAAATAATTCTTGAATTAACAAATACTATGTTACATAAAGAGCATGTGGACTTAATATTCAAGTTATAAGATGGATATGCAATACTTTATCAACGAAGATATCTAAACATTTAAATCATTTACCATTTTTAGATCATGAAAAAAAATATTTCTATTTTGGTATTATTTTTTATTCATTAAAAGTAACGACATTCTATAAAAGTAGTATTTTTTCAGAAAAAGTGTGTACTTGTAACATTTCAGTGGTTTAACTCGATAATAAAATGATGTGGTGAGTTAAGTTTGATCCATAAATTTTACGAAAAAGTCACTTGAAATAATCAAAGTGCTATGGTGTTTGATTAATAAGATGTATTATTGCGCGGGACTTCACATAAAAGAGGAAGTTTTTGTTAAGACTATGAATAATGAAGAGGATAAGAGTAGAGAAGAAGAATGAATAAGGGGAGAGATAGAGATGCACCTGACTCCGAATGTATATTGAATGAATGTGTGTATTTGTATCTTTCACATTTGAAGAAAGGATCTTGAAAAGGTTATAGCATAGTAGGTATCAAAACTAAAATAATTGGTGGAGGTTTATATGAATTGTGTCAATCAGATTACAGTGGGAAAGTACTAAATAAATTAGTCACTAAAACATAAAATAGGTCAGCACTCTATTTGATCCAAGTATTGAGTTAACTAAGAATGATGGAAGAATTGTGGCTTAATTAGATTGTGTATGCAAGTATTTTTGGAAAATATCATTGGCCGAGTTGCTTGTTTATCTAAGAATACTAAAGATTTGATTTTGCAATACTCAAATTTCAATATGACTCGGCATACACGTGCAACGCACGTGCCGAGAAACTAGTTATTATAAAAGCATGAATAAAATGTTAGATTACAAAAATAACCTTTTAATATTAAGCATAATAACTCACAATAAAAGAATATAATCGGAATTCTAGACATTAGCCTTGTAATCCTATTAATTTTAGGACGTAATACTACACGTTAGGAATTCTACATGATTACCTTTAGGAATCCTATTAGTATAATTATTTTCGGGCATAGATAGTAGCCTTGTAATCCTACTACTTTTAGGATAGACTTTTTAAAAAATTATTATTATTAATTTAATTTGAAAACGTATTATATTGTCCAAATTCATTTAGAAACAAGAGAGCTCATATTATTATAAAAGCACGAATATAATATTGATAGACCGAAATACCCCAAAAATATTAAACAGAAGAACTCATAGGCAAAAGACATAGTTGTAATAACTTATTTTTTTGGACTACAATAATTTATATGTTAATTTTTTAATATTTAAGATTTTAAAATTAATACAAGCTTGTCTATTGAAATCTTATTAAAAATATGTAGGAAATTTTAATAAAATCAATTTCATAAGAATCCTCTATATTGGTAATACATTACCAGTTTATAATATTCAATACCGAAAAAACGTAATGCTAAACGGACTGCATAAAATGCTGAAATTGAGGAAAAAATACCCAGGATAATATATTATTATATTATATTTGAAATGCTTTCCTACTCAATTAAATTTTTATTATTAATTTTTTGTGTAATATAGAAAAATAGACCAAGTTATTATAGAACAACTAAGAAATTTTTTTAAGAATATAAATGTATGAGAAAAGAAAGAAAAATGTTGGTAAGAGCCAATACCGCTAATGATTTTGCAAACATAAAGATCTAAAAGTGGAATGTCATCGATCTTTTTACTCTTTGAAAATAAAATTTATGGTGGATAAAATTATAATCACGGTTAAATATTCAAATATGAGATTAACTAATATTAAGAATCTAAATCAACAGAAAATAAAATCAAATAATTAAATCTTTCAATTAATTATTTAGCAAGAGAATCCAATTAAATTATTTTTTAAAATTCATCATATGAGTAAATTTATTTTTCAAATTGAAAAAAATATAATATTAAAAAGGTCCATACAAGTATTTGAGGAAGCACAATCAAAGCTAAATCCTGAACAAGAATAAGCTTTCAAGACTATATTATAAAAAATCGATCCTGGTATAACACGATTATTCTTTGTAGATGCCTTCGGCGGAATCGAAATAATATTCATATGGCATGCATTACTTGCAAATGTCAGATCAAGAGGTATGATATTGTTAGCAATAAGAACAAGTGGTGTACCAGCAATAATTTTATTATGAGGTCGTACAACTCACTTTAGATTTGATATACTTCTTCAAATAACTGAAATAACCATCACAAATATATAAAATCAAATCAATAGTACTAAATTTATAAGAAAAGCAAAAGTGATAATATGGGATGAAGTGTTTTTGGCTAATCGTCAGACGATCGAAACAATTGCCCAGAGTTTTAGAAATATATTGGATATCGATGAACCGTTTGGTAGAAAAGTAATAGTTTGGGAGGTGATTTATGTCAAGTACGATCAATAGATCCAAAGTTGACCAAAGCAGAAACTGCAAAGCTACACGTGTCATTATTAACGTGCAACACACGTTCATAGATACTAGTACTTGTATAAAGTTTGGAACTCAAGTTTTTCTTTAACTTATGATTAAATTTGAATTACACAATTCCTACATATACCATGTTTCTTAGCTATGATATTGAAGTCACCTATATAACAAATCAAATTATTATTTATTGAGTAAAAAAAGATACTTAACAAATAGAGTGTTAAATAACATTGAACAATGAAATTTTTTAAAGTAACAAAATACAAATAAAAATTAATTGCTCTGATTTAGTAACTTTACTAATGCCAATCGTAACTCAAAACTTCACCTACTAAATTGAGAATAAAAGCGAGATGACTCAAATATTTAATGCAGTTAAAATATGCTAAAATAAAAATTGTTTTGGAAAGACAAAAAAATTATATAGAAATATCATAATTTCTTTGTTTGTTCAATTTTCTTTCTCTCACAAAAGTATGTATTTATAAAGACCAAAAGTTTTGCTCCAGAAAAAATATATCCCATTTATTTCCTCAAACTTAGTTTGTAAAAAAGGAAAAGTGAATTTTGTTTTCTTAAAAATTATGGAAATAGTAAATTGGGGAAGAAACTTGGGATAAAATAAAGAAAAAGGAAAATTCAATAATTCAATAAAAACTCTAATTCTAATCAACTTAGGATTAGAATACAATGAATACAAGAAATAATGATAACTTTTAGTGATTAATTGTAATTACAACGTAATACAATATGGAATGAATTACAAAGGGCAAATATTTTACATTGAAGTTTCATGCTTTTACAATTATATAGATATAGATAAAAAAAAAAATTGGAGTTTATTCTCCTACGTCCTAGGTTTTTGAGATGCTAAGTGGCTAATTTTTTTATATTTAATTTCTTTTTCAATTGATAATATAGTCAACTTAATTAATTCAAAATCGATCTTAAGTAAAATTTTATTATTAAAAAACTTCTTCCACTGAGACAGTTGTTGACATAGTTCTATAATTAATATAGACGTTTGAAAAAAATATTGAAGTCTTTATCTAATTGAGTATATAAAATAGATTAAGTTACTATTTCAATTACACAATTTGTCGTAACACTTTTAATTCTAATATGGGGTGTGGAGATGTAATTATCTTGAAACGAGTCTATTGAGACCTTGAGAGAAGAAAATTTACAAAGCTAAAGCTGAAAAAAATTTATTCAATTAAATTTCAATGAGTAAGACGAAAGAAGCAAGAAGTTGTAAGAATTATGTGATTAATTGCTCTCGAAGGAAGATAACTCCACCAGTGCTTTATAATTTTTTTTCTTTCTTTTTTGGTTGGAGTGTTATAGTAAATTAATATAGAAGAATCTGTTCTAGTAAATTAATATAGAAGGATCCTTTCAAATTTATTTTTCCCTGCATAAAAAATGAAGATCTAAGTTATGCTTACTAAAAATATAAAAAGATCAAGTCCCCTTTTTCATTTTTTTTCTTTCAAATTCAGAGTTAATTTTCCAAAAGAGAGTGAGCTTAGTTTCCTAATAAATATAGAAATGGGACAATAAAAAGTTTTCCTTTAATAAAAAGAAGAAGACTTGTACGTGAAGTACAAGAAAGAAAATACGTGAAATTCGATACTTTCCGCTACTATCCTAATCCTCCTAGTCCTAGGAAACATTGCACCTCTATAAATATTGTATCCACCGGCTTACAATTTTGCAAACCATAGTTTCTTTATCAATTTGCTCTTTCTTGCTTTGCTTCAATGGGGAGCAGCCATCGTTTGTTTCTGTTGGTATTACTCTTTACTTGTCTTGTTGATCATGTTGTTGTTTAACCAAAAATATGATTCTTTGGTCAAAGTTAAAGGCAAATAGAAATTCGGACTACTGATAATCAGGAGACAAAAAAGAAATAATAGACTTTTTGAGAATGACAAATAAGCAGTAAATAGGTTTGTATTCCAATGTAATGTTGATGATATCCTCTGTCCTTACAAATGACGAGACATCCTCCTTTTATAGTTGATTCTAAGTAAAGGAGTAATACCTTAGTCTTAATAAGACAATTATGAGCAATAAATGACATTAAATAAGACGTTACACAATCATTCCTATTTAATACCAATTCTCTAACGTATTGGGTATTTAATATTGAATTTAGACTCCTTTTCGTCATCATATCCATGTTTTCAATGTCTTCTGATCTCTTGGCTTTAAATGACCTAAATAGGTACGAAGCTTGTATTATTCGAATTGCCTCTCGTGCCTATTTAGCTTTCCTTTCCCCGTATCTGTTGTCACTCGTGCCTCTTAACTGATCATCATGTTTTGACCATTTGACTAGTCTTCGTGTCATGCCACGTCACCTTCAATGTAAATTCAGTTTTTTCCCAATACAGATAGTCCCCCCACTTTCCATTTATTTATCAATTAAATATCTGGGAAGTGGATCTTCATAAAAAGGGAATTTTTGCCGTAATTAATACTATGACAGTACTGACGCTTCAATTGTCCCTTCTAATTAATGCTTTGCATACGTGCCACCTTTTATTTAATGCTCTACACACGTGTCACTTTCTGATTGGTTCTGCAATTCTGCGCCCTTTTTTCAAGACTTCTTCATTCCCACTATTCACGAAGTGATAGTTGCCTTTATTATAGGCTTTCCATCATTACACTTCTAAGTTTGACGGTTGTCATTATAAACATATTTAACCCTCTTTCTTTTGTCTTCTTCTTCATAGATCTTCAACAAGCAATTTATTATTCACTTTTTCTTTTTCTCCCTTTTAGTTCATCCTTCTTCAACAATGTCATCTCCAAACCCTAACCCTAGAAAAGTTCCAATTCTTGATCACTTCCCTAATGCCCCCCGTAAGACATTGGAGAGGCAGAGGAGGTAGGCTTCGGAGCTTGAGCCTAGGATCCACTCGTGGTGGTTCATCTGGTTCTGCTTCTTCTTCTTCTGGTATTAGAAGTTCTATCCCAAAGACCCCCTCTTCTAAAGGTAAAGAACTTTCTGAACCTACTCAGGAACCTTTAGTTGAAGAAATCGTACCCAATGATTTATCTTTTGGGAATGATAGAAGATCTCTCCAAAAACAAGTTAAAAATTTAGAAAAAGCTGAGACCTATCCTTCTTTAATAACTGAACTTGTGATTCCCACTGTTAGGAAAGATTGTAATTGGAGAGATAATCTTCGTATGATGATTCCTGCCCCAAACCAGAGAATTTCTTCTTTCAGAATTGGATTCTCTTTCGTTTATACTTATCCCTTTACTTTGGGATTTAATCCTGTTATTGACCCAATTATACTTGAATTTTGCCGCTTTTTCAAAATTTGCTTAGCACAAGTAGGTCCTCATGTTTGGAGAGTTGTGGCTTGCTTAAGGTATTTGTCTACCAAAGTCAATGTTAATTTTACCTTTTCCCATCTTATTCACCTATATCACCCCAAATTATTCCGCCATGGAGTTTTTATCTTGACTGCAAGAAGCAAGAAGGTTTTGGTAAACCCCGAAGATGACAAGGATTGAGGGTGGTATTGTCGTTACGTTGCTGTACGTACGGTGGATTTGTTGGGTGAAACAAACATTCCCTTCCCTGAGAAGTGGAATTTTGCACGTAAGTTTTTCTTTTTCTTACCGTATCTATTTTTTAAGAATTTTGATTTCTTTTCTAATCTCGTCTCTTTTTGGCTTTTTGTAGCAACCATGGGAGATGTGGAACACGTTCCTAACTTTCGTGGTTGGGTAGATTCAATTTTGAAGATTGCGCCTATGGAGGCGAGAACTTGGAAATCAATTTCTCTTTTGAATGGTTGGAAAGTGAAGACCCATGGTATGTATTTCCTTATGCATTGTCGTATATTGAATTCTTTCTTATTTTAATTCTTTATCCCTCTTTTTATCAAGATTTGGTATCAGGGGTATGACAGCTGAGGTAGTTGTTGCCATTCGAGCGTCTTCAGCCGCTTCACTTGATTTGGAAAAGACTCGGGCCACGCTACCAAAAAGAAAGGTTGTAGAAGAAAGTTCTGAGAATGAGGAAGAAGAGAATACCTCTTTGATAGCTAGGCCAAGATCCAGGAGACGCGTCATTGATGGAGATGAAGTTGAAGATACTCCTGCTCGAGCCTCTGTTCAAATCCTTTCTGATGAGGATATCACTCCAAGAGGCTCTAATGAATCAATTTGACGTCTCTTTGTTAGTGGTTTTGAGAGTGGAGAGTTTGGACCAGTTCTTGATGAAACACCCCTCTCTTCTTCTATTCCCATTTCTTCTATTCCTTCTATTCCTCTGACAACCACGAGTATTTCTTTGCCTATTTTATCGACTCCTGTTTCCTTACCTATTTTGGTTCCCATATCTGCTCCTACTGTCCCTGCTTTGACTCCCACATCTCCCATTGTTTTTACCTCTTCTACTACTCCTCCTTCCATTGTTCCCCCTCCCTCTGTTCAGCATACAGAGGCGGGTTCTAGCAGCAGAGGCATGGCTATGAGAAGTGTTACTCTTGAAGTTCCTGCCAATCATAGCCTTTTGAGAAAGACTGGTGGAGCTAATGTTTGGCTCGAGCCTCTAATCGGAGATATTGAGAAGAAGAAGATGGAGAGCCACAATTGCTTGACTCTGATGAATGACATAGTTCATTTTACCTTGAAGGTACTTCTCTTTTAACTTACAAGTTTTTTTTATATCTCTCTATATTCTCACATTTGATGCCTTTCCCTTGTAGGCTAATCTTATTGGTACTGAGTTAATGGGAAGAATCTCCACTCTAGAGAAGAAGGATCGAGAGTCTGCGAAGGCTATCTCTGAGGCTAGGAGAATAACCAAGGAAACCCAGCTTGAGGCAGCAAACTGGAAGGAGCAGTTTGAGAATGCTCAGGGGACTATAGAAGAGTTGCAAGAAAGTAGAAATCACCTGGAGCAACAAAAGCGTGGTTTGACTTCTGAGCTAGCAATTGCCAAGGCTTCTTCAAGATAATTTGAAAAAGATAAGGAGCTTTTGGAGTGCTCATTTTCAAAACAATTATCAAAGGCCAGTGAAGAAATCAGAGAGCTTAAGGCACTTGTGGAGAAGAAAGAAGAATATGCAGGGGAGTTAGTGCAAAGCTTGACTTAAGCTCAGGCTGACTTAAGGATCTCCTCTGACGAGATACGTGCTTTGAAGAGTTCTCATGCCTCCCTTGAAGCTTCCCTTGACTCCCACTTAGCTGAACACTAGATATTAAAGAACGATCTTGCTATGTGGGAAAGGGAGTATGGACTTCTTGAGGAGAACTTCAACATAGAGGTAAGTTGGGCTTTTCTAAAATCTCGCCGTGATGCTTTGATGGAAGCTACTCAAGAAAACTTTGATTTGAAATATGAATTAGCCAAAGTCTTAGACACTATTGAAAAAAGCCAACAACCAGTTGATACTCCTTCTCCTTCACTTGGAACTCCTGGGGCAGAAGAGCTTTTAAATGAAGAAGTGGCTACTGCGGCAATTGGAGTTGCAATTCCAGCTCTCGAGGGTGAAACTTCTATGACACAGTCCATGGAAGCTGAAGCTCCCGTGACTCTTGCTTCCCTCGGTGATTTTAACACTCCAAGCCCAGTTGAAACCGCTCCTATTGTTGCTCCCTTGGAAGTTGTTACTGTTCCTGTGACTGGCCCTGAAAATGAGATTGCAACTTCTGATGTTCTAACCCCTTCAGTGACTAGTTGAATGTATTTCAAACTTTACTGTTTTTTTATATTAATTGGTGGTGTTATCCCTTGGCAACTTTAAGGGATCTTTTGATGAAGTCCCCAGCTATCATAATGGGGCATTTGTAAAAAACATATATTTTGCTGACTAAGTTTGTACTTAGTCTTTAATATTAAGAAGTTTTATCGGTACTTCTGTATATTCTATTCTTGCCTATTTATCTAGGACTTATAGAATAGCTTAGCATTTTTATCCTTTGAAAATGTTTTATGATTCTTCTCATGGATTATCAACATGAGGCTTATAAAAGAGGGCCCTTTTATTTTATCGACACTTAATGAAGAAGACGTCTCAACTTCATAATGGTGTTATAATACGATGAAAGAAATAGGAATACACATGTTTTGCATGAAACAACTTTGACAAGTTTTTATTCATGAACTTTAACAAGTTTTTTGACTATTACATGTATTAAAATACATCTATAACTTCCTCGTAACTGTTTTTCTTGTAACAGATTTTTACATAATATAAAATAAACAAGGTTTTTCTTCATAACCTGTTTCAGTACATAGTCATGACCCTATCTTTATATATTAGGAAGGGTTTGAGAGGTGACTTCGTTTATGAGTTTAAGAGATGACTCTGTTGTTCTCATGGGAAAAACATTATAATGAATGTCTTGTGTTTGTTGAACACGATGATGAATGCTGAAGATTTCGTAACTTTTTCTCAACACCTGTCTCTTTGTGGCCGACTTTTGTTCGATATTCGTATTTGTTTTTCTACACATATCTGTGTATAATATGTAGTCCCCCAAGTGTTTGAGTGGTGAAGTATGAAGCCTAGAGCACTTGTTTATTTCTTTCAATTTGGTCCTTTTTCCTGAAACAAAAAAATATACGGGACTCGGAGGTGCTATTATAGATGAAGACTGCCTAACTCGTGTGTATTTCTATCAGATTAATTGTAACCCTGGGCTGGGAATTTTAGAATACTCCATTTTGCGTTGCAGGTCGTGACTCATCATTTGGCACGAGTTAGGGTTTTTGCCTAGCATCTAAAATCGTTAGTAAAACTTTAATAATTCAAAAGAAAAATTTTAACATGGCGATACCTGACCGTGGGTACTTTCTCGGAAGTAATATCTCTTTAAATGGACGACATTCCAATGTGAGGGTAAAACTTTGCCGTCCATTTTCTCCAACTCGTATGCTCCTTTTCCCGCAATGTCACGAACTCTGTATGGTCCTTCCCACGTTGGACTTAGCTTTCCTGAATTAGCAGCCTTTGCAGATTGGAACACCTTTTTAAGCACGAAGTCCCCAATTTTGAAAAATCTGAGGCGTGCTTTCCTATTGTAATATCGTTCAATTACTTGCTTTTGTGCAGTCATTCTTATCAATGCAGCTTCTCTTCTTCCTTCAAGCAAATCATGGTTGACCCGCATCTCTTCATCATTAGATTCCTCCGTTGCCTGAACGTACTGTGTGCTCGGTTCACCTATTTCTACTGGAATTAAGGCTTCTGCACCATAAACCATTGAAAATGGTGTTTCTCTAGTGCTTGTTTTTGTCGTTGTACGATAAGCCCATAGTACTCCAGGTAATACCTCAGGCCAATTACCTTTTGAATCCTGCAACCTCTTCTTCAAGTTGTTGATAATGACTTTGTTTGTGGATTCCGCTTGTCCATTACCCACTGGATGGTATGGCGTAGATGTTATCCTTTTAATCTGCCAACTTTGAAGAAATTCTGTGATTTGAGCTCCTATGAATTATGGTCTATTGTCACACACGATCTCCTTTGGTGCTCCAAAGCGGCATATTATATTTTACCATATGAAGTCTTTAACTTCCTTCTCTCGTACCTGTTTAAATGCTCCTGCTTCTACCCATTTAGTGAAATAATCTGTGAGTACAAGTAGAAACTTTACATGACCCTTTGCTTGTGGTAGTGGACCTACGATATTCATTCCCCATTTCATAAAGGGCCACGGGGCTATAACAGGGTGTAGTAACTCAGCTTGTCTGTGCATATTATTGCTGTATCTTTGACATTTATCACATTTGGACACGAAGCTGTTTGCCACTTCTTCCATCTTAGGCCAATAATATCCTGCTCGAATCAATGTTCTTACCAATGACCTTCCCCCTGCGTGATTTCCACAATGTCCTTCGTGCACTTCCCTCATCACATATTCTGTTTGAGAGGGTCCGAGATACTTTGCTAGTGGTCCACCGAACATCTTTCGATAAAGATTTCCTTGATATAAACAATATCGAACGGCTTTTTTGCGAAGCGCGTGAGCCTTCCCTTTGTCATTAGGCACGGTTCTGTGCTGTAAAAAGCAATAATTTCGTTTCTCCAATCTCATGTTAAATGATTAAAATTTACCTCATTCTTATCAGGTTCGAGAACGGAATGAAATAAATATATGACTGAAGCATTTGCGTCATTTGCTACGTCAGCTGCAGATGCGAGATTAGCTAAAACATCTGCCTCCACATTCTCATCTCTTGGGATCTACATTACCTTCCAAGTTTGGAATTGCTTTATTAGTTCCCGTACCTTTTCGAGATATTCTTGCATTCGAGTTTCCCTGGCTGTATAAGTCCCCAACATTTGATTGACCACGAGTTGAGAATCACTCTTGATTATAATTTGTGTTATGCCGAGTTCTCTTACCAATTCTAAACCTGCAATTATAGCCTCGTACTCTGCTTCATTGTTAGTTATAGAATGACATTTTATAGCTTGCCTAATAGTTTCACCCGTAGGTGGTATGAGAACTATACTCAGACTTGCTCTTTTTATATTAGATGAACCATCAGTGAATAAAATCCAAGTCCCTGGGTTTGCACCATTAAAAACTTGTAATTCTTTTTCTGCTTCTAAATGCATCCTCTGGCTAAAATCAGCTACGAAATCGGTTAATACTTGAGATTTTATAGCATTCCTAGGTTGATAAATGATTTCGTATTCACTTAATTCTATAGCCCATTTTGCTAACCTCCCTGACAATTTATGTTTATGCAAAATGTTTCATAATGGAAAAGTAGTAACTACAACAATGGGATGACATTGAAAATAAGGTCTTAATTTTCTAGATGCCATGATCAAAGCTAATGCTAATTTTTCTAGTTGTGGATATCATGTTTCAGCATCTAATAAAGACTTGCTTACATAATAGATAGGAGATTGTTTACCTTGGTCCTCATGGATTAAAACAACACTTACCGCAACTTCTGACACGGCCAAATAGATGAGTAGTTTTTCTCCTTCTTTTGGTTTTGCCAATAATGGTGGATTTGACAAGTAAGCTTTTAAATTTCTAAGGGCTTGTTGGCAATCTTCGTTCCATTCAAAATGATCTTGCTTTTTGAGTGCGGAGAAAAATTTAAAGCATTATTCTGAAGATTTGGGAATAAATCTCCCCAAGGCTGCAATTCTTCCCGTTAGCTTTTGGACTTCTTTTTTACTTGTAAGGATATCGGGGATCTCCTCTATTGCTTTGATCTGAGAAGGATTTACCTCAATACCATGGTTAGAAACAAGAAAGCCCAAAAATTTGCCTGAGGCAACCCCAAATGCACATTTTTCTGGATTGAGTTTCATATTAAATTTTCGTAAAATTTCAAATGTAATAGATAAATGAGAAATATGATCATGAGAATGCTGGGTTTTGACGAGCATATCATCTATATATACCTCCATGGTTTTTCCTAAATGTTCTTGAAACATTTTGGTGACCAACCTTTGATAGGTTGCTCCAGCATTTTTGAGACCAAAGGGCATTACTTTATAACAGTAAGTCCCCCTGTCTGTGATGAAAGAAGTTTTTTCTTCGTCACTGGGGTCCATTTTAATTTGGTTGTACCCCGAATATGCATCTAAAAAACTCAAAAGTTCATGTCCTGCAGTTGCATCAATTAACTGATCTATATGCGGTAAAGGGAAAGAATCTTTTGGGCAAGCTTTGTTAAGATCTGTATAATCCATGCAAACCCGCCACTTACCGTTTTTCTTAGGTACAACAACTGCGTTTGCTAACCAATTAGGATACTTTACCTCGCGTATTGACCCAATTTTAATAGCTTTTGGACGTCATCTTGAATCACCTGATTTTTGAAAGCTCCTTGCTTTCTTTTCTTTTGCTTTATTGGTGTAAAGGATGGGTCTTCGTTTAATTTGTGAGTTATCACATCCGGTGGCATCCCTGTCATGTCAGCATGGGACCAAGCAAAACAATCCACGTTAGATTTTAGAAATTCAATTAACATACCTCGCATGCTTGAGTTTAAATTAGCTCCAACATAAACTTTCCGTTCAGGACACTGCTCAAATAATATCACAACCTCGAGTTCTTCGATGGTTGTTTTGATATTTTCATTCTCCTCAGGTTCTTGAATTGTATCAGGTCTCGAGTCTAAATCTATTTTCTCTCACTCAGTTGAGGTTTGATTGCTGACACCTTCAATTGTTTCCTGTAATTGCTATTTTTCTTTGTTTACGGTGCTCGTATCTGTTATAGCGTTGATACTCCTGGCTGTTTGCTGATTCCCTCGAATTTGACAAATCCCCCACAGTGATGGAAATTTAATAACTTGATGTAGAGTTGATGTAACAACATCCATATCATGGATCCAAGGCCTCTCCATGATCAATTTGTAGGCCATTTCCATATCAACTACCTGAAATTTAGTTTCTTTAACAACACCTGCAGCAAAAGTTATTAGAATTACCTCTCCTTTTGTTACCACACTTGAATTGTCGAAGCCTGACAAGGTATGTGCCTTGGGTATCATTTTGTCTTCAGCTTGCATTTCACGTAATACCCTTAGTATTATAATATTTATGGAACTCCCTGGATCAATCAAAACCCATTTTACATTAGTATCATGTACAAGTAAAGATATTACCAGTACGTCATTATGTGGGGTTATCACTCCTTCGGTATCTGCATCATCGAATGAAATATTTTCATTTTCTAAAACCTGTCGTACTCATTTCCCGTGTGTAATTTTTACTTTAGAAACCTTGTTGGAAGCTATGTAGGTTATGTCGTGAATATCTTCTCCCCCACTTATCACATTCACTGTTCTCTTGGGTGAAGGAGGCTTTGGTGGCTCTTGCCTATTTTTTATATAGGCTTGTTTACCTTTTTTACTAAATAACTCAGTGAGGTACCCTTGCTTCAATAGATGATCCACTTCACTCTGCAAGAATCTACATTCTGAAGTTTTGTGTCCGTGATCATTGTGGAATTCGCACCAATGATCTGGATTGCGTCTATTTGGATTTGACTGCATCTCTTTTGGCCATCGTACCTTATCTCCCATGCTTCTCAAAACAGCCACGAGCTCGGAGGTAGTGACATTAAAGTTATATCCGTCGAACCTTGCCTTTAAACTTCTGTCATCATCTCGTGACTTTTGTCTGTTCCGATCATTTCTGAATCTTGATGAAGAATCAAATTCCCTGTTCCTCGATTTTTGATCATATTGCTGGCTATCTTGTTTTGACCGTGAGTCTTTTCCTGCAGGTCCCATATATGGATCGTACCTGTTTTTACCTGATCTTTTTTCGGTTTCTGATCTTCTGGAACCGCCCTTTTCTTCATGATGAAACTTAGGTACGGTATCTTCTTCAATTTGCAGGTTCATACTGTACCTGTTATAAATATCATTCCACGTGGTTGCAGGGAATTCTCGAAGGCTTTCTTTGAGTCTTCTCGTGGCTTCAGAACTTTTATCATTTAAATTACTTGCAAAAGCTATTGTAGCCCAGTTGGCAGGTACACAGGGCAGACTCATTCTTTCACGCTGGAATCTATCAACAAAGTCTCTGAGCAACTCTGAATCCCCTTGTTTGATTTTGAAAATATCTTCCATTCTTTTCTCAACCTTTTGAGCTCCCGAGTGTGCTTTAATAAAATAATCTGCAAGCTCACCAAAAGAATTTATAGAATTTTTAGATAAAAGAGAATACCAGGTTAATGCACCCTTGGTGAGTGTTTCTCCAAATTTCTTGACCAGTACTGATTCAATTTCTTGTTTGGTCAAGTCGTTGCTTCTTGTTTGGTCAAGTTGTTGCCTTTCATGCCTGTTGTAAATGCAGTCACGTGGTCACGTGGGTCTATAATACCATCATATTTCGGGATGTCAGGCATTTTGAACTTTTTCGGAATTGGAAGGGGAGCATCACTTGGCTTCCAAGGTTGTTGTGAGTATTTGTCCATGTCTACTCCTTTTATTACAGGCGGAACTCCAGGGATTTGCTCAATACGCTCATTTTGTTCTTTAATCTGTTTCTGCAAGGTTAGTACTAAATTTTACAAATAGAAATTATTTGAATTACTTGGTCCCCCTTCCTGTGGTTCACTGGTGGTTCCTCCATTTCCAGAATTAACAAGACCGGAACGGGGATTCTCCAATGTATTATTATTAGGAGTTGGTGTGGGTGGTGCAACAGGCAATCGACTAACTAGATCCTGAAGAGCTTTGCCGACCTGTGCATCAATTAGCTTTTGTAAAGCTTTATTTGCACCTCCTTCAAAATGTTCAGATTGTTCTTGTTGATCAGCACGAGATTCAGGAGCAGGAGTGCCTTCACGAGATTGACGTGGTGAATTTGGAGGGGAGGGAACCACATCAATATTCGGTAGGTCTCCTTGATTTTGATGGATTTGATTTTCATGGGTTCCCAATGTGTTATCACTGTTATTTTTGTTGTTGTTGTTATTTGACATGTTGATAAAGACGAATAAAACGTAGCTTCAAAGAAAAGATTATCAGTTTCCCGGTAACGGAACCAATTTGTTTAACCAAAAATATGATTCTTTGGTTAAAGCTAAAGACAAATAGAAATTCGGGTTACTGATAATTAGGAGACGAAAAAGAAATAATAGACTTTTTGAGAATGACAAATAAGCAGTAAATAGGTTTGTATTCCAATGTAATGTTGATGATATCCTCTGTCCTTACAAATGACGAGACCTCCTCCTTTTATAGTTGATTCTAAGTAAAGGAGTAATATCTTAGTCTTAATGAGACAATTATGAGCAATAAATAACATTAAATAAGACGTTACACAATCATTCCTATTTAATACCAATTCTCTAACGTATTGGGTATTTAATATTGAATTTAGACTCCTTTTCGTCATCATATCCATGTCTTCAATGCCTTCTGATCTCTTGGCTTTAAATGACCTAAATAGGTACGAAGCTTGTATTATTCGAATTGCCTCTCGTGCCTATTTAGCTTTCCTTTTCCCGTATATGTTGTCACTCGTGCCTCTTAACTGATCATCATGTTTTGACCATTTGACTAGTCCTTGTCACACCTCCTTTTTCCGCGCCCGGGGGGGCGCAGGGGGAGTTTTTTCCAATTAAAGGACAATCGAAACGGGATTTATTTGTTTATTTCAGAGTCGCCACTTGGGAGATTTAGGGTGTCCCAAGTCACCAATTTTAATCCCGAATCGAGGAAATTAATGACTCTATATTACAGTCTGCGTACCAGAAATCTAGATAAGGAATTCTGTTAACCCGGGAGAAGGTGTTAGGCATTCCCGAGTTCCGTGGTTCTAGCACGGTCGCTCAACTGTTATATTCGGCTTGATTATCTGATTTTATACAATTATGAACCATGTGCAGATTTTATCTTTTAACCGCTTTATTAATTATTATTATTAAGAATGTGAACATCGCTTAAAATATGTCTTTGGACTGCGTCACATGAAATGCACCCACAATCCGGAACATATCTTATTTGACGTTTTGGGATTTGGATTTGGGTCGCATGAAATGCACACCCAAGTTTAAGAAAGTAAATTATTAAACACGCGCCTAAAGAGACTATCGCGTTATTATTTCGGGAAAGCCACGAAATTCACTAAGCGGCCCTCCTGAATTCTAAGTAATTTTAAACAAGTATTTACTGAAGGGCCCCACAATTTGTATTTGTATTCGGCGAGGCTCATCTCATTCTTATTTTTTTAAAGAATTTGCAACGTCATGGATATACATCTCGGGCCACGTCACAATCAATGTGCCCGTGACTAGAGACATATTTTGACTCCGTTGAGATTTGGATTTGGGTCACATAAATGTGCACCCGAGTTTAGGGAGATAACATTATTAAAGGCGCGCCTAAAGCAGCTAGCGCATTATTATTTTGGGTAGGGCCATGAAATTTGCTAAACGACCCATCCCGGAATCTAAGTATTTAATACATATATTTTGTGAGGGCCCCGCAATTTGTCCCTTTTATTTGGCGAGGCTCGTCTCATTTTATTTTATTTTTTTTATTATTATTATTTTTTATTATTATTATTTTTTATTTTTATTTTTAAAGGGATGCCATTTTTACACCTTTAACCATACTAAACCTTCAGCCTCTTTACAAATACAATCTCATAACTTGTCAAGATTTGCTAAAAGAAGTTAAGCGAATGAGTGTTTCGGGCGTAGCAACAACATGTACTAATAATAATTTTGTCCGAACGACCTAAGCAAAGGAAAGGACGAACAGAATAACGTCGAACTTGTGTCATAGAACAACTAGTCAAACTTAATTAAATGGCATCAAATAAACAAGAATCACATAACGCAAAATGAGCAAAAATGCATACTATGAAAACATAAGCAGAAAATTATCATACCAATTTCTATATTGCATCTTCGAACATTTAACGTAACATTTCCTTATCTAATACTTGAGGTTTACTAACCTTTGAACCTCGGCAAACTCAGAACGACAAACACGATTCCGACGGAACTCAAGCGAACCTCTCTGACCGGAGAACAACGACGGAACCTCGGACAGCACCTCGACGTGCCGGACCTCGACGAACCAAAGTCGACCTCTACGGAAAACAGAAAACTTGGCCAAACAGGATCGAAGGAACCCACCGTTGCTCGGAAACGCAACTATGACTGCTTGGAGGTTGACGACGTTGGACTAAAATGGCGGACTGGTTCTGGAGGTTGACGACGATGGTTTCGACTGGTTTTACGTCGAAGGTTGGTGGTTATGGCGTCGGGGCAGATGGTCGACGAGGACGTGCGACGGACTGGGTTGGTTACGACAGTGGGTCGACGGAGCAATAGCTGGGGGTCGCCGGATTTAATGGAGGATTAACGACGGGGGGGAGGCTGTTTGTTTGGACGTGGTGTTTTTGGTGCTGGGGGGCAGTCGGTTGACGTGAGGGTGTGGGGAAGGTGACCGGATCCTCTCCTTTTCACAGTAGGGTTTTGTTACTTTTTCTCTTTAGGAAGAAGACGAGGGTACAGTGGTCGAAGGCCTTGTTTGGTGCTGCTGGAGGGTCGTTCGGGTGGTTTAACGGGGGGGTCGTGACGGGGAGTGTGAGCGTGGGGAGGGAGGTCTGGTGGTTGAAGCTTTTTTAGGTTTCTGCTTCTTCTTTTCTTTTAAGAAGGAAGAAGAACAGTAGTATTTTTCTTTTTTTCAAAAGTCCCTCTCGTCCTTTTCGTTGGTCCCCGTTTTGTAATGCTTTGCCCATGAAAATGAGCCCCACGCGTGGTGGGGTTCGAGGCATATGTCCCCCACGCGTGGTGGGGTTCCCCATGTGTCCTGGACACGGTTTATTATGGGCTAGGTCCGAAAATTAGGCCTAAAACCGGGTAGTTTAAACCCGAATATTATTCTTTTGCCAGGACCCGAGAAATAGGAACACGTTGCTTAACTAGTCCTATGTAAGCAAAATAACTACCAAAAATAAGACTAGTATTTAAACAAAACTATATCTTTTTTGAATATTTTTTCAAGATTTAAAATAGCTACAAAATATTAATGAAACTATTTTTTTTTTTTAATTTTCGTTTTAAATATTAAGATAAAATATGAGGTAATATTTTGTATTTTTCAAAGTTAAAATGACTATAAAACCTTAATAGAACTATATTTTTGTAATTTTCGAAATTATATAAAATACCAAAATAAAGTGCAATTTTTGTATTTTTTCAAGTTTATGAGAGATACATAAACTAAAATTTATATATGTATTTTTTTGAAATTTTCTTTTTGCAACGGAATAAAGTAAAAGGTTAAAATAGCTATACTAGTCCTAAATTAGATATTTAAGCTTAAGAACGTAAAAATTCTCGGGGAGGGTCAAAAATCACGTGCTTACAGTCCTCGTGTCATGCCACGTCACTTTCAATGTAAATTCAATTTTTTCCCAATACAGTTGTTCCGTCATCTTTCACGGAGGTGAAAGAAACTGTTGGTCCCTTTAACTCCATATACAGTTTCAGAGATTCTTTATCATCAGTTGCTGATCATGTTGCTGCAACCCTCAATTTGCCTTCTCCACAACCATACACTCAACGAGGCACCGAGTTCTTCGAGTCTGGTCTGAATTTTGCCACGCCCGGAGTGACTTTCATGAAGCCCTTTTTCTTCCTCAAGAATGGCATCCTAGCACCTCCCTAGTCACATGACCTATCTCAGATTTCTACCTTTATGAGGTTCTTCTATGAAGACTGCTTCTCTTTTCATGACTGCGGCAGAAATAACAAAGTTCTTTCGAAGGCGCTCAATGATTACAAGCATGCCTTCTTACATGGAAAATCTATTTCTGAGGTGTCCCTTCTCGTCCCTGAAGTGGTGGAGACTATAAAGAATTCAATAGAAAGACTCATCAACGAAGCTGGAGCCAAAACTCTCATGGTTTCTAGAATTCTACCCGTTGGCTGCTTTCCTGGTTTTAGGACTCTGTTTCCCGAGGGAGATTCAATTGGCAAAAACAGATGCCACAAGGGATTGAATATGTTTTCGAAGCATCACAATGATCACCTATAACAATCAATTCTGGAGCTGCATTTGAAATATCCCGATGTTCATATTGTTTAACCAAAAATCTGAGTCTTTGGTCAAATCTAGAAAGAAATTCGGGTTACTGATAATCAGGAGATGAAAATAAAATATTTTTGAGAATGATGGTAAAGCAGTAAATAGTTTTGTATTTCAGTAAGATCTCAATAGTATTTCGTGTCCTTATAGATGTTGAGTCTTTCCCCTTTTATAGTTGAATCTAGGAGAAGATATAATGTCTCTGTCTTAATGAGGCAATTATGAGCAATAAATGATATTTAAAAGAAACGTTACACAATCATTTCTATTTAATTCAGATTCTCTAACGTATTTGACATTTAATGCTGTATTTAGACTCTTTTACGTCATCAGATTCGTATCTTCAACTTCTTCTGATCTTTGATATTTAAACGACTCGAATAGGTACGAGACTCGTACCTATTTTAGTAACGGTCCACACCTATGTTGCTTTCTTTTCCCCCTATCTGTTGTCGCCCGTGCCTCTTGGCTATTTATTGCATTTTGACCTTCTGACCAGTCCACGTGTCATGACACGTCATCTTTAATATTCAGACTCAGTTTTTTCCCAATACAGATAGTCCCCCCATTTTCCATTTATTTATCCATTAAATATTTGGGAAGTGGACCTTCACAAAAAGGGAATTTTTTGTTGTAATCAATGTTATGATAGTATTGACACCCCAGTTGTCTTTTCTATTTAATGTTCGGCACACGTGTCACCTTCCGATTGGTTTTGTAATTCTGCATCCTTTTTCCAAGGTTTATTCATCCCTTATATTCACGAAGCGATAGTTGCCTTTATTATAGGCTTTCCATCATTACACTTCTTTGCTTGACGGTTGCTATTATATACATATATATCCTTTTTCCCTTTGTCCTTTTCTTCATAAACCCTTAACAGATCCTTTACTCTTTATTTCTACTCCTTTCTCCTTGAGTTCATCCTTTTATCTGCAATGGCATCTCCGAATCCGAACCCTAAAAGAATCCCAATTCTTGATAGCTTCCCCAATGCCCCTGTAAGACATAGAAGAGGAAGAGGAGGCAGGCTTCGTAGCCTATGATCCGTTCGTGGTGGTGCCTCTGGTTCTGTCATGCCTTCTTCTAGCTCCGGTACTATTTCCAGAGGTTCTATTACTAAGAAATCTTCCTCTAAAGGTAAAGAACTTCTTGAGCCTCTTCAAGAGCATTTAGTTGAGAAAATAGTACCCAACGACCTATCTTTTGAGAATGATAGGAAATCTCTTCGTGAGCAAGTTATCAATTTAGAGAAAGCTGACACTTTTCCTTCTTTAATCACTGAACCTTTGGTTTCTATTGTTCGAAAAGATTGCAACTGGAGAAGTGATTTTTGTATTGTAATCCCTAATCCAAATCAAAGAATATCTTCTTTTAGGATTGGATTTTCTTTTGTTTATACTTACCCCTTCACTTTGGGATTTATTCCTGCTATTGACCCAGTCATACTTGATTTCTGTCATTTTTCAAAATTTGTTTGGGACAGACTGGTCCCCTTGTATGGAGAACAGTAGCTTGTTTGAGGTATTTATCTATTAAAACCGGTGTTGATTTTTCCTTTCCCCACCTAATTCATCTTTACCACCCAAGTTATTTCGCAATGGAGTTTTTACTCTAACTGCAAGAAGTAAAAGGGTCTTAGTAAGCCCTGAAGATGACAAGGACCACGGGTGGTACACTCGTTATGTTGCGGTACGCACAGTTGATTTGGTGGGTGAAACAAATATCCCTTTCCCTGAGAAGTGGAACTTTGCACGTAAGTTTTTTTTTACTTACCGTTCTTACCTCTTAAGAATTTCAACTTCTTTTCTAATTTCACCCTTTATTGCTTTTCTATAGCAACCATGGGAGATGTGGAACCCATTCCTAATTTCCGTGGTTGGGTAGATTTAATCATGAAAGCCATGCCTATGGAAGCGAGAACGTGGAAATCCATTTCCAATTTACATGGTTGGAAAGTGAAAACTCACGGTATGCATCTCTTTATCATTTTTCGTATGACAAGTCCTTTATTTTTTCTAACTTCTTTTTTTTTTTAAATCCTTCTTTTTGTCAGGATTTGCTATTCGAGGAATAACAACCGAAGTGGCTACTGCCCTTCGAGCCTCTTCTGGTACTTCTCTTTCTGTGGAGAGAACTCAAGCTAGGAAAAGAGGAAAGTTGTAGAAGAAGATTCTGAGGACGATGAAGACGAAGTCACCTCTTTGATAGTTAGACCAAGAGCCAAGAGACGCATAGTTTCCGAGAATGAAGTTGAAGTTACCCCTGTCTGTGCCTCTTTTACTGAACCTGTTCACATTCCCTCTGAAGATGAAACCACTCCGAGGGACACCAACGAATCTATTCATTGTCTCTTCGTTGGTGGTTTTGAAAGTGGAGAACTAGGTCCAATTTTAGATGAAGTTCCTCTTTCTTCCTCTGTTCCCATTCCTTCTTTTCCTGCTTCTTTACCTATTTCTGCTCCCTTACCTGCTTTGAGTCCTATGACTCATGTTATTTTCACTTCTTCTACCACTCTTCCTTCTATACCTCCCCCTTCCTCTGTTCAATATGCAGAGGAGGGTTCTAGTAGCAGAAGCTTGGCTATGAGGAGCGTTACGCTTGAAGTTTTTGCTAACAACAGCCTTTTAAGGAAGTCTGGTGGAGCAGATGACTGGCTTAGGCCTTTGATTGGAGATATTGAGAAGAAGAAGATGGACAACCATAGCTGCTTAACTTTGATGAATGACATTGTTCATTCTACTTTGAAGGTATTCTTCCTTTACTTACTAACAAGTTTTTTTAAAAAAATTCTTATTTCTATAAATTGTCACTGCAGGCTAACCTCATTGGTACAGAATTTATGGGAAGAATTTCCCTTCTGGAAAAGAAAGCCCGTGATTCTGAAAAGTCTATCCACGAGGCTAAGGAAATAGCCAGGGGAGCACAGCTAGAAACGGCCAATTGGAAAGAGCAGTATGAGAATGCTCTGGGAACTATAGAAGAATTGCTAGAGAGTAGAAATCTCCCGGAGCAACAAAAGCGAGGTCTGACTTCTGAGCTAGCAGTTGCCAAGGCTTCTTCAAGCCAATTTGAGAAAGATAAGGAACGCCTTGAGTGTTCATTTTCAGAACAACTATCAAATTGTAGTGAAGAGATCAGATAACTTAAGGTACTTTTGGCCAAGAAAGAAGAGTATGTAGGGGAGTTAGTGCAAAGCTTGACTCAAGCTCAAGCTGATTTAAAAATATCTTCTGATAAGGTACGTACCTTAGAGAGTTCTCATGCCTCCCTTGAAGCATCCTTTGAATCCTCTTTAGCTGAAAATCAAGTGTTAAAGAATGATCTCGCTATGTGGGAAAGGGAGTATGAACTTCTTAAGGAGAATTTTAACATAGAGGTGAGTTGGGCTTTTCTAAACTCTCGTCGTGATGCTTTAATGGAGGCCAGTCAAGAAAACTTTGATTTAAACTCAGAGTTGGCCAAAGTTTTAGAGACCATTGAGAGAACCCAACAACCACTTGACTTTCCCTCTCCATCAATTGAAGCTCCCGTGGCTGAAAAACCTTTAAATGAAGAAGCCGTTGAAGTTGAAAATGTTGCAATTCCAGCTTCAGAGGGTGAAACTTCTATGACTCAGTCTGTGGAAGTTGAAACTTCCGTGACTCTTGCTTACCTCGTTGATCCTAACATTTCAAGCTCAGCTGAAACCGTTCCTGTTGCTGCTTCTTCAGAAGTTGCCACCGTGCCTGTGGCTAAAAGTGAAATTAATATTGCAACTTCTGATGTGCTAACCCCTTCAATTGGATGATTTTATCCCTTAGTTTTTAAGGGATTTTTTGGTGAAAGTCCCCAGTTATCATAATGGGGCACTTGTATAAACTTTTATTGACTAAGTTTCTACTTAGTCTTTTTAATTATATTAAGAAGTTTTGATAGTACTTCAATGTGTTCTATTCTTGCCTTTTCCTTACTTATCTAGGACTTATAGAATAGTTTAACATTTTTATCCTTTGAAAATGCTTTATGATTCTTCTCATGACTTATTAACATGAGGTTTATAAAAGAGGGACCTTTTATTTTATCGACACTTAATGAAGAAGACGTCTCAACTTCACAATGGTATTATAATACGATGAAAGAAATAGGAATATACATGTTTTGTATGAAACAACTTTGACAAGTTTTATTTATGAACTTTAACAAGTTTTTTTTGACTATTACATGTATTAAAATCCATCTATGACTTTCTCATAACTGTTTTTCTTGTAACAGATTTTTACATAATATAAAATAAACAAGGTTTTTCTTCATAACCTGTTTTAGTACATAGCCAAGACCCTATCTTTATATATTAAGAAGGATTTGAGAGGTGACTTCGTTTATGAGTTTGAGAGATGACTCTGTTGTTCTCATGGGAAAAACATTATGATAAATGTCTTGTGTTTGTTGAACACGATGATGAATGCCGAAGACTTCGTAACTTTTTCTCAACACTTGTCTCTTTGTGGCTGACTTTTGTTCGATATTCGTATCTGTGTATAATATGTAGTCCCCCAAGTGTTTGAGCGGTGAAGTATGAAGCCTCGATCACTTGTTTATTTCTTTCAATTTGATCCTTTTCCTGAAACAGAAAAATATATGGGACTCGAAGGTGCGATTATAGATGAAGACTGCCTAGCTCGTGTGTATTTCCATTAGATTAATTGTAACCCTGGGCTGGGAATTTTAGAACACTCCATTTTGCCTTACAGGTCGTGACTCATCATTTGGCACGAGTTAGGGTTTTTGCCTAGCATCTAAAATCGTTAGTAAAACTTTAATAATTCAAAAGAAAAAATTTTAACATGGCGATACCTGACCGTGGGTACTTTCTCAGAAGTAATACCTCTTTAAATGGACGACATTTCAATGTGAGGGTAAAACTTTGTCGTCCATTGTCTCCAACTCGTATACTCCTTTTCCCGCAATGTCACGAACTTTGTATGGTCCTTCCCACGTTGGACTTAGCTTTCCTGAATTAGCAGCTTTTGCAGATTGGAACACCTTTTTAAGCACGAAGTCCCCAATTTTGAAAAATCTGAGGCGTGCTTTCCTATTGTAATATCGTTCAATTACTTGCTTTTGTGCTGCCATTCTTATCAATGCAGCTTCTCTTCTTCCTTCAAGTAAATCAAGGTTGACCCGCATCTCTTCATCATTAGATTCCTCTGTTGCATGAACGTACCGTGTGCTTGGTTCACCTATTTCAACTGGAATTAAGGCTTCCGCACCATAAACCATTGAAAATGGTGTTTCTCCAGTGCTTGTTTTTGTCGTTGTACGATAAGCCCATAATACTCTAGGTAATATCGCAGGCCAATTACCTTTTGAATCTTGCAACCTCTTCTTCAAGTTGTTGATAATGACTTTGTTAGTGGACTCCGCTTGTCCATTACTCACTGGATGGTATGGCGTAGACGTTATCCTTTTAATCTACCAACTTTGAAGAAATTCTGTGATTTGAGCTCCTATGAATTGTGGTCCATTGTCACACACAATCTCCTTTGGTGCTCCAAAACGGCATATTATATTTCACCATATGAAGTCTTTAACTTCCTTCTCTCGTACCTGTTTAAATGCTCCTGCTTCTACCCATTTAGTGAAATAATCTGTGAGTACAAGTAGAAACTTTACCTGACCTTTTGTTTGTGTAAGTGGACCTATGATATCCATTCCCCATTTCATAAAGGGTCACGGGGCTATAACAGGGTGTAGTAACTCAGCTGGTCTGTGCATATTATTGTCGTATCTTTGACATTTATCACATTTGGACACGAAACTGTTTGCCTCTTCTTCCATCTTAGGCCAATAATATCCTGCTCGAATCAATGTTCTTACCAGTGACCTTCCCCCTGCGTAATTTCCACAATGTCCTTCGTGCATTTCCCTCATCACATATTCTGTTTGAGAGGGTCCGAGACACCGTGCTAGTGGTGCACCGAACATCTTTCGATAAAGATTTCCTTGATAAAAACAATATCGAGCGGCTTTTTTGCGAAGCGCGTGAGCCTTCCCTTTGTCAATAGGCACGGTTCTGTGCTGTAAAAAAGCAGTAATTTCGTTTTTTCAATCCCATGTTAGATGATTAAAATTTACCTCATTCTTATCAGGTTCGAGAACGGAATAAAATAAATGTATGACTGAAGCATTTGCGTCGTTTGCTACGTCAGCTGCAGATGCAAGATTAGCTAAAGCATCTGCCTCCACATTCTCATCTCTTGGGATCTACATTACCTTCCAAGTTTGGAATTGCTTAATTAGTTCCCGTACCTTTTTGAGATATTCTTGCATTCGAGTTTCCCTGGCTGTATAAGTCCCCAGCATTTGATTGACCACGAGTTGAGAATCACACTTGATTATAATTTGTGTTATGTCGAGTTCTCTTGCCAATTCCAAACCTGTAATTACAGCTTCATACTCTGCTTCATTGTTATTTAGAGAATGTCATTTTATAGCTTGCCTAATAATTTCACCCGTAGGTGGTGTGAGAACTATACCCAGACCTGCTCCTTTTATATTAGATTAACCATCAGTGAATAAAACCCAAGTCCCCGGGTTTGTACCATTAAAAACTTGTAATTCTTTTTCTACTTCTAAATGCATCCCCAGGCTAAAATCAGCCACGAAATCAGCTAGTACTTGAGATTTTATAGCGGTCCTGGGTTGATAAATTATTTCGTATTCACTTAGTTCTATAGCCCATTTTGCTAATCTTCCTGACAGTTCGTGTTTATGCAAAATATTTCGAAGCGGAAAAGTAGTAACTACAATAATGGGATGACATTGAAAATAAGGTCTTAATTTTCTAGATGCCATGATCAAAGCTAATGCTAACTTTTCTAGTTGTGGGTATCGTGTCTCAGCCTCTAATAAGGACTTACTTACATAATAAATAAGAGATTGTTTACCTTGGTTCTCACGGACTAAAACAGCACTTACCGTAACTTCAGATACAGCCAGATAGATGAGAAGCTTTTCTCCCACCTTTGATTTTGCCAATAACGGTGGTTTTGACAAATAAGCTTTCAAATTTCTAAGGGCTTGTTGACAATCTTCATTCCATTCAAAATGATCTTGCTTTTTGAGTGCAGAGAAAAACTTAAAACACTTTTCCGAGGATTTGAAAATAAATCTCCCCAAAGCTGCAATTCTTCCCGTTAATCTTTGAACTTCCTTTTTATTAGTAAGGATATCAGGGATTTCTTCTATTGCTTTGATCTGAGAAGGATTTACCTCAATACCACGGTTAGAAACAAGAAAACCCAAAAACTTACCTGATGCAACTCCAAATGCACATTTTTCTGGGTTGAGTTTCATATTAAATTTTCGCAAAATTTCAAATGTAACAGATAGATGAGAAATATGATCATGAGACTACTGGGTTTTGACGAGCATATCGTCTATATATACCTCCATTGTCTTTCCTAAGTATTCTTGGAACATTTTGGTGACCAACCTTTGATAGGTTGCCCCAACATTTTTGAGACCAAAGGGCATTACTTTATAACAGTAAGTCCCTCTGTCTGTAATGAAAGAAGTTTTTTCTTCATCACTAGGGTCCATTTTAATTTGGTTATACCCTGAATATGCATTTAAAAAACTTAGAAGTTCATGTCCTGCAGTTTCATCAATTAACTGATCTATATGTGGTAAAGGAAAAGAATCTTTTGGACAAGCTTTATTAAGATCTGTATAATCTACACAGACTCACCACTTACCATTTTTCTTAGGTACAATAACTGTGTTGGCTAACCAATTAGGGTACTTTACCTCGCAGATTGACCCAATTTTTAATATCTTTTGGACCTCATCTTGAATTACCTTGTTTTTGAAAGCCCCCTGCTTTCTTTTCTTTTGCTTTATTGGTGTAAAAGATGGATTTTCGTTTAATTTGTGAGTCATCATATCCGGTGGTATCCCTGTCATGTCAGCATGGGACCAAGCAAAATAGTCCACGTTAGCTTTTCAAAATTTAATCAACATACCTCGCATATCTGAGCTTAAATTGTCTCCAATGTAAACCTTCCGTTCAGGCCACTGTTCGAATAATATCACAGCTTCGAGTTCTTCAATTGTTGTTTTGATATTTTCATTCTCTTCAGGTTCTTGAATTGTATCAGGTCTCGAGTCTAAATCCGTCTTTTCTTGTTCAACTGAGGTTTGATCCTTGAATCCTTCAATTGTTTCCTGTAATTACTATTTTTCTTAATTTACAGTGCTCGTACCTGTTACAGCGTTGATACTCCTAGCTGTCTGCTGATCCCCACGAATTTGGCAAATTCCCCATGGTGATGGGAATTTAATAACTTGATGTAGAGTTGATGGGACAGCATCCATATCATGTATCCACGGTCTCCCCATGATCATATTGTAAGCCATTTCCATATCTACCACCTGAAATTTAGTTTCTTTAATAACACCTGCAACAAAGGTTGTTAGAATTACCTCTCCTTTTGTTACCACACTTGAATTGTCGAAGCATGACAAGGTATGCGCCTTGGGTATCATTTTGTCTTCAGCTTGCATTTCATGTAATACCCTTAGTAGTATAATATTTACGGAACTCCCTCGATCAATCAAAACACATTTTACATTAGTATCATGTACAAGTAAAGATATTACCGGTGCGTCATTATGCGGAGTTATCACTCCTTCGGTATCTGCATCATCGAATGAAATACTTTCATTTTCTAAAACCTGTCGTACTCGTTTCCCGTGTGTAATTGTTACTTTAGAAACCTTGTTGGAGGCTGTGTAGGTTATCCTGTGAATATCTTCTCCCCCACTTATCACATTTACTGTTCTCTTGGGTGAAGGAGGCTTTGGTGGCTCTTGCCTATTTTTCATATAGGCTTGTTTACCTTTTTCACTAAATAACTCAGTGAGGTATCCTTGCTTCAATAGATGGTCCACTTCACTCTGCAAGAATCTACATTCTGAAGTTTTGTGCCCGTGATCATTGTGGAATTCGCACCAATGATCTGGATTGCGTCTATTTGGATTTGACTGCATCTCTTTAGGCCACCGCACCTTATCTCCCATGCTTCTCAAAACAGCCACGAGCTCGGAGGTAGTGACATTAAAGTTATATCCGCCGAACCTTGCCTTTAAACTTTTGTCATCATCTCGTGACTCTTGTCTGTTCCGATCATTTCTGAATTTCGATGAAGAACCAGAATCCCTATTCCTCGATTTTTGATCATATTGTTGGCTATCTTGTTTTGACTGTGGGTCTTTTCCTACAGGACCCATATATGGATCGTACCTGTTTTTACCTGATCTTTTTTCGGTTTCTGATCTTCTGGAACCACCCCTTTCTTCATGATGAAACTTAGGTACGGTATCTTATTCAATTCGTAGCTTCGTACTATACCTGTTGTAAACATCATTCCACGTGGTTGCAGGGAATTCTCGAAGGCTTTCTTTGAGTCTTCTCGTGGCTTCAAAACTTTTGTCATTTAAATTACTTGCAAAAGCTATTGCAGCCCAGTTGTCAGGCACATGGGGTAGAGTCATTCTTTCACGCTGGAATCTATCAACAAAGTCTCTGAGCAACTCTGAATCTCCTTGTTTGATTTTGAAAATATCTTCCATTCTTTTCTCAACCTTTTGTGCTCCCGAATGTGCTTTAATAAAAGAATCTGCAAGCTCAGCAAAAGAATTTATAGAATTTTCAGATAAAAGAGAATATCAGGTTAATACACCCTTGGTGAGTGCTTCTCCAAATTTCTTGACCAGTACCGATTCAATTTCTTGTTTGGTCAAGTCGTTGCCTTTTACGCATGTTGTAAATGGTCACGTGGGTCTGTAGTACCATCATATTTCGGGATGTCAGGCATTTTGAACTTTTTCGGAATTGGAAGGGGAGCAGCACTTGGCTTCCAAGGTTGTTGTGAGTATTTGTCCATGTCAACTCCTTTTATTACAGGCGGAACTCTAGGGATTTGCTCAATACGTTCATTTTGTTCCTTAATCTGTTTCTGCATGGTTAGTACTAAATTTTGCAAATAGGAATTATTTGAATTACCTGGTTCACCTTCCTGTGGTTCACTGGTGGTTCCTCCATTTCCAGAATTAACAAGACCAGAACGGGGATTCTCCAATGTATTATTGTTAGGAGTTGGTGTGGATGGTACAGCAGGCAATCGACTAACTAGATCCTGAAGAGCTTTGCCGACCTGTGCATCAATTAGCTTTTGTAAAGCTTCATTTGTACCACCTTCAAAGTGTTCAGATTGTTCTTGTTGATCAGCACGAGATTCAGGAGTGCCTTCACGAGATTGACGTGGTGAATTTTGAGGGGAGGGAACCACTTCAATGTTATGTAAATCTCCTTGATTTTGATGGATTTGATTTTCAGGGTTTCCCAAAGTGTTTTCATTGTTATTGTTGGTGTTGTCGTTTGACATGGTGATAACAATGGACAAGATGTAGCTTAAAAGAAAAGATTATCAGATTCCCGGTAACGGAACCAATTTGTTTAACCAAAAATCTGAGTCTTTGGTCAAATCTAGAAAGAAATTCAGGTTACTGATAATCAGGAGACGAAAATAAAATATTTTCGAGAATGATGGTAAAGCAGTAAATAGTTTTGTATTTCAGTAAGATCTCAATTGTATTTCGTGTCCTTACAGATGTTGAGTCTTTCCCCTTTTATAGTTGATTCTAGGAGAAGATATAATGCCTCTATCTTAATGAGGCAATTATGAGCAATAAATGATATTTAAAAGAAACGTTACACAATCATTTCTATTTAATTCAGATTCTCTAACGTATTTGACATTTAATATTGTATTTAGAATCTTTTACGTCATCAGATTCGTATCTTCTACTTCTTCTGATCTTTGATCTTTAAACGACTCGAATAGGTATGAGACTCGTACCTATTTTAGTAACGGTCCACGCCTATGTTGCTTTCTTTTCCCCTATCTGTTGTCGCCCGTGCCTCTTGGCTATTTATTGCGTTTTGACCTTCTGACCAGTCCACGTGTCATGACACGTCATCTTCAATATTCAGACTCAGTTTTTTCCCAATACAGATAGTCCCCCCACTTTTCATTTATTTATCAATTAAATATTTGGGAAGTGGACCTTCACAAAAAGGGAATTTTTTGCTGTAATCAATGCTATGACAGTATTGACGCCCCAGTTGTCTTTGATTCGCAGAAGAAGTGCGGAGACGAAGGAGTTGTTGTATGTTCTGATAGGGCTTCGTATTTATACTGGGATGGATTTCAATTGAGACCTGAGGCTTTGGAGAACCTGATGGATACACTCTTCAGCAAAAAAGGATTCGTATTCCCAGAATTGAAGGTTGGAGAAGAAGCAGCAGCAGCAGCAGTAACAAGGCGTCATTCCAGGATTCATTCACGAGTTGGAGACATGTCTTCTGTCGTTATTAGGCATTTACTCTTCGTCTAAGCCAGTTTTCTGTATTCAATTCATTAGCATTGGATTTTTTTCTGTAATATGTTTAAATCAAAGGGCAGGATCTCATTGTTTCATATGTACATGGGAATGCCCCTCTTAGTTTCTGTAACAATTAGCAATTCTTTTTACCCATACTCAATATATAAAAGTATCAGAATTTCATTCATAACATTTTTCTAATGTTTATTTATATAATATATTTGTTATCTAATTTATTTTGTTGTTGTCTTTCACTCTCTATTTCTAAGCTTGAGATAGATAAAAGGAGGGTCTAACTGTTTGTGAGAAGCTTAGCCTCAGAAATAGGGGTGTTCAAACCGAACCGGAAAATCGCACCAAACCGAAAAATCAAACCAAACCGATTAAAAACCCGACTAGGTTTGGTTTGACTTGGTTTGGTATTGAGTAAAATAAACCTGAACCAAACCGACATATAAATATATAAATTTTATTCATATTTTTAAAACTTTATAGTGAATTTTCTTTCGAAAATGTAGAAATATTTGGGATCCTCTCATGTATTAACCTTGAAAACGTAAATTAACGAAAAATTATTGTTAGACGAATAACTATCATGTGTTACTAAAAAAATTCTCCAATTAGAACATATTAATAGATCATACGTTTGTCAATTTTTTTCCATATTTACTAAACATATATTTACTTATCAAAGTTTTATCTATAATTTTAACAAAGTAAGATTGAAATAATATTAATGTAACAAAAAAAACCGAAAACCCAAAAAATCCGACAAAACCGAACCAATCCAAACTGATATAGTTGGTTTGGTTTGATTTTGATAAAAACCGAACCAATCCGGTTCATGTACACCCCTACTCAGAAATAAGGCTCTTCCTAGTTGACCTGGTTAGCCATCAATTAATTTTTTCATTTGCCAAAATAATTAGGGCTGTGAATTATCATCCATGATTTGATGTGGAGAAGTAAAGTAACCTTTCGGCTAAGTTGATGGATCAAACAAGAGCAGTCGAGTCAGATAGCTAGTTCTCAATTATATCAGATCTATTGTATGGTATCCTCTGTTTGTATATGGAATGCAGTTCGCAGCAATTTAGGCTCTCCTCGTTTTGTTAAATCTGAGTTGTTGTGTCGCTGTTGTTTGCTTGATTTCCCTTTTAAATCTGTGTACTTATAAACTACCATGTAATTTGCGAAGTGAGTATAGAACTATTATCTTAAACATCCACCTTATGCATCTATTAAAGGGGTATAAATAGAGGATATGATGAACTAGAATATGGGATTTATTCTTCTCAAGTTCAGGCTTGTGTATTTTATCCTGAGAATTTTACAACTTATATTTGTAATGTGATATAAAAATTTGAGGATTTGAGAAGTAGCAAATACAGCTTCATGCATCAATACTAATCTCAAAGTAATTAATCCACTGATAATTTTCTGAAACAACAATTCTTCACAGGACAACAATTTTCCTTTGCTTGAGTGTGCAATATTTGATGTTCCAATCATTCTATCTTACTCAAGATGGCCTGACCAGGCCCTCTTAATTTCCATTATATATCCAACCTTATGCTATAGACTTTAACTTCAAACCTAATTGATAAAATCGGGGTCGGGGGGGGGGGGGGGGATTCAACATTTTTTATAAAACAAATGAGAGACATGAATCCTTTACAAGGCAAAAAGCAGAGATATGTATAGAGTTCCATGTCTTATAATATAGCAAAAGTTCCTATAGTAGTGTAGGTTTCATATGGTAGATTTAGATAAATGTAAAAGCCAAACCAAAAAAAACCCTACATACTCAGGTGTTATGAAAATCAAGAAAGTACATCGTATATTGGCTGAAGGAAGAGCTAAATGAAAACAAAATGGTAGTACTAATTAAGTAACCAAAAATAATAATCTATCAAATTAAATAAGCAAAATTTGGAACCTTCATATCAGTCATTCTTCCAATAAGAACCACAATATACGTATGCAACCAATTAAGGTCGAATGAGTTAAGATTTCTAATTGTGTTTTGGAAGTTATGCCACTTCAGTATTTATCAAAGCAAAAGAAGAATTTCAAATTACGTGCAAGAATGCAATCGAAATACTTATCAAACTTTAATCTTTAAGAACCGCTTGTTAATGAGGCGCGGAACCACGTATATCCAGAGGATTGACCTGAACAATTTAATCCGAAAAAAATATATTATTGAGACGAATTCAAAATTTACATTTATAAATTCAAAATAAGTGTGATATATATATATATATGCATAAGTTATAATTTTTTCCACATATATACATAGTATAAGCCAAAAACAATAGATATTTCGGTCAAACCAGATCGAACTCAATTAATCCACCCTAAAAATATTATCATCCAAAACTATTGTTTGTTTGGGCCTCTTAGTCTCTATTACTTCCTTCCCTTACATATGGCAGCCCCATAGAAATGGCACCAGGTAGCCGGTCCAAAGGATCTCAGTTTTTCAGTTTAATTTTTCAAGACATAAATGTTTTGAATTGTCTTGAAGTTAACATTTTTAGTTTAAAATTTCAAGACAAAATAAATACTAACTAATCTCTAAATAGAATACCTGATTTTTGTTTCTAGTTCAATTTCCGGCGTATCTCATACAGAGGCGGACCTACGTTGAGGCTTGAGGGGTCACGGGACCCCGTTAGCCTCGGCAAAAACTATGTATATATATTTCTTTGCCTACAGTTGTGACCCCTTAAATATTTTTCGTGTGCCCCTAAAGTCAAAGAGGCGAAGTAGAGGAGCGGTTTTGTGGGGAACTTAAGTTTTTGCTTTTGCTGGATGTCGTGGGTTCAAAACCCATTATCTCTTTCTCCCCTCCTTTTTAGTTTACTGCTTTTAATTCAACTAATCTGTACACATAATAGTCAACTTACTTCACTTTTTTCCTTTTTCAAATCACTTCCTTAAAATTAAAAGCCTCAAATTGTAATTTATCGCCCTTCAGAAGTAAAAAAATACAAATATTTTTGCCACAACTTTCTTCAAAAATCATTTTGACAAAGTAACGGATATCCATCAACTCTGATTCATCAGTGACAATTAATTAAGAGTTTGAAACTTTTCTTCAATTCTGTAACTATTGGCACACCCTTAATCTAGATTTGTTTAGTAATTTTTTTTGATAATTTTTGAAGTTTGAACACCTTTTTGATCATAGACCCCTTATTTAACCGAGAAAAAGCTAGAAATTTTAAAGTTAGAAACAATCTTAAATCAAATACATTCCCTTTCCGTAGCACCTTTTTTGCGAATAAATCTCTCTTTTTGTTCGATGATTTCTATTTCTTTAGAACTTTTATTTATTTATACTTGAATGATAAGTTATCATAATCATTGAGTTTTCAAAGAGTTGCCCGCCAAATTTTATCGCTAGTAATTAGCATACAATAGTGCCCCCGTCGTGCTCGAATCCTGGGTCCGCCTCTGATCTCATATCGTCCACTCCGACAGAATAGCTTGGATGATATTTAGAAAAATTTAATAAATTTTCGTCTAGAAAAAAAAGTTTGTGAAAATTAAAAATGTAATGATTGTTGTTATTTGTAAGGTTAGTAAGTGTTTGTGAAAGTACGAAGAGTTTTTTGTAAAGAAAAATGTGAACGATTATGGGAGTCTTGGAGGGCCATCTCTCGCGCGCAAAAAAAAAAAAAAAAAAAAAAAAAAAAACTTAAACAAGAGCCAAATTCAGTATTTCTTTGATATTCTCTGATTTGTGCCACTTTATTCAACTCAATGGAGCCAAAATATATTAGGAAAAAATAAAAATAAAAATGGAGCCAAAAGAAGAAGAAAAATAGTTAAGGAATACCAACAGTTGCAGGGAGAATGAATCTTGACAACTCCCAGGAAATCTGATGAAGTTTGTCTAATTTTCTTGATTTGAGCAGACAAAAATTGCTAGCTCAATGATCTACCAAGTCCTTTCGTAATGTATACATTTTCCAAACACAGTTAACTTTAATTTAATATTGTTTATGTTAAAATTGTCTATTTATGTTATATTTGGATAATTATTCAACTTTAAATTTACTGCGGCCAAAGCTATAAAATTAATTTTTGTACGTAGCAAAATAAATCAATTACGCCTAAATATTACAGGAAATAAAAAAAGTTCGAAAGTACTAAATAGGCGTTTGGCCATAAGTTTTGAAAGTTTTTTTTTAAATAAATAAATATGTGTTTGTTTATTGAATTAATCTTGTTTTTGGGAGATTTTGAAAACCAAAACTTTAAATCCCAAATATAGCTTAAGACCTCTTTTTGGGTCAACTCATGATCATTTGGGACTTTTTAGCTGGAAAAAAAATAACTTTTTAATATATCAAAAAATATTTGAGAATCTATATCTAAACGGGTCCTAAATCTTCGGTCCCAAAAAGTACAAGCAGTAGCTCCTCATTTATGAAATTGTCACGTAAGTATAACTACGTCCACCAACTCATCTTACATAATTCGTGTGGCATCATTTTAAAGAACAAAAGACTCAATCTTTTGTTTAACCTAATACTCCCAGGGGTGGATCTAGAAGAAAGGAGGAGTTCACGTGAACCTATGCTCCTCTCCATAAAATATGCATAACATATATTTTTTATTTTGTTCTTAAATAAGCATATATGAACCCATGCTGAAAGGGCACTTAGGCGCGCTCAATATTGGGGCATTTGCATCTATATTTGTTTTTGGGTCAAGTTTTAACTTGTACCCGCTTTGCAAAAAAAAATTACAAGCGTATCCACTTTTTCGCGTAACTTCAGCATACGGGCCTGAAGTAGCAAAGGCAATCATGCAAACTTCAGCATTCTAGTAGACGGCAAAAATTACTGAACTAAGTGTGCTGAAGTTTTTGTTTGTAATTGCTTAACTTAAGCATTCTAGTAACTGAAGTTTTGTTCTCTATTTGCTGAAATTTTTGTTTGTAATTGTTGAACTTAAGCATTCTAGTAGCTGAAGTTTTGTTCTCTATTTGCTGAAGTTTTTGTTTGTAATTGCTGAACTTCAACATGTTTTAGCTGAAGTTTTTCACGTAAACTTAGTGTTGACTGAAGTTTTTGTTTGTAATTGCTGAACTTAAGCATTTTAGTAGCTGAAGTTTTGTTCTCTATTTGCTAAAGTTTTTGTTTGTAATTGCTGAACTTCAGCATGTTTTAGCTGAAGTTTTCCACGTAAACTTAGTGTTGGCTGAAGTTTTTGTTTGTAATTGCTGAACTTAAGCATTCTAGTAGCTGAAGTTGTATTCCCTATTTACTAAACTTCGGCATGTTTTAGCTGAAGTTTTGTTCTATATTTGCACTTCAGCATGTTTTATGCTATCATGTAATTGATTTTTTGTATAGATAATAAGTTTATCATAAGTAGAATTAGTAACTTAAAAAACTAGATAATGATTTAGCACAATACGTTAAAATGCATTGATAATGTACAAAGCTGAATCCAACAAGTTACTATCATTTTCTTCAAAACTTACTTTAGAAAGTTATTTATAATTTATTTTTAAATAATCTGATAAACATACTTATGTCAATCATCCCCATGAACTGAAGTTTCATAGCAGCACCAACAGCAACAGAAGAAAGAAGAAGAAGAAGAAGAAGGGGGAGGAGAAAGGGGGCTGAAGTTGTTTAAAAAGTAGGTACAAGTTAACACATTTTAGAAAATAAGTATAGATTAAATGAGAGCGACCAAATAGAATGCCCCGTACAATTTTTACCACAATGTTCAATAAGTGTACTTTTGGCCCAACGTTAGGGGACCAATTCATGTTTGCTTCCTTAGATATTTTAATTAAATATGTTTATATTTCTTTATGTTTTTCTTTTCTTTCTTGGTTACTTGGCCTTAAGTTATTCTTTAAAAATAATTACTAAAATATTTTATTTAATGTGATATTGTGATCCCATTTTTTTTTCTTGAAGATTATCACGGATAATAGTAGGTTGTAAGTATTTTTGAAAAATAGAACTTCAAAATTAAAAAGTTAATCTCTCAAAAGATTTATATTTTGTCAAGAAATGAAGTAAGGGAAATTAAAATAAAAAATTAATCTTAAACTCCCACTATAATAATAAAAAAAAACTACTAACAAAAATCACGAATCTACGGGAAAATAGAAGTACATAAAAAGATCTACATAACATGATGGAAGAAGAATCTTTTAGTAATCTTTAGCTTTCTATATACAATATAAGATATTTAAACTGTAAGTAATGATTCTTTTATTGATATTTTTCAAAGTATGAAAACTTGTCGAGGACATAATTAATGCTAATAATATTAATTAGAGTTGCTCGTCAACTTGGGTCATTGTAAAAAAAATTATATTGTCAAATCATATTATATTATTTATCTAAAAATAGTGGTATACTATGCTATTAAAATCTTGGATATGCTAGTGAATACTTTATATCTTTTACCGGGTAACACACTATGGGTATTAAATTATATTTAATGTGTAGGAATAAGAAAACCAAGTGTCAATCATTGTGCAAAAATGGAAGTGGGGTGTAGGATAGTTCTCTATCAGTAGTAAGTGTTAAAATGTCAAAAGTCCCACATCGGTGGGTGACATATTTGGTTGTGATTTTTTCCCTATAAAAGAAGGCCTAATATTTAGGATTTAAATACACCTCTCATTTGCTTTCTTATCTTCTTAAGGCATTTGTATCTTCTCTCTTTAGTATTATTTCATTTGTATTTTTGGAGTGGAATAAAATATTGGTTGTGTCCGAATGAAGTAGGCAAAATTGGCCGAACCTCGTAAATTCTGGTGTTCCTTTTATTGTTGCTTTATTGTCTTATTTATTATTTGGTGACTATCATAATTTTTGGTATAGTAGTTATGACTCATTCACACTATATACATTTGGCTCCCGCAACAATTGGTATCAGAGTCAAGGTACTATCTAAGTATGTTCTGTGGTTGCAGCATAGTCTGATCTTCCATATCAGAAAAGATTTATCTTGGTAACTGAGTTAAGGTTCTGCCTGAGTATGCTATATGGTTGCAGCTTAGTCTGATCTTCCACACCACAAAGAAAACTTCTGCAAGTAAATTATGGAAAGTACTGGAGGATAAATTTTTGAAGAAAAATAGTCAAAATAAATTGTACATGAAGAAGAGACTATTTCACTTCACCTATGTTCCCGGTACCACGATGAATGAACATATCACCAGTTTCAATAAGTTGGTCACAGATTTGCAAAATATGGATGCAACTTTTGATGATGGTAACTTGGCCTTGATGTTGTTAGGGTCACTTCCTGATGAGTACGAGCACCTTGAAACTACTCTACTCCATGAAAATGACAAAATTTCTCTCAGAGAAGTTTGTTCGGCTTTGTACAACTATGAACAAAGAAAGGGAGAAAAACAGAAGGGCGGAGAAGGAGAAGCACAGGTTGTGAGGGGTCGTCCTCAAAATCAAATGAGGACAAAGAATGGAAGATCCAAGTCAAGATCTAGACCCAACAAAGATGAATGTGCCTTTTCTTGAGAAAAGGGGCACTGGAAGAAAGACTGTCCGAAGTTGAAGAATAAAGCCAAGCATAACAATGGAAATGCCATTATGGATTTAAATGTAGCTGATTGTGATGATTCAGACTTCTTATTAGTTACAACAGAGTCATCAACATCATCAGACATATGGTTGATGGACTCGGCTTGTAGCTATCATATGTGTCCCAACAAGGACTGGTTCGTGGATTTTCAAGAAGGAGAATATGGAGTCATCCACACAGCGGACAACAGCCCTCTTACCTCATATGGAATTGGTTCAATACGATTAAGGAACCATGATGGAATGATCAGAACATCAACAGATGTTCAATATGTACCGGATTTGAAGAAGAATCTCATCTCTATGTGAGCCCTAGAATCAAAAGGGTTCAAAATCATTGCAGAAAATGGAGTGATGAGAGTATGCTCCGGTGCACTATTGGTAATGAAGGCCAATCAGAAGAACAATAACATGTACCATTATCGCGATAGTACAGTTATTGGGACAACGATAGTAACATCCAGTGACGAAAAAGAGGAAGAAGCAACCAGGTTATGGTACATACGCTTGGGACATGCTGGAGGAAAATCCTTGAAAACTTTATCAGATCAAGGATTTGTTAAAAGGAGTAAAGGCTTGCAACTTGGAGTTTTGCGAGCATTGTGTCAAAGGGAAACAGACAAGGGTTAAATTTGGTACAACGATCCATAATACTAAAGGCATTTTGGATTATATACACTCTGATGTTTGGGGTCCTTCCAAAACACCTTCATTGGGTGGGAAACAATATTTTGTAACCTTTGTTGATGATTTTTCCCGAAGAGTGTGGGTGTATACAATGAAGAGCAAAGATGAAGTGTTGGAATTTTTTCTCAAATGGAAGACGGTGGTGGAGAATCAAACAGGCAGGAAGATCAAGTGTATTCGCACAGGCAATGGAGGTGAATACAAAAATGATCATTTCAATAAGGTCTGTGAAAATGATAGCATCGTCCGACACTTCACTGTCAGACATACACCACAACAGAATGGAGTGGCAGAGCGTATGAACCGGACCTTGCTGGAGAAGGTACGGTGTATGTTGTCCAATGCTGGCTTGGGCAAAGAATTTTGGGTTGAGGCAATTATATATGCATGCCACCTCATTAATCGTCTATTATCTGCTGCTATTGATGGCAAGACACTATTTAAAAAATGGTATGGAAAGTCTGCTGTAGATTATGACTCTTTACACGTGTTTGGCTCAATTGCATATTATCATGTGATAGAGTCAAAATTAGATCCAAGGACAAAGAAGGCTATTTTTATGGGGATTACTTTTGGAGTCAAAGGATACCGCTTATGGTGTCTTATGACAAAGAAAGTAATATTCAGCAGGGATGTTACCTTTGATGAATCTGCTATGGTAAATAAGATAACAGAAGATACCAAACAAAATAAGGGTGCTTCTAAGCAGGTGGAGTTTAAGAGAATTTTATTTTTCCTACACAAGAAGCAGAGGAGGAAACAAATGAAGATTATCCTCTGGAAAAAGAGCCAGTAGAGAGGGAGATTCCAATTCAAGAACCTCAACAACAACTTGAATCAATAGCAACCAGCAGACCAAAAAGGACAATAACAAAACATGTTCGTCTCATAGAGACGGTTGCTTGTGCCGCCTCAATTGTAGCTGATGATGTTCCTACCACTTATAAAGACGCAGTCCAAAGTTCAAAAGAAAATAAGTGGAGGATTGCCATGAATGATGAAATTCAGTCTCTTCATCAGAATCATACATGGAGATTGGCCAATCTCCCGAAGGGAAAGAAAGCAATTGGGTGCAAATGGGTATTTACAACGAAAGAAGGATTTCCTAACCAAGAAGATGTTCGCTACAAAGCAAGATTGGTGAAAGGATATGCTCAAAAGAAGGGAATTGATTACAATGAAGTGTTTTCTCCAGTTGTAAAACATTCCTCCATTAGAATTATGTTGGCTTTGGTAGCATAGTTGGATTTGGAACTAGTTCAGATGGATGTAAAAACTGCGTTTTTACATGGAAACTTGGAGGAGGAAATCTACATGACTCAACCAGAAGAATTCAAAGTTGCTGGAAAGGAAAATATGGTGTGCAAACTTGAAAAATCGTTGTACTGATTGAAACAATCTTCTAGACAATGGTACAAACGATTTGACAAGTTTATCTTGCGGCAAAGGTACAAGAGAAGCAAGTACGATCGTTGTGTGTATTTGCGCAAGCTTAAAGATGATTCCTTTATATATCTTCTCATATATATTGATGATATGTTGATAGCTTCCAAGAATTCGAAAGAAATTGATAAGTTGAAGATTCAATTGAAAAAGGAGTTCGAAATGAAAGATTTGGGTAAGGCAAAGAAAATTCTTGGCATGGAGATAATAAGAGATAGACGTTTAAAGAAACTTTGTTTATCTCAAAAGGAATATTTGAAGAGAGTACTACAACGTTTTGGCATAGATGAGAAGACTAAGCCAGTTAGTACTCCACTTGCTCCCCATTTTAAGTTAAGTACTACTATGTCGCCAAAAGATAAAGCTGAACAGGAGTATATGTCAGGGGTACCATACGCAAATATTGTTGGTAGCTTGATGTATGCAATGGTCTGTACGAGACATGACATTTCACAAGATGTTGGAGTTATTAGCAGATATATGCATAATCCAGGAAAGGAGCATTGGCAAGCTGTGAAGTGGATTCTACGGTATAATCATAATATTATAGATGTTAGGTTAGTTTTTTAGCAGGAAGGCAATCAGTCCGTATTTGGATATTGTGACTCAGATTTTGCGGGTGATCTGGACAAACGAAGATTAACTACTGGTTATGTGTTTACTTTTGCAAAGGCACCAGTTAGTTGGAAGTCTACTTTGCAGTCAACAGTTGCTTTGTCTACAACAGAGGCTGAGTACATCGCTATTACAGAGGCTGTGAAAGAGGCAATTTGGCTTCAGGAGTTGCTAAAAGAGCTTGGTATTGGACACAAAAGTATCACAATTTTTTGTGATAGCCAAAGTGCTATTCAATTAGTGAAGAACCAAGTTTATCATGCAAGGACGAAGCCACATTGATGTTCGGTATCATTTCGTACGAGAAATCATAGAAGAAGGTGGAGTCACGATAAAGAAAATTCATACTACGGAGAATCCTGCTGATATGCTGACAAAGGTGGTGACAGCGGTCAAGTTTCAACATTGTTTGGATTTGATCAACATTGTTGAACACTGAAAATTGAAGATGAAGACACAACCAAAATTTGTTATTGATATAAAATTGAAGATGTGGAATTTTTCCAAGGTGGAGATTTGTTGAAAATGTCAAAAGTCCCACATCGGTGGGTGACATATTTGGTTGGGATTTTTTCCCTATAAAAGGAGGCTTAATATTTAGGATTTAAATACACCTCTCATTTGTCTTCTTATCTTCTTAAGACATTTGTATATCCTCTCTTTAGTATTATTTCACTTATATTTTTGGAGTGGAATAAAATATTGATTGTGTCCGAGAAAGTAGGCAAAATTGGCCGAACCTCGTAAATTCTGGTGTTCCTTTTATTGTTGTTTTATTGTCTTATTTATTATTTGGTAGCTGTCATAATTTTTGATATAATAATTATAATCCATTCACACTATACACATTTTACTCATGCAACAGTAAATTCCAAATTGGGAATCAAAGAAAGTCAGCTAGTTTGGCTAAATTTGGCAGATAAAGATATGGAGCATCATTCTTGGGTATCTCTCAGCGCACTTTGTTTCCCTTTTCCCCCTGTTTTTTGCGATAACTCCACATTCATCTTCTAAATTTTGAAACTCAAATTTCTACATCGCTTCACATTCATAAGAACGTATAACGTACCAACAAGGGTTGTAGTTCAGTGGTAAGTACTTCTTCTTCCTTAATTAGAGATCTTGAGTTTGAGCTTTTAGGTATGGAGTCGCCTTTGTTAGGGAGCACTTTACCCTTAATGTGAGACTTTCCGGCACGAATCCGAATTTAGTCGGACCCTAATGTGAATATCGTACACTGAGTGGAAACAAAAAAGAAGAACGTATAACGTTCTATGGAAAGAAAAAAGAAGAAACTTTTCACTTCGAGTACATTTAACAAACAAATAAATGATGTAATTCATAAGCTTTAATAGATAATTTATCAATATTTCTTTCTGTAACAATATCTCTATATAACAATCATTTACTATAAAAGTTAAATTCTTTTCGGACCCGAATTTGTATATATGTTATAATATATGTCCTCAATAACAGCATTGCACGCACTATAACATACAAAAAAATTGGAATAAGCACGCCGGTTATAGAGAGATTTGATTGTATTTACGAGCGAAAGCAAGCCCTTCGTCTTATTCCTTTTGATTTGGGCATGCATACATCATCAATTCATCATTAGATAATTAAGACTCAACTTGAGAGTGACAATATATTGTAGGTGTTACGATCAATTAGTATCCATTTGTACTGTAACTGTTTGATGCCATGCATTGAAGATAAAGTGTTTGACTTTAGGGCATAAGAATATTTTCGCAGATTCAGAAAAATCCCGAATGGACCTAAAGCTTAGACGTTCAACCATAAACCACCAGTTTGATGATTTACATGCACTATTTTCAATGTGCTTATCCACATTTCTTTATTTGTTCAATAAAGTGATGACAAATGAGATTAAACCAGGTGGGAAAATTGCTATGGTGTAGAGAAAGAAAACCCAAGTCGTACACTTCTCTTATTATCTTCCAGCTTCCTCACCATATATAGGAAAAAAGTAAAAGCTAATTTGAAGTTCTAGTAAATGTTTGCGACTTTGCTGTTTCTTGACAGCGACAAGCATTAGTCGAAGAAGTTCGAGGAGTTGAATGTGACTTTAATTATTGACAGCTTACTTTCACATCATGTTATAAGTCAAATCTTTCTATAATACTCTGTTTGTTCCAAAAAAAATTGACTGCTATAATGAAGTAATGTTATAGAGGACATATTATAATTTATAACATAACATAATATTCTATTTCGAGAATAACTCGATTTTTATAGTAAATAACTATTATATATATATGAATATTGTTATAAAAAGGTTTGAGTGTAGTAATTTGATCTCTTACAAGTTACAGGGTTTATAAGCACATAGACATATTGCTAAATGCTAATATGTGGGACCTTAATGTTACTTTTCATTTAATAATACCAGTACTTCTAGAAATGAAAAGTTAGAATAGTTTTAATTAACATGCATTCACGATTCAATAGGTGTAGTGAGATAGCTGCGAGTCCTTCACGCTTAAGTACAAGTCTCAAGTTGGAAATGGAGAGGTTTCTGAGAGTGTTTTACCCCTTCTTTTTAGCGAGCCTACTTGACACAAATTCAAATTAATCAAACTGATGGGTTTTAAATACCGCCTTAGGAAAAAGAGTAAAAATCTTACGGGGTGTCTTATTTGGTCGTCCCACTTAATCTGTATCAATTTTTAAAAAAAAAATTTAACTAGTACTCAAAGTTTAGATAACTTCATGCTTTTTTTCTCCACCTCCTCCCCTTCAAGGTGACGGTGAGTTCATATGATATTATTGAGCATATTTTAAGGTAGTTTTGATGTTTTATTGTGGTGGGCTATTGTGGCACTTTATTTTTTACTACTGCTTAGGGTTTCTTCTTTTTTCTTCTTAATTGCAAAATGAGTTTGTCAGATTTATTGTTGTTTTGACAAATTGATGATTGGGGTTTATTCTTGATGATATTTTGATGTTATGTTTGAAATTTGAACTCATTTGGAGTAGGTGTTAAATCGTGTATTAGATTGTTGAAATTCTAAGAACAAATTCTATTTCTGGACAATTTGCAGTTCAGACCTAACATTGGTTGCACTTCAGACTTATTTGGCCTCAAGGGCATGAAAAGATTGGTTGCACTTCAGACCTATTTGGTCTCAAGTGCATCTAAGCATTTTTATTCAATTGAGACCTATTTGGCCTTAAGTGCATGAAAATATTTGTTGCACTTCATGCCTATTTGGCCTTAAGTGCATCTAAGTGCAATTTTTTTACTTTAGACTTAATTGGCCTTAAGTGCATTGCACTTCAGATTAATTTTTTTTTTTTATTTCAGATCCGATAAGTATAAAGTTGATCCTAAAATAGGTAGATTTGCAAAGTTCTATGCAAAGTGAGTATAAATTAAATTGTGACCCAAAACAGAATATAGATACAAATACCCCCGGAAAACAATAATAGGAGTACCTATAGGACATCATATCAAAAACGATATGGGATGTATTGGATGAGAAATATCTTGCAATAGATTCAGTGAATTGAAATAATTCCAAGCCTCGATCAGAGTATCGATCGACTATATCTATCCCTATTTCAAGTGTAAGAATAATGGTGAATAGAGTATATTAGTAATGTTGGTATTAGTTATGTTTGCATTAGTTATGCTGATATTAGTTATGCTGATATATTTTTTATCTATTGTTTGATTTGATGTATTAAAGTATTGCTCAATTTCTAAAAGAATTGTTTGTTTACAAAAATACCCTCAAAACTAGTCCAGACTCTAACTTTTTAAAAGAAACATATGTTAGAGAAATATTTTTATATGAAAAAGTTTGAAAAAATTATTTTATTTGTCTACCTATGTTGTAAAATAAAATTAAATATTTATTTATAAAAAAAAGAAATATGCTAAGTATTTATTTATTTACTAGGGATATAATTTTATTTCTCACTATTTGGATTATTTTGAACTTACATTAATATACTAACTAGCATATTTTAATCAAGCATAAATTTTAAAGGATAATTTTGTCTTTAACTAAGTTAATGCATGCATTAAAACCCATTGCATTGCTAATACCATTGTTTTCTATGCATTAGTTATGCATAGGATAATACCAAATAGGATGTATAACTAATGTCTGCATAACTAATGCATAAATTTAAAATATCTACCAAATAATATATTATTAATACACAAAGCTACCAAATGACCCCTTAAAGATTGAAGAATCAGTGCTGTATATAATGTTGCTGTTGAGATGGTAGCGCCGTGCCGTGTTGCAGCGTCTCATTTATATATATTCTCTTTGCAAAATCTGTGCAATCTTTCTTGGATCTTATTCTTTTTTGCTCATTTCGAAGAATACGTTATTATGGCGATCGAGAAAACCATTCAGTGCGAGTATGATTCACAAAATCCTGCCGTATTTATTTCTCATTGAAACGAATTGAAGATCAATTTGTCTTGTTGCGCTAGTCAGCACATTAGCTAGGTCCTATTTCGATGACCTTTTTCTTTCTTCCATTAATACTACTTTCCTTCTACGTTCACATCCTAAATGGGAGAAAGCTTCGGAAAGTCTCGCAGTAATAATTCAGATACAAACTTTTGCACCAAAGCACGACAGCAAGAACATTTTAATTAGTGATTCACTAATGAAACTCAATTTTTTTGGAGCCAATGCAGGTTAAATTTGGATCATGAGAAATTTGTATATGGATGTATACATCGCCTCTAGCTCTTTTGTAATGAGGACATCGAAGTTCTGAAAACGGAATGAGTTTTTGGGGCAGAAAGAAATAGACCTAATGATGGAGTAAAGAGTTTGAAATTGCAGAACTTTTAATTTTAAGAACTCATTTGTTAATGTGCTGTATCGAACAAGTGTGCAGTCATATACTTCGGTCCATCATTTGCAGCTCGACATTTCAATGAGCATTCACTTGGACAACAGTGCGACATTCTCCAACAGGATTGGTTTAAGTTTGCATTTCCACAGTCGTAGTTCACACAGAGATACTTTTTTTTTTGGCAAGCTTAACTCTTTCATTTGACCACATTTCCTTTGTAATTGCATAAATTCTCAGCCAAATAATTCTTCTGATTCTCGGTTAATTACCAGTTTCTTCACTCATAACTGATAAGCAGGGACCATATAGATGTTGACACATGTCTCATCCAGCTACATTTGATGGTGACTACCATCTAATGTTCGAAAAATCTGAAGTCAAATAATCTTTCATAGATGAACATGATCACTGAGCATCTGATCTAAAAGCTTTCATATCATAATAAGGGTACATAATTAATAAGTGCAAAGTAAGCATAAAAATAAATTCTCAAACTTGTTCAACGAATATCCTAATTAATTTAAATTGAAGGATAGTAATTGTTGTGACACCTCCTGCTACTACATTGCATTCCTCTCTTAACATAATACATGACCCATAATCCTGAGTACACAGTAATCATAACCAGTGTTTATGGCCGAACCAGAGTGCCTTTCCTCTCGGGCAATAAAACAAGTTTACAAACAGTAACATAAATAACTATCATGGTTCATGTGTATAGGCAGTTGAATGGATTATCTGTTAAGAAAATGAATCTTGGACGATTGTAAGATCATACAAGGGAAAACAGATTATGCTATCAACCTATATAAGACACTTTAGTCTTAAGTTCTCTTTTAAGCCTAACTAGAAGATATTCACGGTTCTGATGGTTATTCGAAATTGATTCTTGTTTAGGGGTAGCATACTTTTAGCCAGAATTTATTTATCTCAGTACAAAATAATTTGGTTGGGCAAGATTTTCGTGCACCATGAGAACAGAAAATATTCTCTTAGTTGAAGCCTCACACATCAATATCATAGCCAACCATCTAAAATCTAACTCTGAGGTGTATAAAGCATCACATGCGTGGCCTCACACTTTTCACTAGTATACTGTACTCGATTAGTTCTATAGTCAAAAGAAAAAACAAATATACTGAAGATTCCTCAGAAACAAATTACTTAATTGCTATCGGTTAAAACAAATCCATCACTCTATTGCGATCAATATCTGTTCGACCATCGTCACTCTATATTTCTGTGATGGTTAGAACATGCTCATTTTTGCGATACCATTACGAGGATATTATTTTGTGAAGTTACTCGGTTAGCATATTATAAGATCTATATTATGTATTTTACATGCCTTTTACTAACTACTATGAAACCAAATATGAAAGACAATTAATTCTGCTTGAATGAGCCTTGATAAACACCATTTCTTCTTGTCTTATCTCGAAAGTATGATCCAAAGACAAAAAAGAAAAAACTAAAACGGAAAAATAACAAATTTATGAGAACACAACGAAAAACGTTGCTCTAAAATAAGAGGAACGCAGAAACAGGTAAAGAAAAGAAAACACTCAGCTATTGGTGAGAGCTTTGTCTTGTTTCAAACGATAGGTCTCCTTCAGATGGCATATTCATGGATATGGTAAATGTGGTCCAATATTTTCCTTCTTCCTTGGATATGTTTGAATCTATAATATGGCATATCAGATATAATAATAACCCCTCTTACCCAACATTTATTTCCTATATATCTTCGTCTCTATCCCTCTTCTTTCTATATATATAGGGACAACTCTTTCTCAACCCTTGTCACTAGTCAAATAAAAAGAAATAAATACTTATAGTATAAGAGCAAAGCAGAACACAGAAGTTCTCCATTTAGATGGAGAATAATATTGCTTGTTCCATTATTTACTTCCTTCTCTTTCTTCTCACAGCTCTACTAATTTATATTTCAAAGAAACAAATATGGAAAAACATACAAAAAGCAAAGCTGCCTCCTGGTTCGATGGGCTGTCCGTATATAGGGGAAACTCTCCAACTCTACTCTCAAGACCCAAATGTCTTCTTTGCTAACAAACAAAAAAGGTTTAATTTTTCCTCAGAGAAAATATATTCAGTTTAATTATTTAAAAAAACTTACTTATAAACCATTTACTCATTCTTTATCAAATGTTTGTTTGCAGGTATGGTAATATATTCAAAACGCACATTCTTGGGTACCCTTGTGTTATGCTTGCTAGTCCTGAAGCTGCCAGATTCGTGCTTGTAACTAATGCTCACTTGTTCAAACCAACTTACCCCAAGAGCAAAGAGAAGTTGATTGGCCATTCTGCTTTGTTCTTTCACCAAGGAAACTACCATTCTCAACTAAGGAAACTAATTCAGAGCTCGTTATCTCCTGAAGCTATTCGTAAACTAGTTCGCGATATTGAGGTCTTGGCCATTTCTTCCTTGGAATCATGGTCGCAAAATAACCAAGTCATCAATACATTCCGTCTGTTGAAGAAGGTCCTTTACTGATAACTTGTGCTACTTCTTGAATTGTGTGACCATATAATCTAAAAGTTTAAGGTTTCAGATATATATAGCAAACACACTTTCTGTTTATTTAAGTATTACCTTCAAGACTACTTTGATCGCCTAGAATTTTCCACCACAATATAATGATCAATAAATCATTCTCACACGTGAATCTCATGGAAATATATACTACAGTTCTCCTTTGAAGTTGGCATTCTTGCTATATTTGGTCAGCTGGATGCTAAGTATAAAGAGGAGCTTAACAAGAACTATTCAATAGTAGAGAAGGGCTATAATTCTTTCCCTACGAACTTGCGGGGGACTGCTTATTACAAAGCTATGGTGGTAAGTACAGCTTCCCTTTTTCATTCCAAATGATCTTAGTAAAGCCCCCCCCCCCCCAAAACCCACACCCCCCTCCCCCTCTCCCGGGGGAGAGGGCCGATAGTTTTATGCTGAACTGTATATTCTATTATTGTCAAAGGCGAGGAGGAAGCTTAATCAGATACTTAGCGAAATAATCAGTGAAAGGAAGGAGAAAAAAACAGTAGAGAAAGATCTGTTGGGTCATTTATTGAATTTCAAAGACAAGAAAGGGCAGACTTTAACTGAAGATCAAATTGCCGATAATGTCATCGGAGTACTCTTTGCTGCCCAGGACACAACAGCTAGTGCTTTGACATGGATTCTCAAGTACCTCTACGACGACCAGAAACTTTTAGAAGCCGTTAAGGTATTGGCTGTATATTCCTTTTGGTTCCTAGCTTGTTTGTTTCTTTCCATTGAGTTAAAGAGTTAAACACAGTGAAAGAATTTATACACTATTAAATCACACCAAAAACTAACCAAGTAACCATTTAAAATAAGTGAAACTAGTTAATCGGCTAGAAATAGTGTAAAAATTAAGTGGAACTAGTTATCCCTGCTACTACATGCTAAAATGCACTGATAGTTGGGGGAAAAAATTACATTATCAATGTATATATGGTAAATCCCTTTCTATTTCCCATCTCCATTCGTACTTCTCACATGTTTCATTGCAAGCCCAGCAAGTGATCTTGAATCCCAAGTTTAAAATAAACCTTTTCCCTTTCAAGTGCAGGCAGAACAAAGAGCAATTTACGAATCAAATGAAGAAGGAAAGAAGCCGTTGGCATGGGCTCAAACAAGAAATATGTCACTAACTTACAGGGTAATCTTTTCTTCTTATAATTAGTTGTAATTATATAAAAGAAAACCCCTCTCATCAGCTAGAAAAACTTCTATTGCAGGTCATTTTAGAGAGCTTAAGGATGTCCAGCATTATATCTTTCACCTTTAGAGAAGCTGTGGTTGATGTAGAATACAACGGTAAGGCGGTAGTTTTCAATCATATGTTTTATATATATATGTACACACACACAAGACACACATTAATAAACTCAGAGCTCCCTTAGGAATGCTCTATTATCTATTCCACATGGACTCGACTACCACATATCAAACAGAGGCGTATCCAGTGTAGAAGGTTCAACTGAACTCATAGCTTTTGCTCATACCCTGTATTTTTATCCTAAATATGTACAAATAATAAATTTTGAATTCATTAAATTAGATGAGATGTGGTAGAATTGCAAATCTGAACCCATAAAATTTAAATCATGGATTCGCCCTTAGTATCACAGGTCAGTGTGAGTATTTAGTATAGATACCTTAATAGTTTCTTTACTACTCCCGTCGGTCATTTTATATGATTATTTGACTGGACACGAAGTTCAAAATTTTGTTGACATATAAGCTAAATATATGTAACATACCAAAAGTACTGTTAGTATTTATCTAGTGGTTTTGCAAATGTAATGCCATTCCTATAAATGTATTTTGTTAGGAATATCCGGGAATGTTAAAGTAAATAATTTTCAAATAGAGAACAATGACAATTTTCTTTATAGCGAACTAAAAAGGAAAGAATGTTATTCCGCACAAAATCACATGTCACACTCATTGGACACAAGTACATCAAGACAAATTGAGAAATGTTTAAATCATAGTTGATTATACCTTTAATTCATCCGTAAGACACATTACTTCGTTCAACATGAGTAGTAAAAATATTTTTGATGCAGGTTACCTGATTCCAAAAGGTTGGAAAGTCATGCCATTATTCAGAAACATTCATCACAATCCAGAATTTTTTGCCGACCCACGGAATTTTGATGCTTCCAGATTTGAGGTATGTGGTGATCGAGTACTAGCAAAGTGCTTTTCAATTCTCCACCGGTCTAGAACATTAAAATATGAAAAAATTGGTTTACCCCAACTTTTTTTTTTATGTGCTGACGGATGGATGCAGGTTGCTCCCAAACCCAATACCTATATGCCATTTGGCAATGGTGCCCATGCTTGTCCCGGAAATGAACTTGCCAAACTGGAGATGCTGATTCTCATTCATCATTTGGTTACCAAATTTAGGTACGATAATGACATCATATTTTCTTCTAGATTCATAACTCTATTATTTTGAGACCACGATTTTTAAATTTTTAGCAAAACCCATAGTATAATATAATAGTAATAGTTAACTACAACAACAATAATAAAAAGAAAATGTATATCCAAAAGTTTAAGACAGCAGGTGGGGAATACCATAGCATCACTACTTGTCTATAATAATGGTACAGACTTTAGTACTAAATTTTTTTTTTTTTTTTTAAAAGGTCATTTATACAATTAAAAGTTATTTATTCAATCAGGGGTGATGTGGAGTGTAGCAGAAATACATCCACCCGGCTACCAACCACATAATTCTTTTTTTTTTTGTTTTTTTTTTTTTTTGAGTTGAAACCAACCACATAATTCTCACAAAAATCTAGTTAAAAAAGAATGAGTTTAAAGAAATTTCAGCTCCCATTATATTTATGTGATGCCACGAGATTCTTTAAAATTTCTATTTCACCCGCAAGACCTCCGACATAATTCTTTTTTTCCTCCACATGTAGCTATGAGAACAGCATTAAATATCTAGGTATTCTAATTTTATTTGAGATTTCTCATGAGTTCAATTATTGCAGGTGGGAAGTCGTAGCTTCCAGAGAAGCGGTACAATATAGCCCATTCCCCATACCTGAGCATGGACTTCCATCTAGGTTCTGGAAGGAAACAAGAAGCCAAACAGATCCCTGGAAAACAGATGCCTCCTGATAAAACTAATACTAGCAACAACAACAAAAAGCAGAAAGCAGAAGATACTTCTGAACTTAGTTTCCAGTTTCTAGTGATACTCATCCCTGTAATTTTTTTCTTTCCTGGGATCTATTTTGTTGTCTTTCACGAAATTGTATTATATAATTACGGAGTAGTAGGATCTATTTTATTCTCTTCCAAGAAATTGTATTATATAATTACGGAGTAGTATGTAAAGTCAATCACATTTGCTAACAAAGAAAACCATATCTTTTCTTCTTCCGGCTCAATTGTAACATAATGTACTCCAGGATTATTCCTAGCTCTGTATAATAACAATTATTATATTATCAGTCCCAAACAAGTTGAGGTTGGTTATATGAATCCTTACTAACCATGTTTCTCCATTTAAATTCATCCCAAGCCAACATTAGGCAAAACAAAATAAAAGTAAGAAGTTCTTTATATCTTATACTAGCATAATATTTGATAGAGCTAAAAGACTCCTAGAAAGCATATGATCTAAAATAAACATACTAACACGACTATGTTAGTATCGCCTATACACATCTTTTTCTTACACGGTGCTATCTTTTGCTAAGTCGGCATGGATTCCTAGCTCTATATATTCCAATTTGGTGAAAGATATGATTCATATAAGTTGGAAAAGTACCACCATAGTGGAAGGTTACCAGTCAAGAAATGATGCTGAATGGAACGTTTCTGTGTGCATGGCATTAATTGGAGCACGTGTATTTTGCTTCACGTGGAAGTCCACATCACTGGCCTCAGAAGATCCAAGTGTCCCAGCTACTTGAGTGCTTGCAGAAAAGGAAATGTCTTGATCTAATGGGAAATACCCAAGAGTGGAAATTAGCACTTATGGCATAGGATGAAGGGTCCCATTAGACATGTCACTACAAAAATAGCCATCATTTGTATAGTGATCCTGAAGCTATAATGGTCCGGTCGGCTACACTCCTGGGATCTTTGTAGACTTAATGGAAACACTTACTATGAGGAAGTAACAAATGGAGGTCTCATAGACATTTAGAGCAAAGAACTACGTTGCTTTCTAGCCCACTCACTCTTAGTCTGGAATGTTCCAACAGGAATGCACCTCAACGATAGATCTGGATGGTTCTGACCTGTATATACATACCAAAATCAACTAATAAAAACAAAAGGTAACACCAATTAGAACCACAACAGCCCTAAATGATCAGTTAAAGAAATAGAATGCAAAGGCATCACAAACATTACGTGAATAAAAAATGTCCAACATATGCAATATATCACATGTGATAGCAACATGAAAGCTACAAAGAATTTTGAGTAAATCAGGATGTGCGATTTTCTCATTTCAGTGGATTTTTTTATGAATCTAGCGACAGCAGATTGCATATCTGAAGTAAATGAAGTTCTTCACATGGGAATAAACTTCACCTTGGAAAGACTGAACTTCGAAGGCACAGCTTCAATCAGCTTGATTTATCAACCTTAGTAACCTCAAGGGTAGGGGAAAATGGCTCATCAAGTTACCCTCAAGAAAAATATGTACTATAATATTAGTCGTAGCAGAGATAAAACTCAGAAAGTGGACCAAGATTGTGCCCTTCCCAGTGGACGAGGTCGGCTTGCAGGTGGGTGGGTGGGGGCTTGTGTGGAGGTATCAAAATTGCAACCATCAGGTTGGACGTTATTTCTTAATCTCTCTGCTTTCTGAAACCAGGGTGAAGGCACATATGTCGACAGAGCGACCTTTGCAACTTCAACTGGTGCTCTGCCGCTCTTTACTAAATTAGAAAGATGGTCTTAATTATGTGAGGGCAAAACGACTAATAAGAGATCACTAGCTTTCTGATCGAAGAAACATAAGGGGCAAGGTTGATGAGTCATTGGGTTGGTGCGGCAACATATAAGAAATGAGAACCCACCTAATTCCCATAAAAATCGCCAACATAAACAAAAATAAAAGCTTAATCCCGTAAACAAAGTGAATCACTTATACTTTTGGATATCAGATATATGACAAATGGTTTTTTGGTCCCTCACATCTAGTGATTAGGACATTGTTTTCCCAAGTCGAATATATTTTACATTTTTGCGAAGGTGAGATAAGAATTAATGGCAACAGTTTCCATCAAAATTATTTAAAGGAGGAGACTACGTTTTCCTGGATTGGAAGGTTTGAGTTTTACAGATTCATCTAACAGATCATGCAGTTGAGTTCATACATCTTCTTAAATACCATTTACTTACTATAGATCAGGCTTCTATCAAGAAACATTAGGATTAAAAGTTTTATTTGGAGGGGCATCTTAGTATGTGATTCAAAAAAACACTATTTAGTTTACAGCTCTGTGATACAACTGTTATCAGCCTACCCAAAACAACAGTTTTAAAATTTCAATGGACTAAATGCATCCTTGTATCTCCAATATTTTGTTTTGCATTACCATCAGAATATTTTTTGCAAAACCAATAGTTATCCACAAGAGACTTCATGAAAAACTCACTCGTAACTCCATCAATCGGTGACAAACTGCTACTGCTGACAAACTGCTACTGCAATTACACAGTTTGCAGCATAAAGTTTAGGAACTTCCTAGCAACAAGTAAAGCACATATGTCTTGCAAGAAAAGGATCAAACAGGACAAGTCATAGTTTTTCATATCGACTAGGCAGTCATTTCATGAGGATGATGCTCACTATCTCTAACAAACGACTAGGACAAGAAAATCACCTACAAACTGCTCAAAAATTCAAAAACAGAAAGCAAACCACAATTTGTATAATCTCATCATGGGTACATGCTTGCTACAGCGATTGCAAGCTCTATGCTTCAAAGATTCCACTAGAAGATTGACGCTTCAAGCACCAAAGGTAAAAATCGAGAAACTAAGGAACTGACCAAGCATGAGCTTTCACTAGCTTGACTCACCAAAAACGTTAAACATTTGCAACCATTGATCATTGGTTCTGAATGTTCATTCAGGGAAGTAACCAATACAGGATCCTCGTAACAATTTGTTGTACATGTTAGGATTAATGGCCTAGTGCTTTGGATGCTGCATATGTTGACCATGTACAGAGATTGAATTTTGCAGTGTAGTAAATATGGCCGGCTTATTGAGCAATCTGAGTTAAGCACACAGAATGTGAAAGACACTTGTTCAAGTTGTTCTCCCAAAAGCTATAGACACTTGATTATTGAGATCCTATGCGAAGGAAATATAACCAGTCCATTGCACTACTACTGATTCCGAGAAGTAGAAAGTGAATAAAATTCAAGTTAAGGTTCTCCCACAGTACTACGGAATTCATATGGAACCAGAAAGTCAAGGGCATCAAACAAAAGGCTCCTCCTAAAAGATACAGATAAATAGAAGGCAGAAAGTTGCTGAATTTACTAGTATAAATCTCCCATTAGTATCTGTGCGACTACTGAAAAATTAGCTAGCCGTTCTAATCCAACTTAACATATCTATTTTAGCATCAAACACATTCAATGCAGAAGCACACAAAAGGTAGGTTCCAAGCTAAAGGCTCAATTATCATCTTAGATGTCCTAAATTAACCCCTCCTCCAATCCCTATCTCAAAAAAAGAGATTGTCACTTCCCAAGGAGCTAAGAAACACTTGGATGATATCCACATCAAACACGTATTATTCACTTGAACAGGCTTAATAAAATAAGCACAACTCTGTTAATTCATCATACCTCACTTATCATTTCCTGGAGCTCTAAGTTAACAAGACTCTGTGGCTTGCAAGAACGCACGGGTTCAACAATTGGTTCAGGGGTACAGGTTGTAGTATATAATACGTGAAAACAGGGGTATGGCCAGACATCAGAGGGACCTTCGTCAATTGAGACGACTCTAGGAGATTCCCCTCAACAATATTTTGGACCTCCATGGCAAAGGCATCACTTAATAAAGGATGGTACATGATAAACAAAATAAGGTAACAATTTACACAATCTCACAAATCACTCATCATTCCCATAAAAGTTCTTCTAAGGGATATATCATCATACTTCATATTCTTATCAAGTAGCATATAGCACCTGTACTTACCCAAGCAGGATATGACTTTAACAATGAAGGTTATTACTTCATCATTTCCTTTATTTTTCTTCTATACTTCCTTTCCATTTATATTATAATTTTCATAAGTTCCTTGACTGGTTACTCCTCATTTGTCTAACCTACTTCGGATACTCCAAAAATGTATAATTTTTGGAGGATCAGACCCACAACCAGACGACATTTTTGAAGAATTCGAGCAATATAATCATAGTTTCACGGGTTACTAACACAACTACATAAATTACTAAACAATTAAGCCTCGTCATCAATCAATCTGTCCATGAACCAAAAGCCCAACATAAATATCACCATGCATGTGGGAAGAAAATACATAGACGTCCTTATTGCTCGATTTCAAGCTAAAATTCAATGAAACGTGAAACAAACTAAAACATATATTTCAAATTTTCATGAAACGTTATGTATTGTTGAGATTATACAGAAAATTCGACATTGATGAAGATCGAAATGTGTGAAAGAATACAAGTCAGGGAAAACCTGTCAACGATGAAGCAAATCCTATCGATCGATCATCCAGACTCCAAATTTAAGCAGGTTATCAACATTCATCCAAGCATATATAATATATCCTTCACTGGAAGTGCAAGATCAAAGAAAAGGCTTCAGTGCAAGATCAAAGAAAAGGCGAGTATAGGTCGATCTCATTGTTGACCTAATTCCTAGAGAAGCGTACGAGTGACGGGCAACTTTTAGAGGGAATGCAAACTGAAAGCAAATATATTGTAGCTTTTTCCGAAGGGATTATAAGTCGCATAAAATTTATGCGATGTACAATTCTGTTTGCTTTTCTACTTTTCCTTTTTTCGTAATTTTCCTGTCTATGATTGCTTCTTGAGTTCTTGGTTCAAGAGGTTCTTTGATTGGTTGAACTAGCAAAATAAATCTAACATGAAATTTGGCAAAAAAATCATACCATCTTTGATTGGATAAAAAAATAACTTTTTGTATAACTATTAATGCATTAGTTGGTTAATTTGCGGCATCTTTGGTTAATGTATTACTTATGTAGTTATGTATGAATCCATGTATGCTTTTACCGGCCGACATATACGTAAATAAGAATTAATATATGCGCGCACGCGCACATATGTATTACGTGGAATCGTGGATTAAAATACTTAAAAATAAAAATATCTTAAAGTGAAAATTCTCACATAACACTTATGATATGTTACATTAATCACCGCATAACAATTCGTGTATTATTATCTACTGCATGATAATACTTATATTGTTATTTACTACTCTTACAAGAATAATAATCTTTGTATTATAATTGCCACGTGATTAGTTCAAGAACCAAACAACTCCTAAAAGTATGTGCTCTCTCCCAATATTTTTATATACTATATACTATTATTACTTTGTGATGTATTTTCTTTTTCTTATGTTAGATGCCTTTCTATGTAAACATTATTGCTTTATATTTATTTATTTATTGTAAAATTTTAAGGGAACCCGAAGCTGCTATCCTTCGGGTGCGCACTGGATAACCTGATCACTGTGCAATAGCTCACAAACCACATGAAAGATATAAACCGCACTAGCCATGCCCGGAGCAACGAGCTCTGACTAAGGAGACTGCTAGTGAGGGGAATTACAAGTCTCTCATGTGAGAAATCACTCACTCAACTAACTCAACCAATCCTTGCGTGTGAAATAAAGTAGCACGTATCATACAATAATTGCTTTTGCCATTTGACGTATTTACCAAATCATGATTGAAACAAATGTTAGATAAATCTCAATCTCAATCTCAATTCAATAATAAATATTTACAACTAAAAGAACTGAATTCTCTTGATCCGATCTGCTAACACCAATTTGGTATTATGTATTCCTGCTCTAACACCTAATACCATGTCGAAAAAAAAAAATTAAATTTTTGGGGGTTTTCAGAAGAGCATATATTGCACTTAAGACTTGTAACAACATGCAATTTTTCAGTGAAGCTTCAAAGCAAATGTTTGTCACCTACCAAGTAACCAATAGGGGCGGAGGCTACGCTCGACGAACCCAATAGCTCTGATTCAAACTCTATATTTATCTTGAAAAATTCATTAATTAGTTATAAATCAATAATATAGAACTCAATAACTTAAAAGGCCTAGAAAACCGTACCCATAAACTTGAAATTCTAGTGCCGCCTCTGGTGACCAATACACGAGGTTGGCAGAAGTCCATAGTATTTAGTCGCTATTCCTTTTTTGGGGGGGAAATTTCATATTAAAACAATTGGGTTGTCTCCTTTTCAACTTTATAGCACATATTTCAATTTACAATTGAGTAGCCCAAAAATAAGAGGCCCATATCCGAAAAAAGGGCGTTATTTCCGTTTTTTGGGAGTCAGAAGCGGGATTTTGTATCTTTCAGCGGGATTTTCTCTCATTCTTTCCATTTTTCTTCCCCAAATCTACAAAAACGAGTTCTTGCGATCAATGCAGCTCCAAAAACCCTAGAAATTCTTCTTCATCTCGAATTAACAGCAAATCAAACACGAAAAGTGAATTTTTTTTTGCTACAAATCAGCGCAATTTTCATTTTTTCTGCAATTTTGATTTCAACTTTTTGGTCGATGGAGCTTTTTCCAGTTTACGTTCTTCATAGTGGTGAATGGAAAGAAAACAAGTTTATCAATTTCATCAGCGATTGTGTAATAATCGAGTCGACATTCAGCTACAACAATTTAGTTGCAGCTATTTCGGAACAGATTAGGATCGATAGTGAGTAAACACAATAGAGATTAACTTTCTCCCAAATGATGGTTTGCCACCGATCCTTATTTACAACGATACAGGTGTTAAGGTGTATATCGAATTAAAGAAGAAAAACTTGAATTTCACTGAATACCCCTTGTTTGTAACAGTGAAAGAAATTTATGATAATCGTTTGGTTGCTACAAGTTCCAGTTATTTGGTTGCTACAAGTTCCAATTCTATAGATGTATCCACAATTGATAGAACTGAGATTATGCCTAATATCAAATTGATTGAAAACACGAAACTTAGTGAAAATACGGGTATAATAGATAATATGTTGAATGAAGTTGTTGAGGAGGATCAAGTTTATAAAGATAAAGAGACAGTTATGAATGTGATGAAGAACTTGGTTGTACGCGAGAGGTTCCAATTCAAGGTGAAGAGATCAAGCGCAACAAAGTATGTCAATAATTGTATATTCTGTTATATATATGTATAAATATGTATAAAGTAGTATATATTTGTATATAGGTATTAAAATTAGTATATATCTAGTTATGTTTTTGTACACAAGTGTATTTAGAAGTTGAATGATCTTTAATCCTAGGTATCACCTTATGTGTATGGATGACAATTGTGCTTGGAGTTTCAAATCTTCTGCCGTTTTCAAGGCAAACATATTTAAAGTGAGAAGCTACAATAATAATCACACATGCGGCTATGGTGAAAGATACTTAACACAACGTCAAGCTACTTTGGGTGTAATTGCTAGTATAGTCAAGGACAAGTATGTTAATCCAAGAAAAGTTTACACCGGAAATGATATAATAGAGGACATACAAAAGCAACACGGGATTGAAGTGAGCTACATGAAAGCACGGAGAGCTAAAGAGATAGCAATGACAATGATAAGAGGGAGTCCGAGTGATTCATATAAGGAGTTGCCGAAGTATTTTTATATGTTGGAGCATACAAATCCAGGAACGGTTACAAAGTTGCACAAATCAGAAGATGGATGCTTTCTTTATACATATGTTTCACTATATGCATTTATCAAGGGTTGGGAGCATTGCAGACCGATAATGGTTGTTGACGGAAGTTTCCTTAAAGCAGCATATAAGGGTACCATATTGACTGCTTGCATACAGGATGGAGCTGGTGAGTTGACTGCATCTACCTTGTTTCTGCAGATTGTATAATGTTGTAGTTTCATGTATAAAAGTGTATATGATTTCACAACTGTTGTTTTTATAAAATTTGCAGTTTGTATAAAGTTGTATAACTGTGTATAAGATTTGTATAATTGTCTGAATCCTACTATCTATTTTGTATAAACAGGAAAAATCCTTCCACTTGCATATGCAATTGTAGATTCGGAGAATAACAAATCTTGGGAGTGGTTCTTTGTCTAGATAAAGTGTGATAACCCTATGTGTTCTGAGGCCTTAAAAAACCTCATTTAGAGTCACCTCGATTTGCGTGCGCAGTCCGGGCGCGTAGCCGGAAAGCTTAAATATGAAATTCTGTGAAAATGATAAAATTTGGTTATAAAATGAGTTAATTTGGCTTCGATCAACGTTTTGGGTAAACAGACCCGGACCCGTAATTTGACGGTCCCGAAAGGTCCGTAGAAAATTATGGGACTTGGGCGTATGCCCGAAATCGAATTTCGAGGTCTCAAGCGCGAGAAATGAATTTTTAAAGAAAATTATTTTCTGAAATTGTTCAAGAAAATTTGAAATGAAATTTGATTAGAACATAATGATATCGGGCACGTATTTTGGTTTCGGTGCCAGGTACAGGTCTTATATATGATTTAAGACGTTTCTGTGGAATTTGGTGAAAATGGATTTCATTTGACGTGATTGAGACTTAAATTGCAAAAATTGATGTTTAAAGAAGTTTTGAGAAAATTTCATTGATCTTTAGATTTAATTTGATGTTCATAATGTTATTTTGATGATTTGATTACACGAATAAATCCATATGATATTTTTGAGTTAGTGTGCATACTTGGTTTGATGTTCCGAGGGCTCGGGTGAGTTTCGGGTAGGTTTCGGGATGTCTTAGGCTTAAAAACATAGGTGTTGCAGGTTCAGAGAGGTGGAAGGCCTCTGAACCGACCAGTGCGGTCCGCACCAAAAGGAATGCTGTCGTAGAGGGGCTTGTGCAGTCGCACTGGATTTTGTGCGGACCGCGGTGAGGGCCTGTGCGGCCGTACTAGATTTGGTGCGGTCCGCGGTGAAGAACACTTCACTGGTTTGACTTCGGAAGCCTATATCTTTTGATCCATATGGAATTTTGAGATGATTTAAAAACAAAAGTTGTAGCCCTTCGTGTCTAGTTTCCAGAAAGGTAAATAAATCACAATTTGGACATCTGTAGAGAAAGTTAAATACTAAGACCTATCACTGCAGAACACAAGAAGGCCTGTGCGACCGCGATTGATTTTGAGTGGTCCGCACAGGGCATCTGAGGGCAGTATATTTAGACGGGATTTTCAGCTATTTTTCATTTTTTAAGGTCCAAAAACATAAGAGGCGATTTTTCAAACAACCTTTCTTCTCCAAATCAATTGTAAGTCGTTTTTAACTAGTTTTCTTCAATCATTAACATCTTTTAACATGATTTCAACTTCAAATCAATTATTTTCATGAGGGAAATTGGGTGTTTTGGGTAGAACCTAGGTTTTCCAAAATTTGGGGATTTGGACATTGATTTGAGGTCTGATTTCAAAACAAATTATATATTTGATTTCGTGGGGGAATGGGTGATCGGGTTTTGGTTCGAACCTCGGGTTTTGACCATGTGGGCCCAAGGGCGATTTTGACTTTTGGGTAAAACTTTGAAAAATCCATTTTCATGCATTCAAATTGATTCATTTAGCATTTATTAATATAATTAAGTAACGTGTAGCTAGATATGAGCGAGTTGGTGGTGGAATCAAGAGGTAAAGCGGTAGTTGAGACTTGAATTGCATTCGTGACATCGAGGTAATTGTCCGGTCTAACCTTAGCTTGAGGGATTAAGAGTTGAGTCCTATTTTCTATTTGCTTCTTGTTGAGTACGACGTATAGGCATGGTGACGAGTATCTATACGTTGGTGTCAAGCATGACTGTGAGTGTTAAATTGATACTTGTTGTATTCTTGAATGTTACTATGGTTGAAATAGTGAGTAAATCCTTGATATTTAGCAAAGACTTAGTTTGTTTATCGTGGAATCTACTTATGATTGAGAAATGGTGGTAATTGAGACGAGTAGGAGTTGAGTTAAGATTGGTTATAGCTGATTCCCCCTTTCCGGGACGTATATACTTGTACTGCTGAGTTCCCTTGCCGGGATAGTGTAGTCTATTGTTGATCCCTCACCGGGACGGTTAATTACGATTATTGTTGACTGTATAGTTGGAACGGGTTGCGCGCCGCAATAGATATTATATCGGATCGGGTTGTACGCTACAACAGATATTATATTGGATCGGGTTGCACGCCGCAACACTATTAAATGATAAAAGATCGGGTTGCATGCCGCAACAGTATTGTTATTGTATTGTTGTAGATATTGAGTTGTCCTTTCATATTTTATTAAGTTTCTGTTGGTCTTGATATGTTTCCTCGAAGCATGTACCCCCTCCCATTTTAAACTGCTTATTCCTGTTTATTTTCTGCCATATATTATATAACTACACAGGTTTATCTGGAGTCTGGTCCTAGCCTCGTCACTACCTCACCGGGGTTAGGCCAGGCACTTACCAGCACATGGGGTCGGTTGTGCTGATACTACACTCTGCACTCTGTGCAAATATTGGAGCGGCACTTAATCAGCAGCTGTAGGGGAGCCAGCCTTCAGTCCACCGAGACACCGAGGTAGCCTTGCAGGCGTCCGCAAGCCCGGCATCTCCTCTATCTTTTATTATGTTCTGTTATTTCATGTATCCGAGACAAACAGTGTTATTTTTCCTTCAAACTATTGTATGTAGTACTCTTAGTAGTCCGTGGATATTGTGACATCAATTTCTGGGTAGAGGCATGTGTTGACTTTCGAAACATTTTGGTTTTATATTTATTTAAGACTTTGCTTAAATCTCATATTTCGCTGCCATTTAGATGTTTATCACTTGTTAATATAAGTTGTAAAAAGGATTAAAACAGAAGAGTTAAAGATTTCTAAGTTCGTGGCTTGTCTAGCTTCTACGAGTAGGCGCTATTACGACTCCCGAGGGTGGGAATTCCGGGTCGTGACAAGTTGGTATCAAAGCTTTAGGTTACATAGGTCTCATAATTCACGTACAAGCTTAGTAGAGTCTGAGGGATCGATACAGAGACGTCTGTATTTATCTCTCAGAGGCTACAGAGTTAGGAAAAACTTCACATTTGTTCTTTCATGTCGTGCGGTTCTGTTTCTCAATGCTAATTGAATTTCTACTCTGTTCTTTCGCAGATGGCGAGAACACGCGCTTCCTCATCTATCGCTCAGCAGCCCGAGCCCCCAACAGTAGCTCCCACGAGGGGCAGAGGGCGAGGCCGAGGTCGTGCCAGAGGCCAAGGTAGGGGTAGAGCTCAGTCCCGAGCAGCAGCCCCAGTAGCGGAGCCTTAGGTTGACTTTGATGATGAGGTTCCGTCCCCAGCAGCTCCGGTGGGCCTAGCTCAGGTCCCAGAGGGGGTTATTACTACCCCAGTCCTTCAGGATGCTCTTGCCGATTAGTGGAACTCATGGAGAGTGTCACCCGAGCGGGCTTGCTTCATGTAGCACCAACCATCTCTCAGGCTGGAGGAGGGCCCCAAACTCCTACTACTCGCACTCCGGAGCAGGTAGCACCTCAGATTCAGACTCCAGCGGTTCAGCCGGGTATGGTATCTCAGACCGGTGATGGAGCGGCTATGTCTGCCGATGCTTTGTGGAGGCTGGATCTGTTCACCAAGCTCTTCACTTCCACTTTCAGCGGTGCATCTACTGAGGATCCCTAGGATTATCTAGACAGATGCCACGAGGTTCTCAGGAACATGGGTATTGTTGAGACCAATGGGGTTGATTTTGCTACATTTCGCTTGTCTGGATCCGCCAAGACTTGGTGAAGGGATTATTGCTTAGCTAGACCAGCTGGATCGCCAGCCTTGACTTGGGAGCAGTTCACACAGCTATTTCTGGAGAAGTTTCTCCCCAGCAGGGTTCCATGATGTTTACCCAGTATGAGACCAGGTTCATCAACTTAGCTCGCCATGCTCTTGTCATACTTCCTACCGAGAGAGAGAGAGGGTGAGGAGGTTTATTGATGGTCTTATTCAGCCAATTCGCCTTTAGATGGCTAGGGAGGCTGGGAGTGAGATCACTTTTCAGGAGGCAGCCAATGTGGCACGTAGAGTGGATATGGTCCTATCGTAGGGAGGTGGTCATGGGTATAAGAGGCCCCGTCAATCAGGTAGATTCAGTGGTGCCTCGTCTGGAGGCAGAGATTCATATGGTAGAGGCCATCCTCCTAGGCCCTTTCAGTCAGCTCTTCAAGTCTTTCACGGCGCTTCAGGTAGTCGTGGTCCGCAGATGTAGTAATCCAATTAGTAGTCTTACAGTGCACCACCAGCTCCTATCAGTGCACCGCCGCTCCAGAGTTTTCGGGATGGTCATTCGGGTCGCCAGTGTTAGTCTCAATTTCCTCAGCCACAACACTCAGGTGAATATTTTGAGTGTGGTGAGTATGGTCATATCAGGAGAACTTGTCCGAGGTTGGTGGGTACTCAGTCGCAGCAACAGGGTTCCCGTGCTATGGTCCAGGCACCAGGTGTTTCACAGACCACCCAGCCAGCTAGAGATGGGGGTAGAGGTTCTGGAGGTGGAGGTAGAGGATTTAGAGGTGGAGCTAAGGCCGCTAGAGGTGGAGGCCAGCTAGCTGCAGGCCGTCCCAGAGATGGAGCCCAGCCCCGATGTTATGCTCTTCCAGCCAAGCCTGAGGCTGAGGCTTCAGATGCGGTTATCACAGGTACTATTTTGGTTTGTGATAGAGATACTTCAGTGTTATTTGATCCAGGGTCCACCTACTAGTATGTGTCATCTTATTTTGCACTATATCTGGTTATGCCTAGTAATTCATTGAGTGTTCCCATTTATGTGTCTACACCGGTAGGTGATTCTATTGTAGTTGATCGAGTCCATCATCCTTGTATTGTGGTGATTGGGGGTCCTGATACTCGTGTAGATTTGTTGCTTTTAGACATGGCCGATTTCGATGTTATATTGATGATGGACTGGTTATCACCTTACCACGCTATCTTGGACATTCATGCCAAGACTGTGACCTTAGCTTTACCGGGTATGCCTTGTTTAGAGTGGAGAGGGACTCCTAGTCATTTTACCCGTAGTGTTATCTCTTATGTGAAGGCTCGACACATGGTCGAGAAAGGGTGTTTGCCCTATTTGGCATATGTTCGTGATTCTAGTGCTGAGGTTCCATCTATTGATTATGTGCCCGTTGTTCATGAGTTTCCTCAGGTATTCCCTTCAGACTTGTCGGGTATGCCACCCGACAGGGATATTGATTTTTGCATTGATTTGGCTCCGGGCACTCAGCCCATTTCTATCCCGCCGTATCGTATGGCCCCGCCCGAGTTGAAAGAGTTGAAGGAACAGTTGCAAGACTTGCTTGAGAAGGGCTTTATTAGGCCTAATGTTTCACCTTGGGGTGCACCAGTGTTGTTTGTTAAGAAGAAGGATGGGTCGATGAGAATGTGTATTGATTACCTGCAATTGAACAAGGTTACAATCAATAATAAGTATCTATTGCCGAGGATTGATGATTTGTATGATCGGTTTCAGAATGCCAAGGTATTTTCAAAGATTGATTTGAGATCTGGCTACCATCATTTGAGGATTAGGGCATCCGATGTCCCTAAGACAGCATTCCGCACACGGTACGGGCATTATGAGTTCTTGGTTATGTCGTTCGGGTTGACAAATGCCCAGAAGCTTTTATGGATTTGATGAACCGGGTTTTCAGACATTATTTGGATTCGTTCGTAATAGTCTTCATTGATGATATTTTGATATATTCCCGTAGCCGGGAGGAGCACGAGCAGCATCTCAGAGTGGTTCTTCAGACTTTGAGGGATAGTCAGCTGTATGCTAAATTTTTGAAGTGTGAGTTCTGGTTGTGTTCAGTTGCATTCCTGGGTCATGTTGTGTCAGTAGAGGGTATTCAGGTTGATCCGAAGAAGATTGAGGCAGTCAAGAACTGGCCTAGACCAGCATCAGCTACAGAGATTCGGAGTTTCTTGGGATTGGCAGGCTACTATCGTCGGTTCGTAGAGGGGTTCTCATCTATCGCAGCCCCGATGACCAGGTTGACCTAGAAGGGTGCCCAGTTCAGATGGTCGGACGAGTGTGAGGCGAGCTTTCAGAAGCTCAAGACAGCTCTAACTACGGCACCGGTGTTGGTTTTGCCCACAGGTTCAGGGCCTTATACAGTTTATTGTGATACTTCTTGTATTGGGCTTGGTGCAGTGTTGATGCAGGATGGCAAGGTCATTGCCTATGCTTCGCAGCAGTTGAAGATTCATCAGAAGAACTATCTAGTTCATGATTTAGACTTGGCAGCCATAGTTCACGCATTGAAGATTTGGAGGCATTATCTATATGGCGTGGCATGTGAGGTGTTCACGGATCACAAGAGTTTTCAGTATTTGTTCAAGCAAAAGGAGTTGAATTTGAGGCAGAGGAGGTGGTTGGAGTTGTTGAAGAATTTTGATATCACTATCTTATATAACCCGGGAAAGGCCAATGTGGTGGCCGATGCCTTGAGTAGGAAGTCAGCCAGTATGGGCAGCCTTGCTTATATTCCGGTCGGTGAGAGGCCACTTGCTTTGGATGTTCAGGCCTTGGCCAATTGGTTCGTGAGGTTGGATATTTCTGAGCCTAGTCAGGTATTAGCTTGCACGGTCGCACGTTCTTCTTTATTGGAGTGCATCCGTGATCGGCAGTATGATGATCCCCATTTGGGCGTCCTTAGAGACACGGTGCAGCGCGGAGGTGCCAAGCAGGTTACCCTAGATGATGATGGAGTTTTGAGATTGCAGGGTCGAGTGTGTGTGCCAAATGTGGATGGGCTTCGGGAGTTGTTTTTAGAGGAGGCCCAAAGCTCCCGGTACTCTATTCATCCAGGCACCGCAAAGATGTATAAGGATTTGCGGCAGCATTATTGGTGGCGGAGAAAGAAGAAGGATACCGTAGCATATGTGGCTCGTTGTTTGAATTGTCAGTAGGTCAAGTACGAGCATCAGAGGCCTAGTGGGTTATTTCAGAGGATTGAGCTTCCCGAGTGGAAGTAGGAGCGGATCACTATGGACTTCGTTACTGAACTCCCGTAGACTCGGAAGAAGTTCGACGCAGTATGGGTCATTGTTGATAGGCTGACCAAGTCAGTGCATTTCATTCCTATGGCAGTCTCTTATTCATCCGAGAGGTTAGCTGAGATATATATCCGGGAGATTGTTCGTCTTCATGGTGTGCCTATGTCTATCATTTTGGACCGAGGTACGCAGTTTACCTCGCGTTTCTGGAGAGCAGTTCAGCGAGAGTTGGGTACGCATGTTGAGTTGAGAATAACATTTCATCCTCAGACGGACGGGCAGTCCGAGCGGACTATTCAGATTCTGGAGGATATGCTCCGAGCTTGTGTCATTGACTTTGGAGGCTCGTGGGATCAGTTTTTGCCTTTAGCAGAGTTTGCCTAAAACAACAGCTACCAGTAGAGTATCCAGATGGCTCCTTATGAGGCGTTATATGGTAGACGGTGTCGGTCTCCGGTTGGATGGTTTAAGCTGTGAGAGGCTCGGTTGTTGGGTACGGATCTGGTTCAGGAGGCCTTGGATAAGGTCAGGATTACTCAGGATAGGCTTCGTATAGCTTAGTCCAGGCAAAAGAGTTATGCAGACCACAAGGTTCGAGATGTGGCTTTTATGGTCGGTGAGCGGGTATTGCTCCGAGTGTCGCCTATGAAGGGCGTGATGAGATTTGGAAAGAAAGGCAAGCTTAGCCCTAGATTCATTGGCCCATTTGAGATTCTGGATTGAGTGGGAGAGGTGGCTTATAGACTTGCATTGCCGCCGAGCTTATTAGCCGTGCATCCAGTGTTTCATGTGTCCATGCTTCGGAAATATCACGGCGATCCATCCCACGTGTTAGATTTCAGCACTGTCCAGTTGGACAAGAACTTGTCTTACGAGGAGGAGCCAGTGGCTATTCTAGACCGGCAGGTTCGCCAGTTGAGGTCGAAGAGTTTTCCTTCCGTTCGTGTTCAGTGGAGAGGTCAGCCTCCTAAGGCATCAACCTGGGAGTCCGAGTCCAATATACGGAGCCGTTATCCCCATCTTTTCCCCGACTCAGGTACTTTCTTCCTCCCACTTGTTTAAAAACAAAATTCTATGTTTTGAGGCCTTAAAAAAACCTCATTTAGAGTCACCTCGATTTGCGCACGCAGTCCGGGCGCGTAGCTAGAAAGCTTAAATATGAAATTCTGTGAAAAATGATAAAATTTGGTTATAAAATGAGTTAATTTGGCTTCGGTCAATATTTTGGGTAAACGGACCCGGACTTGTGATTTGACTGTCCCAGAGGGTTCGTAGGAAAATATGGGACTTGAGCGTATGCCCGGAATCGAATTCCGAGGTCCCAAGCCCGAGAAACGAATATTTAAAGAAAATTATTTTCTGAAATTGTTCAAGGAAATTTGAAATGAAATTTGTTTAGAACATGATGGTATCGGCCTCGTATTTTGGTTTCGGCGCCCGGTATAGTTCTTATATATGATTTAAGACGTTTCTATGGAATTTGGTGAAAAATGGATGTCATTTGACGTGATTCAGACTTAAATTGCAAAAATTGATGTTTAAGGAAGTTTTGAGAAAATTTCATTGATCTTGAGATTTAATTTGATGTTCATGATATTATTTTGATGATTTGATTACACGAATAAATCCATATGATGTTTTTGAGTTAGTATGCATACTTGGTTTGGAGTTTCGAGGGCTCGGGTGAGTTTCAGGTAGGTTCCGGGATGTCTTAGGCTTAAAAACATAGGCGTTGCAGGTTCAGAGAGGTGGAAGGCCTCTGAACCGACCAGTGCGGTCCGCACCAAAAGGAATGCTGCCGCGGAGGGGCTTGTGCGGCCGCACTGGATTTTGTGTGGACCGCGGTGAGGGCTTGTGCGGCCGCACTAGTTTTGGTGCAGTCCGCGGTGAAGAACACTTCACTGGTCCGACTTCGGAAGCCTATATCTTTTAATCCATATGGAATTTTGAGATGATTCAAAACGAAAGTTGTAGCCTTCGTGTCTAGTTTCCAGAAAGGTAAAGAAATCACAATTTGGACATATGTAGAAAAAGTTATGGCCAAAATATTAAGACTTGTCACTGCAGAACACAGGAAGGCCTGTGCGGCCGCGGTTGATTTTATGCGGTCCGCACAGGGCCTCTGAGGGCAGTATATTTAGATGAGATTTTTAGTTATTTTACATTTTTTAAGACCCAAAAGCATAAGAGGTGATTTTTCAAACAACCTTCCTTTGTCCAAATCAATTGTAAGTTGTTTTTAACTAGTTTTGTTCAATCATTAACATCTTTTAACATGATTTCAACTTCAAATCAATTATTTTCATGGGAAAAATTGGGTGTTTTGGGTAGAACCTAGGTTTTCCAAAAATTGGGGATTTGGACCTCGATTTGAGGTCCGATTTCAAAACAAATTATATATTTGAGTTCGTGGGGGAATGGGTGATCGGGTTTTGGTTCGAACCTCGGGTTTTGACCATGTAGGCCCGGGGCGATTTTGACTTGTTGGTAAAACTTTGGAAAATCCATTTTCATGCATTCAAATTGATTCATTTAGCATTTATTAATATAATTAAGTAACGTGTGGCAAGATACGAGCGAGTTGGTGGTGGAATCAAGAGGTAAAGCGATAGTTGAGGCTTGAATTGCGTTCGTGACATCGAGGTAAGTGCCCGATCTAACCTTAGCTTGAGGGATTAAGAGTTGAGTCCTACTTGCTATTTGCTTCATGTTGAGTACGACGTATAGGCATGGTGACGAGTATATATACGTTGGTATCAAGCATGACCGTGAGTCTTAAATTGATACTTGTTATATTCTTGAATGTTACTATGGTTGAAATAGTGAGTAAATCCTTGATATTGAGCAAAGAATTAGTTTTTTTATCGTGGAATCTACTTATGATTGAGAAATTGTGGTAATTGAGACGGGTAGGAGTTGAGTTAAGATTGGTTATAGCTGATTCCCCCTTTTCGGGACATATATACTTGTACTACTGAGTTCCCTTGCCGGGATAGTGTAGTCTATTGTTGATCCCTCGTCGGGACGGTTAATTATGATTATTGCTGACTGTATAGTTGGAACGGGTTACGTGCCGCAACAGATATTATATTGGATCGGATTGCACACCGCAACAGATATTATATTGGATCGGGTTGCACGCCGCAACAGATATTATATTAGATCGGGTTGCACGTCGCAACATATATTATATTGGATCGGGTTGCACGCCGCAACAGTTATATATATGTGGATCGGGTTGCACGCCGCAATAATGTTAAATGATAAGGAACCGGGTTGCGCGCCGCAACAATATAGTTATTGTATTGTTGTAGAATTGAGTTGTCCTTTCATATTTTATTAAGTTTCTGTTGGTCTTGATATGTTTCCCCGAAGCATGTACCCCCTCCCATTTTAAACTGCTTATTCATGTTTATTTTCTGCCATATAATATATAACTGCACAGGTTTATCTGGAGTCTGGTCCTAACCTCGTCACTACCTCGCCGAGGTTAGGCCAGGCACTTACCAGCACATGGGGTCGGTTGTGCTGATACTACACTCTGCACTCTGTGCAGATACCGGAGTGACACTTGATCAGCAGTAGTAGGGAAGCCAGTCTTCAGTCCACCGAGACATCGAGGTAGCCTTGCAGGCGTCCGTAGGCCCGGCATCTCCTCTATCTTTTATTATGTTCTGTTATCTCATGTATCCAAGACAAACAGTGTTATTTTTCCTTCAAACTGTTGTATGTAGTACTCTTAGTAGTCCGTGGATATTGTGACACCTGTTTTTGGGTAGAGGCATGTGTTGACTTTCGAAACATTTTGGTTTTATATTTATTTAAGACTTCTGCTTAATCTCATATTCCGCTATCATTTAGATGTTTATCACTTGTTAATATAAGTTGTAAAAAGGATTAAAACAGAAGAGTTAAAGATTTCTAAGTTCGTGGCTTGCCTAGCTTCTACGAGTAGGCGCCATCACGACTCCCGAGAGTGGGAATTTTGGGTCGTGACATAAAGGGTACTTTTGGTGTTAGGGAAGGGATGTGTATAGTTTCAGATAGATACGAAAGCATCTTCAATGACACAAAAGCTGTGTACCCAGAAGTACCACATTGTATTTGCATGTTTCACTTGTGGCAGAATGTAAAGCGCACATTCAAGAAACATCACAAACAATTGAAGGATATCTTCTTTGATTTGGCTAGAGCTTACACGATAGAAGAGTTTGAGTACCATATGACAGATATGTGCAAAATTGATCCGAGGGTGCAGCCTTACTTGTTTGAAATTGGCTAAGAAAGGTGGTTTAGGGCATATTCCAAAGTAAAAAGGTCGATGGTAATGACTTCGAATATTGTAGAGTCAATTAATGCAGTAAACAAGGATGCTAGAGAGTTACCATTAATGTGATTGCTGGAGTACATGACAAATTTGCTACAACAGTGGAACAACAAAAACATAAAAAGTGCAATGGAGACATCTATAGAGCTTGGCAAAAAGTACGACAAACTCCTTCGGGGAAATCTGATTGCATCGGAGCAAAAAACGGTAAAATGAATCAAATATAATGATTCTTGGCACTGCTGACTTGCATTTTACTGCTTGTATAAAGATGTATAACTCTGTATAATAATGTATAATGTTCTTTAACTTTTTTTAAAAAAAACTTTTCCAGGCGAGACCTGCTACGGAGTAGTTATATACTGTGTTTGAAGAGGTAAGGCGAAACATAGTGTGCCTTGAAGAGGGATCATGCAGTTGTAGAAAAGTTCAAATGGATAAACTTCCATGTTCGCATGCTTGGGCGGTTTTGAAGAACTAGCAGCTGAAACCTGGCCAGTATTGCTCTTTTTACTACAAGAAGGATAAACTCCTAGAACTTATGAATTTCCAGTGAATCCGATGCCAGATGAGAGTTTATGGGTAATCCCAACAGAGGTGCTGGAAGATGTGGTCCTACCACCTAAAGGGAGAAGGAATGCAGGAAGGCTAAGAAAGTAAAGACTCAAACCTGCTTCAGAGAAAGAGTCTAAGAGGGCGTTTTCATGTTCTGTGTGTAGATAAGGTGGTCACAATAGAAACACATGTAGGAATCGACCAAAATAAATAGTTGAAAACATAACACTTCCTATTACATTTGTTGTCATGTTGAGTAGTTTAGTTTCACAAACAATATAATTACAAATGTTGAGTAGTTAAGTTTCACAAGCAATTGAGATGTTTCATTATACATGTTTTGATTATCCAATAATAGTGTCTTGCTATTTTTAATGGTGCTAAATATATTGATAGATTGTACAAATACAAAACAGAACTGCAAACAATCAATGGTATTATATGTATACAGATGTATAAATGAGAGTATAAGTTTGTATAAATTTGTATAATTATGTATATTATTGTATACATATGTATAAACCCTGCTATATTAACAAAACTGCAACCATAATGAAAATACATACTTTGTTAAAGGACAAAAACAACTGAAATATTTATTAAAATGTAATTCATTCACAGTCACGATGTGTAATGATACCACAAATAACACAAAAATAAAAACATCTATAATATCCTTTAAGGTTATCTCGCAAGTAGCAGAATAGTACTTAGACAAAACTAGGCAACAACTCCTGATACATAGAAAAACTACAGTAAAATGGAAAAAACAGAACTACTTTCTCGGTCGTCCCCTCTTCCTCTTCCTGTGATTTCATCACCACTAATTGCACCGGACTATTTTTTTTTCCTTCCATAATCCCACAACAGAGATCCCCACCTGGTGCGAAGTATTTCATTGTCAAAATTATCTTTTCGAATTTTCTTACCAAGGATGAAATACTCGGCAAAGCCAGCAACAAAAGCACCACAATCACTGTAATTAAAAAAAAACAAATCAGATTCAAATAGGTAGACTAATAGTAAAATAGTAAAACAATTGAGATTAACCTACCATTTGATCTGTTGGGGCACATTATTAACCAGATTAATCTGCAAAGCATCAGAATGGGATTTATCGGTATATGCACCATTGTTCCAATCAATTCCCTTCTTCTCGACATAAAAATCAGAACTCTTCAAGAAGTAGGTATCAAAATTGCATAAGGTAATGCAGCATCCAAAGCAAGTCTATCATTAATAGCTCCACGGTTAGAGTCATAGATGTGGATGCACCTATCTATGAACGTAAACAACCCCAAAACCCAATGGCCCAATTTTGCTCTTCCGCGCTTCACATAGATAGGGAATAAGACGTGGTCAACAGTGTGCCACAGTACATTTGCATCACAATAATATCCTCTAATGTACTCTTCTATCTCATGCCCTTCAGGAATCACTGAAGGATCTTGATTCACTTTGAAATCTTTATACAGGGAGTTGATTTTGTTACCAAAGGCAAAGTTGGTTGTAGTAACCGCATGGCAACACTTGGCCCATATTTTTCCCTCTTCCTCAAATAATAAAAAGAGGACATCCAAGTGTTGAGATAAGAAATAAAACAGAACAACCATCACTACCAGATTTTTTAAATATAGAAATTTATACACTATTGTACAGAGGTATACATATTTATACAAGGTTATACAATCTTATACTGTGATTATACAAAGTTATGTATATACTATGGAGGTCTCAAACAATAAAGATATGCAACAAATAAAAAAAGGCATTAGAACAGAAAGTTATTAAATACCATGCTAATCAAAGGTCGACCACAATACGCAAGTGAGTGGAACCAATCCTTCGTGGTCACATGACACGAGCCAAAAGTAAAAACTTCCGCAAGCTTATTTACTTCATCGGTATACATATTTTTGGCACTTTAAATCACAAAAAATAAAAAGTAATCAGAACTACCTTCATTGACAAGTATAAAATCAGAACATAAAAGATTAAAGAAACTGAAGATACCTTCGCCTCGTATCCATCTCATTATTAACAAACCCGCAAAACTCTTTAGCCAATGGCGACAATGGATAAAAATCATCAATTTCGATCGTGAAAAGATGCTTGATATCAAAAATGAGCTTGTGCGCTGATCCTGATGCCACCGAATCTAAAACTGGCAAATATGGAGATTTGGCATATTTTTCTGGTATTTTCTATCGAATTGACTGTTCAGGAGAAATGTAATCATCTTCTACATCTATGATGGATGGTTTGTGAAGCACAATTGGGATATCTGTAGTGCAGCTAAATCTTCATCACCAATGTCATCCCAAAATGTGTCACCCTTGACATCACCTACTGCCCCTTAGGCAGAGAAAACCAATAATAAAAAACTTTCAAAATGAAGAAATGAAAAATCAAACAAAAAAGATAAAATGCAAAACGAATACCATGATCAACACCATCAGTAACTCCCTCGTCAGCTAGCACGTTATCTTGATTTACTTGATCGACAAAGTCAGGAACAACATCATATTGATAGCCATCAAATTCGTCGATACCAGATTATTGTCATCAGACACGCGCTGACAAATCTAATAAAAACAATAGAAAGAGAAAACATGTTGAGTGATGATTCAGAGAAGGCATAATTGTTGAGTGATTTGGTTTTATCAGTAAACAATTACCTTAGAATCAGTAACATCCTCCCTCGTTTGCTTCGTTTCCTTTATATTCAGAAAACTGAACACTTTTTCAAAGGAAGAAACTACATAATTGTTGAGTGTCGTAACTGTATCAGTCAACTACAACAAAAAAACAACAAAAGTAAATCAACAACCATGTTTATAACCAAAAAACCATGTATATACAAAAAGTACCGATAAACTACAGAAAAGCTAAAGCTCCAGTACCTTTCCAACAACACTCCTCAACTTCTCAACTTCAACATTCAATAGATCAATGCGTACCAAAGGACCATAACTCGGGTTAGGCTGTCGATCCATATTCTGAGGAAAAGGTCGTTTAGACTGTTGCTCTGTATTCTGAGGATAAGGTCGTTTAGATTGTTGCTCTATATTCTGAGGACAAGGTGGAGATGCAGCGACAGAATCATCAGTATGAAAGGCAGGCACCTCCCCTGATGCAACATCATCGGTATTAATTCAAAAAACGTGTCGTTGTTCAGAGTTGACATCTCTTCACGGGTAGGGAAAATGTTCCTATAGTTCAACTACAAGAAGAAAAACTGGATTACAATAGTAGAAAAAGAAAATTGTGACATATTCATAAATATACATACTTACAGAAAAACTGAAATCATATATGAAGAAGTATTATGGTACAAAATGTTTACCTTGTCGATACTACACATGATCACCCCGCCAGTCAAATCCGCATATGTTGGAGTTTCAGTGACTTTCTAATTAAGAATGCGTAGCACATTTGTGCCAACGCAAACAACTAGATGCTTGCCAACCATAGAGCAACACTCAAAAAACCATATTTGTAATGCAAGTGGCAAACCTCCAAACCGATACATTGTCAAATAGTTACACTGTCTGTCCCTCATTGTCTTTAAAATATCTTCAAATGACTTTTTCCCTCAAGCATATGTCTGATATTGACCACTTTCAATGATATCAAAATCATCTTTGTTATACCATGATTATTGGCATTTGAGAATATGAAATGATGGACAAACACCATCAAGGTCATCTTGAACGCATCTTCTCCGACTTCCAGTCCTTTTTCTTGAAGCGATCAAGAAGCTACCCCCTCATTATAGCCTTTTTTTCATCTCCTGGAAAATACTCTTTTAGCAACCTATTAATACCTGGTTTGTCATAGAAAGTGGTGTCGTCTTCTACACACTTCAAACCAGTGATAACAGCAAACTCTCCAATGCCAAAACGCAGCAAACAACCATTAATTTTCACCCACAACTCCCTTTCCCGTCCTGAGACGACTTCCCTCAATAGTATACAATGAATAAGTTGATTTTGAATTTTAAATTGAGGGAGGTCCAAGAAGTACCCAAAACAACTAGCACAGAACATTTGAAGCTGTGTGTCAGTCAAATATTGCTTCAAAATACTCACAATATCAGTCTCGGTATGGGAACTAATCCTGTTGTGAAAATAATCAACTGGTTGTATATAGAAGTCCCCAACCTTGCATATGGAAAAATAACAAAAAATAGATCAGGAACAAAAACTATACTAAAACATTGTATAAACATGTATAAATCAGTGTAGCAGTACTTGTATAAAGATGTATAAACAACTGTATAACTTTGTATGAAATTATATAAGCATGTATAAAATTAATAGCAACATAAGGAATACCTTCATCTTAGCTTTTCTGTCATTCAATTTGCAGCGAATAGCAAACCTTTGTTCTTTTAATATGCAATCAAGACCACTATCACCATCGTCCTTGATCTTTCTCCTTTTCGATTTAACACTGGGGCATACATCATCTTCATTAACCAAATCAACTTTCAGCTTTTCTTTTGATTTTTCAGGTCTCCCACATTTCTTACTCCTTATTCTAACGATGTTAACCGGAGTAGGAGTATTACTCGTTTGCGAACGAGCTATTCGACTGCTCTCTTATTGCAACTTTTTTGTTGGAGTAGGAGACTCAAAATCATCATCATCGGGAGCCTGGACATGCGTATTCGCTTCAGAAGCAGGGGTTGAGGGCAAGTCCCTCAATGATTTAACTGGAGTGGGAGTATTCCTCGTTTGCGAACAAGTCATTCGACTGCTCTCTTGTTGCGAGTTTTTAGGAGAAGCAGGAGACTCAAAATCATCATCATCTGGGTCCTGGACATGCACATTAGCTTTAGAATCAGGGCTTGAGGGCAAGCCCCTCAATCTTTTCGCATAATCGAACTTAACGCCTTTTCCAGCAACCTTCATTTTGCTTTTAGAAATAGGTATTTTTGAACGCATTTTCTACAATAAAACAAACAAACAAAGCTTTAACAAAAGTGAAGACTAGTGAAGAAAAACACAAAAATCAAACCAAAAAATAAAGGCCATGAACACAAAGCAGAGGCCAATTTTCCCAAATTGTAACAAATCTCAAAAAATAAAAATTTCTACCATAAAAGTCGAAATAACAAAGCATGCAAACTGAAACATCAACTTTAAGCCCAGAACGAAGATAGAAGGAACACAAAATCAAACGAAAAATACAACAACATTGTAAAGAAAATAGGCATAATCAGAAAAGCAAAAAAAATTAAAAATAAAACAAAATTCAAAACCAAAACTGTGGTAAAAGCATAAAATAAAATGAAAATTACCTGAAAATAAGAGTGAAAGCTCGAAAAAGTACTTGAACCCAACAATGGAGGTCGGTTACTTTCGTCTCTGAGAAAAGCGTGAGGAAGAGAGAGAAAAAGAAACAGAGAAATTGAAATTTAAAATATTAAAACCGTTGTTTTAAGTTGTGGGCTACCGGGTAAAAACTAAATTTCACAACATATACAACCTGGACTAAACCAGGTAAGGGTTTCAAATATGGGTTATTTTTGAATGGATTGTATGACCCAAATGATATATGATGTAATTTTTTCTTTTTTCTTTTACTATTTTAATTCAACAAGTTGTGTGCTATATTCTATTTGTTTGATATAATTTTGTAAATAAATTAAAGTACAGACATCCTCCGCTAAAGAAAAATAACAGACACCAATCAGGTTATGGGAGATTCACCAGATGAGTAAGCTGGATATAGTGTTCATTGTTATATATGTAGTAAGGGTGAGTATAGTTTAGGCAAACCCGAAATTCAAACCGAAATCCGATTTTTTTTTTTTTGGTTTGGAATTTCGCATTACGGATTGGATTTTGGATTTAATTTTTAAATATTTTGGATTTCGAATTGAATATTGGATTTAGTACTTCAGATTGGAGGATATCTGAAAATTCAAATTTTTTACACTTTATATATAGTTCATTATCCATATGCCAATAGTAATAAGTCTAGCACCCTACCCATTAGATATTATCTCATATATTCAACACCAACACTAAGTTACTATCAGAATACTTTCTATTTGAACATAGTTTTACTATTGCTAATTTTTATTAGCGTTATTAATATCTTTGTTGTATTTCCTTGATAATTATTTTATTAATTGAATATTTTATTTGGATGATTGCACTGAGAATGAGAAACTTTTTAGGTAATTAGCAAGAATACTTTATTTGGATGTTAATTTCTGTAAGAGAAAAAAAGAAAGAAACATTTAAACTTATAGGCTCAAAACCGAAAATTCGAAATTTTCAAACCGAGTAATTCAAAACCGAACTTAAAAAATTCGATCCAATCCGAGCTTATTTGGATTGTCATTTATTTAATCCAAAAATTGAATATCCAAGATGAAATTTTCATATTCAATATGAACTGCCCGAACGCCCACCCCTAATATGTACTCTCTTTTTGTCCCCCTCCCCCCCCCAAACCAGTAAAAAAATACGCTATCTATATGTGTATTTTCATCTAAATTACGTGTGGTAAAATATAATGATAACATTATTAATCCTCCTAAAAGATGGAGAAAGAAAGGAATAATTTTTATTTTTGTTAATGAATCTATAGTTTCTTTAGAGAGTAACTTGTTTACACGATAACATGATGCATCTTCCCGAATTAAGAGTAATATAGTCACATTGTCAAAAATCTGTTAGATTAGTTAATGTTTGATGGGAGTATTTGAGAAGAGGTTGTTTTGTCCCTCACTGAAAAAAAGAAAGAAAGGAAAAAATACTTTGTCTTATATACTTTGAATATTTTAAAGGATATTTTGAAGGGAAATTGAAATTTGAGTATATTATTAATATTCAAGATTGGGCAATTGGGCTTTGGGCCCAGTAAGTAGCCCATAATTTTATTTTAGTCACCTATTATTTTATTTATTAATTAAAAACATTTCAAAATTAATTTTCAGGAAAAACATTTTTAACAGGTTTTAAAAAAAAATTAAATAGGTGACTATTGGTTTTAAGGTGCTTGTTATGAAGAGATGAGTCTGTTAATTCCAACAGACTCCTAGATGTATTATAAATACCTATATCATCTCCAAAACGAAATACATATGAAGATTTTCATCTTTTTCTCTTCTACTTATTTTCTACAACTCACAAATATTATGTTCTTGTAGGAAATTCAAGTTAATTGCTGAAACTTGAATTTCAGTAATCTTTGTAAAATCTTGGAGGAATTCTGCTATTATTCCTTCAGCAACAAAGTGGGAAGCTTAAATTCCTTAAGGATAATGATTACACTATCGAAGCCAGAATATTTCATCCCATTATTTTTTCTAACAAAATCTACCTTTATATATGCATAACATTTATATATGATCGTTACTAGGATAATTGAACCTGAAAATTGAGTTATTATCATTGTCATTTGAAAAAATCTTATGGCATCTACCTATCGAATTATTCAATAAGTAATTTATACGAAGAATAAAGCAATTAGAGTTTTAGATTCTGCATGGATATATCTAAAATCTCAATCGTCTCAAATTATATAAAATCAGTAAATAGTTTAATCAAGTAGTCAAGAAAACCAGTTGAAACAATAATATTTCGAGTTCAAACATGGGTGGCTCGATTATAAGGCCAGTAAAGCAATTGCATGAGACCCTATGTTTTTGGGGCCCCATTTTTTTCTTAAAGATGTATTGTATATGTATTATTTAAAAAAAAAATCAAAGAATTTTTGGAGCAAAAGTACAATAGCTTTAATGTGAGGATCGTTGTAATAATTAGAGAATGGAATAATTAATGAATTGTTTCCTTACATGGGCAGGGTAGCTATTTTTTTGGTCTCATTTATATCCTAACAACTAATACATGCCCATATTATTATTTATATATTTACCTTTTTCATTCTCACTTTTGTTATTCTTATTCTCATTATTGAAAAGTTTCTTAATCGGCAACTTACCGCGGCTTACAAGTTGTCTTCTTCAAAGCATTACAACAAGCAATCATTATATTGAAGCAATGCAACACTTTGTCACGGCCCAATTTAGGATCATGACCGGCGTTTAGGAGCAAGTGCCCCCAAGTAAGCCTCATCGATATTTTGCAAAGAATCGGACTGAGTTTCCCTTGTTATAGGACTTTCCAAAAGTTTTTGTCTTATAAACAAATAACAACCAACCAATATTCACCTAAATCAATCACAATCTTCATCAACTAACCAAAAGTGAGTTTTTACCATCATTACCAACTTTATCAACATAATAATACTAAACCCATCAAAAAAATATAGAAAGAAGTGCAATACTAGTAACTAGTCCAATATAACGAATGAATACTCTTGACGCTAATAAAAATGACTATGGAGCAACTCTAAAAGTTCATAAGGAAAGACGATAACAAATAAATAAACTCTTCGCCCATGCGAACAAGTGCGGGGCTCACCAGGAACTATCAACTCGTATACTATAATTAACAAAATCCTCGCTCGTATCAACTGTTGTCTCTGTAAAAAAAATAGTGGGGAGTGAGTCGCTAGCTCAGTGAGTAATAACACTTAACCACAACCGTTTTTAATTGGGGACAAGTCAGAAAACATGCTAGTATATTATACAAAAAATATAATAAGAATGCCCTTTCAGAAAGAATAAACAATAATCAATCTCATCATGTGTTTTGTGTAAATCAATTGCATAATTCGGTTATAAACTCGGTAAGCACTGTCTCATAAGAAATCTTTATGTTTGGGAGGTTTCCAAAAAAGGATCATGTAATCTGTATCACTGTGTAGACCCCTTCGTAAAAGGAGTCAAATATAACTGTAGGTCCTTACTCGAGGGAAAACTATGACTGTATGCTAGTTCTACCTTCCCACTAGTGAGGGCTCTAACTATACACAGTAATCAGTAAATACAAGGTGATGTGACGACCCGGCCGGTCGTTTTAAGAATTTATGCCCTGATCCCCCATTAACTATTTTCCCCAAGTTTATTTCTGCTATTTTGATTTGCCAAGATATTCGGTTTTGAGTTTCGGAGAGTTTTGGGGCACTTAGTCCCTAAATGAGAGCTTAAGTGTTAGAAAAATTGGCCGTAGTTGGAACAGTGTGAAGACGGCCTCGGAATGGAAATTCAATGGTTCTGTTAGCTCCGTTGGGTGATTTTAGGCTTAGGTGCGTGTTCAGATTGTGTTTTGGAGGTCCGTAGCTAATTTAGGCTTGAAATGCCGAAATTTAAATTTGTGAAGTTTCCGGTTCGATAATGGGATTTTGATCGGAGGGTCAGAATGAAATTCCGGAAATTGGAGTAGCTCCGTAGTGTTTAATGTGACGTGTGCACAAAATTTCAGGCCATTCGGACGAGGTTTGATAGACTTTTTGATCGGTATTTTTAGAGTTTTTAGAAATCTTAGGCTTGAATCCTATGAAAAATAGGTGTTTTGATGTTGTTTTAAGAGCTTCGAAGGTTGAAACAAGTTTGAATGATGTTTTAGGATCGGTTGGAAGGTTTGGTTGAGGTCTCGGGGGCCTCGGGTGTGTTTCAGATGCTCAACGGGTCATTTTTGGACTTAGAGGATTGCAGAAAATGCAGCAGGTCTCCCGTTCTGGTTTACTTCTTCGCATTCGCAAGTGGGGTCTCATGTTCGCGAAGAGGAGCTGGGGCTGGTGGAAGATTAACGCTTCGCGTTCGCGAAGTTGAGAGGTCGTATGCCTACGCGTTCGCGAAGAGGGTCCCGCGTTCGCGTAGGAGGGGGAAGTTTGCTACCGCCTTCACGACAGGGGGCATCGCATTCGCGATGAAGGACATATGGTCCAAGCAGAGTTGTGCTTTGCGAACGCGAGGGTCTTTCCGCGTTCGCGAAGAAGGATTTACCTGGGCAGATATAAAATTTCAAAGCCGAGGGTTTAGCCATTTTTGTGAAAACTAAAGCTTGGGAGCTCGGATTTGAGCGAGATTTTGAGGGATTTTTAGAGATATTGATTGGGTAATGATTCTTAACTCCTTTTTGCTTGTAACCCATTAATCCAAACATGAATTCATCATTTAATTTCGGATTGGAGATGAAAATTGGGAAAAAGTTGGAGAAAGTTCTTAGACCTAGAATTCGACTTTTGATTGGGAATTTGACCTTAGATTTGGATAATTTTGGTATGCATGAACTCGGGAGAGTGTGAGGATTCTGAAAATATAAATTTTACCCGATTCCGAGATGTGAGCCCGAAGGGCGTTTTGGTCATTTTACCTAATTTCGCGCATTAGCTTAAAATGTCTTTGTAGAATCAGTTACTTGAAGTGGTATTTACATTATGCAATTGAATTGAATAGATTTGGGCCATTTGGTGTCGAGTACTCGTGGCAAGAGCGTGGTTTTAGGTTTATTTTGAGCCGGTTCGAGGTAAGTGGCTTGCCTAACCTTGTGTGGGGAACTTTCCCCTTGGAATTGGTATTGTGATAATTGAAATGCCTTATACGTGAGGTGATGAGTGCGTGCTTGTGCTAATTGTTGAAAATCCGATTTTCATTAAGTAACTTTAATTGTTCTTTCCCTCTCTATTTATTCTACTTGCACTTTTAAACATGCTGTTAGTTAGAGAAGCATGTCTAATTGATTTAATTGCTTTATTTGCTTTAACTGATTTATTTGTATTATGTGAAGCATGCTAGGTTAGAATTGTCTGTGTTACCTTGTTATGGAGTTGAGTTTATTTGAGTATTCCTTGTGCCATTGTTATGTGTTTTACTTTGGGACTACGAGACGGCATCCTGGGAGATCCCCTGTACGCATTTATGATTTGAGCCGAAGTGCGGGATACCGAGAGATCCCCAGCACATATATTGAGGATACCAAGAGATCCTCGGGATACCAAGAGATCCCTATCATACATTGAGGATACCAAGAGATCCCTAGCATATATTGAGGATACCGAGAGATCCTCGGGATACAAAGAGATCTCTATCATACATTGAGGATACCGAGAGATCCTCAGGATACCAAGAGATCCCTACCATATATTAAGGATACCAAAAGATCCCTAGCATACATTGAGGATACCGAGAGATCCCCGGTTATTTCTTTGTGATTGTTTTGCCTATGTTTCAGTTATTAAATTCCTTGTTTTCCTGTATTAAATTCGTATTGTTAGCTTTCAACTGTACTGCTTATCTTATATTGTCATACCTTATATTTTTATTTTATCTCAGTAGGGCCTTGATCTTCCTCATCACTACCCGACCGAGGTTAGGCTTGTCACTTACTGAGTACCGCTGTGACGTGCTCATGCCCTTTCTGCGCATGTTTTTCATGTGCAGATCCAGGTACTTTCACTTAGTCCTATCATCTTTGAGCTGAGGCGCTTCTGTAGAGACTTTGAGTTATATCTGCAGCGTCCGCAGACCGAGGAGTCCCTTTCTATCTTCCTGTAACAGTATAGTCCTTCAGTATTTCCCTTTTGTAAGACAAATTCTGGAGTTAGAGCTTCTTATGTATCTCTTAGCTTGTGATTCATGGGTTTCCGGGTTTTGGAAGAGATATTTATTGGATTGGAGAGTATATATTTTGTATGCCGAGAGACACTTTTTAAACGCTGTTTTATTACATTATTTCTGTTTTAAATTGCATTCTTCCGCAAATTGATTTATCTTCCGCGTTTTAGACTTACCTAGTCGTAGAGACTAGGTGCTGTCACGATGGTTCATGGAGGGCGAACCGGAGTCGTGACAAGTTGGTATCAGAGCACTAGGTTCATAGGAGTCATGGATCACAAGCCGGTTTATTAGAATCTCGATGATTGGTACGGAGACGTCTATACTTATCTACGAGGGGCTATGTAACTGTTAGGAAAATTCCACTTCATTTGATTTCCCTTTCGTGTGAGATTTTTGACATCACAAGTCCTAAACCTCTGTCTTCCATTCTCTCACAGATGGTGAGGACATGTGCTACCAGAGATGATTAGACACTCGCGCCCCCTACGGTAGCCGTCAGAGGCCGAGGTTGGGGTAGAGGCCGAGGATGCGCACGCAGTGCAGCGAGAGCACCCGCGCGAGCTGCCACCGAGGAGCCACCAGCGGTTCCAGCCATAGCCCAGGCACCGAATGCGCATACTGCTACTACTGCTCCAGCACTTCAAGAGATATTAGCACAGTTCTTGAGAATGTTTGGTACGTTAGTTCAGGCGGGGTTGATTCAGGTTGTACCAACTACTTTACAGATCGGGGAAGGGACCCAGACTTCCATCACCCCCACTCTAGAGCAGCGAGTTCTCGTTGGTCGAGTTCTAGGTGTCATAGCAACATAGCCTGTGGTCCCAGTTCAGCGGGTGGTGAGGACCTCTCGCCGAGTAGAGGACAGGTGGGTCCAGGAGAGAGAGGACAGATGAGGTCAAGAGAGAGAGTATAGGGAAGTGAGGAGACCTCGTAGACTAAAAAGACCCACTGTCCTTATTTTGAAGGAAGAGTACGACATGGTTGAGGTTTTGTGGGTCAGCCGGCTCAGTTTGCATCTCAGATTTCACATAGTGTTTCAGGTGTTCAGTGGTCTTAGAGTACCCGTACCGCACAATTCCTACTGCCACATCCTCCCAGAGCTTGTTTTGAGTGTGGTGATGCACGCCATGTGGTGAGGGATTGCCCTAGACTTGGGAGGAGTGCACCTCCACAGACTTCTTAGCCACTGCGCGCTCCGCAGAGTTCTCAGGCTATGATCACCGCACCAGTTGCTACCCCACCTGCTCAGCCAGCTAGAGGGGAAGGCCAGGCCAGATATTATGCCCTTCCTGCCCGTACCGAGGTTGTCGCCTACGATTCTGTCATCACAGGTATTGTCCTGGTTTATCATAGAGATGCATCAGTTTTATTCGATCTAGACTCCACCTATCCTTATGTGTCTTCTTATTTTGCTCCGCTTTTGGGTGTACCTAGGGATTCTTTGAATTCCCCTATCTATATTTCTACTTCTATAGGAGATTCTCTTATTGTGGACCGCGTTTATCGGTCGTATTTGGTTTCTCTTAGTGGTTTTGAGACCCGAACCGATTTATTGTTGCTCAACATGGTAGATTTTGATATTATCTTGGGCATGAACTGGTTGTCTCCCCATTATGCTATTCTTGATTGTCACGCCAAAATCGTGATGATAGCTATGCCAGGTGTACCGCGTGTTGAGTGGAGGGGTACTTTAGATCACACTCCCAGTAGAGTTATTTCTTTTCTTAAAGCTCACAGTATGGTTGAGAAGGGGTGTGATGCGTATTTAGCCTATGTGAGAGATGTCAGTATTGATACCCCTTCGGTTGATTCAGTCCCAGTAGTACGGGATTTTCCCGACGTGTTTCTAGCTGATCTTCCAAGTATGCCGCCTGATAGAGATATTGATTTTGGCATTGATCTGTTGTCGGGCGCTCAGCCCATTTCTACTCCTCTCTATCGTATGGCTCCTCCTAAGTTGAAGGAGTTGAAGGATCAGTTACAAGAATTGCTTGATAAGGGTTTTATTCGGCCTAGTGTATCGCCTTGAGGTGCTCCTGTCTTCTTTGTGAAGAAAGAGGATGGTTCTCTGCGTATGTGTATTGATTATCGCCAGCTGAACAAGGTTACAGTGAAGAACTGTTATCCTTTGCCTCGTATTGATGATCTATTTGACAAGTTTCAGGGCGCACGGATGTTCTCTAAGATTGACTTGCTCTCAGGTTACCATCAGTTGAAGATTAGGGAGCTAGATATCCCGAAGACTGCTTTTAGGACTCGGTATGGTTATTACATGTTCCTTGTTATGTCATTTGGGTTGACCAATGCCCCAGCAGCCTTTATGTATTTGATGCACAGTGTGTTCCGGCCGTATCTTGACTCGTTCGTCATTGTCTTTATTGATGATATTCTGGTGTATTCCCGAGTTGGGAAGATTATGAGCATCACCTGAGGACTGTGCTTCAGACTCTGAGAGAGAAGAAGTTATATGCTAAGTTCTCGAAATGTGAGTTTTGGTTGGATTCAGTGGCATTCCTAGGCCACGTGGTGTCGAGTGAGGGTATTCAAGTGGATCCGAAGGAAATAAAGGCCGTGCAGAGTTGGCCCAGACCATCCTCAGCTATAGAGATCCGCAATTTCCTTAGCTTGGCGGGTTACTACCGCCGTTTTGTTGAGGGGTTTTCATCGATTGCAGCCCCTATGACCAGACTGACCTAGAAGGGTGCTCCGTTCTAGTAAATAGAGGAGTGCGGGGCGAGCTTTCAGAATCTCAAGACAGCTTTGACTACAACCCCAATATTGATACTGCCTACAGGTTGGGGTCTTATACGGTTTATTGTGATGCCTCTAGGGTTGGCCTTGGAGCAGTGTTGATGTAGGACGATAGGGTGATTGCCTACGCGTCCAGACAGTTGAAGGTACATGAGAAATATTACCCTGTCCACGACCTTGAGTTAGCTGTCATGGTTCACGCCCTGAAGATCTGGCACCATTACTTATACGGGGATCCTTGTGAGATATATACTAACCATCGGAGCTTACAACACTTGTTCAAGCAAAATGATCTAAATTTGCGCCAGAGGAGGTGGTTAGAGTTGCTGAAGGACTATGATATCACTATTTTGTATCACCCGGGCAAGGCCAATGTGGTGGCCCAGGCTTTGAGTCGCCGTGCAGATAGTTTGGGGAGTTTGGCTTATTTACCAACATCGGAGAGACCTATGGCGATGGATGTTCAGGACTTAGCCAGCTAGTTTGACAGATTGGATATTTTGGAGCCCAGTCGGGTTTTAGTTTGTGTGGTTTCTTGGTCTTCCTTATTTGATCGTATCAAGGAGCGTCAATATGATGACCCTCATTTGCTTGTCCTTAAGGACAAGGTTCAGCACGGTGATGCCAGAGATGTGACTATATTGGTGATGATGGTATATTGAGGATGTAGGGTCGGATTTGTGTACCCAATGTTGATGGGCTTCGGGAGTTGATACTAGATGAGGCCCATAGCTCGCGGTATTCCATTCATCCGGGTGCCGCGAAAATGTATCAGGATTTGAGGCAGCACTACTGGTGGAGACGGATGAAGAAAGATATAGTTGGATTTGTAGCTCGGTGCCTCAACTGTCAGCAGGTGAAGTATGAGCACCAGAGACCGGGTGGGCTACTTCAGCAGATAGAGATTCCGGAGTGGAAGTGGGAGCGGATCACCATGGACTTTGTAGTTGGGCTCCCACGGACCTTGAAAAAGTTCGACGCTATTAGGTGATTGTGGATCGGCTGACCAAGTCCGCTCACTTTATTCCTGTGTGTACTACTTCTTCTTTGGAGCAGTTGGCGGAGATTTACATCTGGGAGATTGTACGTATGCATGGTATTCCAGTGTCCATCATTTCAGATAGGGGTACTCAGCTCACATCACGGTTCTGGAGAGCCGTTCAGCATGAGTTGGGTACTCGGGTAGAGTTGAGTATAATATTTCATCCTCAGATGGACGGACAGTCCGAGCGCACTATTCAGATTCTTGAGGATATGCTCCGTGCATGTGTGATCGAGTTTGGAGGGTTTTGGGATCAGTTCTTACCATTGGCGGAGTTTGCTTACAACAACAGCTATCAGTCCAGCATTCAGATGGCACCGTATGAGGCTTTATATGGTAGACGGTGTAGATCCCTGGTGGGTTGGTTTGAGCCGGGTGAGGATAGATTATTGGGCACAGACTTGGTTCAGGATGCTTTGGAGAAGGTCAAGGTGATTCAGGATAGACTCCGTACAGCCCAATCCAGACAGAAGAGTTACGCGGACCGGAAGGTTCATGATGTTTCCTATATGGGTGGAGAGCGGGTTTTGCTTCGGGTTTTACCTATGAAGAGCGTTATGAGATTTGGGAAGAAGGAAAAGTTGAGTCCGAGGTTTATTGGGCCTTTTAAGATATTGAGGCGTGTTGGGGAGGTTGCTTATGAGCTTGCCTTACCTTCCAACTTGGTAGGAGTTCATCTGGTATTTCATGTCTCGATGCTCCGGAGGTATCATGGCGATCCGTTGCATGTGTTGGATTTCAACTCGGTCAAGTTGGACAAGGATCTATCTTATGTTGAGGAGCCAGTGGCAATATTGGACAGGCAAGTTAGAAAGTTGAGGTCAAAGAACATTGCATCGGTAAAGGTTCAGTGGCGGGGACAGCCGGTCGAGGAGGCGACCTGGGAGACCGAGCAGGCTATGCGCAGCCGTTACCCTCATCTTTTCACTACTTCAGGTATGTCTCTATGGTCGTTCGAGGACGAACGAATGTTTAAGTGTAGGAGGATGTGATGACCCAGCCGGTTGTTTTAAGAATTTACGCCCCGATCACCATTTAACTGCTTTCCCCAAGTTTATTTTTCCTATTTTTATTTTCCGAGATGTTCGGTTTTGAGTTTCGGAGAGTTTTGGGACACTTAATCCCTAAATGAGAGCTTAAGTGTTGGGAAGTTGACCGTAGTTGGAACAGTGTGAAGACAGCCTCAGAATGGAAATCTGATGGTTCTGTTAGCTCCGTTGGGTGATTTTGGGCTTAGGGGCGTGTTCGGATTGTGTTTTGGAGGTCCGTAGCTAATTTAGGCTTGAAATACCGAAAGTTGAATTTTTGAAGTTTCTGGTTCGATAGTGAGATTTTGATCCAAGGGTCGGAATGAAATTCTGGAAGTTGGAGTATATCCGTAGTGTTTAATGTGACGTGTGCGCAAAATTTCAGGTCATTCGGACGAGGTTTGATAGACTTTTTGATCGAAAGCGTATTTATAGAGTTTTTGGAATTATTAGGATTGAATCCGATGAAAAATAGGTGTTTTGATGTTGTTTTGAGTGTTCCGAAGGTTGGAACAAGTTTAAATGATGTTTTAGGATCGGTTGGCAGGTTTGGTTGAGGTCCCGGGGGACTCGGGTGTATTTCGGATGCTCAACGGGTCATTTTTGGACTTAGAGGATTGCAGAAAATGCAGCAGGTCTCCAGTTTTGGTTTCCTTCTTCGCGTTCGCGAGTAGGGTCTCGCGATCACAAAGAGGAATGGGGCTGGTGGAAGCTTAACGCTTTGCGTTCGCGAAGAGGGTCCCGCGTTCGCGAAGCTGAGAGGTCGTATGCCTATGCGTTCGCGAAGAGGGTCTCGCGTTCGCGTAGGAGGGGGAAGTTTGCTACCGCGCTCGCGACAGGGGGCGTCGCGTTCACGATGAAGGACATCTGGGCCAAGCGAAGTTGTGCTTCGTGAACGCGAGGGTCCTTCCGCGTTCGCGAAGAAGGATTTACCTGGGCAGATATAAAATTTCAAAGCGAGGGTTTAGCCATTTTTGTGAAAACTAAAGCTTGGGAGCTCGGATATGAGCTAGGTTTTGAGGGATTTTCAGAGATATCAATTGGGTAATGATTCTTAACTACCTTTTTCTTGTAACCCATTAATCCAAACATGAATTCATCATTTAATTTCGGATTGGAGATGAAAATTGGGAAAAAGTTGGAAGAAAGTTCATAGACCTAGAATTCGAATTTTGATTGGGAATTTGACCTTAGATTTGGATAATATTGGTATGCATGAACTCGGGAGAGTGTGAGGATTCTGAAAATATAAATTTTACCCGATTCCAAGATGTGGGCCCGAGGGGCATTTTGATCATTTTACCTAATTTCGCTTATTAGCTTAGAATTATTTTGTAGAATCAGTTACTTGAAGTGTTATTTACATTATGCAATTGAATTGAATAGATTTGGGCCATTTGGAGTCGAGTACTCATGACAAGAGCGTGGTTTCAGTTGATTTTGAGCTGGTTCGAGGTAAGTAGCTTGCCTAACCTTGTATGGGGGACTTTTCCCTTAGGATTGGTATTGTGATAATTAAAATGCCTTGTACATGAGGTGACGAGTGCGTACTTGTGTTAATTTTTGAAAATTCGATTTTCATTAAGTAACTTTAATTGTGCTTTCCCTCTCTATTTATCTACTTGCACTTTTAAACATGATGTTAGTTAGAGAAGCATGTCTAATTGACTTAATTGTTTTATTTGCTTTAACTGCCTTATTTGTATTACGTGAAGCATGCTAGGTTAGAATTGTCTGTGTTACCTTGTTATGGAGTTGAGTTTATTTGAGTATTCCTTGTGTCATTGTTGTGTGTTTTACTTTGGGACTACGGGACGATATCCCACGAGATCCCTTGTACGCATTTACGATTTGAGCTGAAGTGCGGGATACCGAGAGATCCTCAGCACGTATATTAAGGATACCAAGAGATCCTCGGGATACCAAGTGATCCTTATCATACATTGAGGATACCAAGAGATCCCTAGCATACATTGAGGATACCGAGAGATCTTCAGGATACCAAGAGACCCCTATCATATATTGAGGATACTGAAAGATCCTCGAGATACCAAGAGATCCCTAGCATACATTGAGGATACCGAGAGATCCTTGGGATACTGAGAGATCCCCGGTTTTTCCTTGTGATTGTTTTTGCCTCTGTTTCAGTTATTAAATTCCTTGTTTTCCAGTATTAAATTTGTATTGTTAGCTTTCAACTGTATTGTTTATCTTATACTGTCATAACTTATATTTTTATTTTTATCTCAGTAGGGCCCTGACCTTCCTCGTCACTACTCGACCAAGGTTAGGCTTGACGCTTACTGAGTATCGATGTGGTGTGCTCATGCCTTTTCTGCGCATGTTTTTCATGTGCAGATCCAGGTACTTTCACTCAGTCTTATCATCCTTGAGGCGAGGTGCTTCTGTAGAGACTTTGAGGTATATCTGCCGCGTCCGCAGATCGAGGAGTCCCTTTCTATCTTCCTGTAATAGTATAGTCCTTCAGTATTTCCCTTTTGTTAGAAAAATTCTGGATTTAGAGCTTCTTATGCATCTCTTAGCTTGTGATTCATGGGTTTCCAGGTTTTGGGAAAAATATATATTGGATTGGAGAGCTATATTTTGTATGTTGAGCGGCACTTTTTAAACGCTGTTTTATTATATTATTTCTGTTTTAAATTGTATTCTTCCGCAAATTGGTTTATCTTCTGTGTTTTAGGCTTACCTAGTCGTAGAGACTTGGTGCCGTCACGATGGTTCAAAGAGGAACCGGGGTCATGATAAAGGTGCACCAAAACTGCATCACCTCGTGCAATCCGTACGATTTCCTTCAATCAATCTATAATCACATCATATCGATCTCGTATCAGTTTTTCTATTTAGGCTAATCCGTAACTAATTTACAATATCCAACTCTTGGAGTTTCACGTTGATTCTCAATTATTTTTCTTGGATTTGTCCAGACCATGGGATAATTATTTTATATCTTAATCATGCTCCTTAAGCCATATGTAAACTTTTGAGATTTGACTGTAGAAAATGTAATTCCATATTGTTTTTAAAAACTTCTAAAACTTGCTTAAGTTAAATAATTGCATTATGTCATCATTGAATCAATTTTCTATAAGGAGTTCTTCACTCAAATTCATCTATAAGCTGTCAATTTCAACCGTTTCATAAAATATATTCATCTGATTTTGAACCTGATAGGCGCAAAACTCTAAACTAAATAGAACTACTATCCATAGTAAAAAAATTCCCAACACTCTACAATGTTTCATAGGAATGCAACTACTAAGACAACAACTCAAACAAAGTCCCGAGAGAAAATAAAAGATTAGTGAGGTAAATCAAAGAATACGGAAAACAAAACTATAGAGAAGAACTTACCATTCTTTAGTTGAAAGAGACCTACCACAATTTACTTAAGCTTGAAAATTTCTTGTAATTTGGTTTTGATTATTTGATGAATCTAAAACCTTTGCTTATAGGTTTAGTTGCGGCAGAAGCTTTGGCTTCGTTCCTTAATCCCCTTTTCTCTTTTTGTTTAGTTTTTTCTATTGGGCTTTTATCCTTATCCTTATCCTTATTATTATTATTAGTATGATTATTATTATTATTATTATTATTATTATTATTATTATTATTATTTTGTTAAACTATTAAATTACTAATATGTCCTAACTTAAATATGGGGTATTACATTTTCGATATCATTATATCAACTTATCTTGCTCTATAGTTTCTTACCCTTTGATTCTGCTACTATCTATTGTTTCTTTTACTTTGATTATTTTATTTATATGTTATAGTTACTGCTCCATTTTAGACTGTTTAATCATGACTTATTTATTCGCTTCCGTTACTTTTATTTTCATACTGCCTTGAATTGATTGTCTTTATCTGAACTTTTTTTTGTCATGCTTTCTCTTAAGGTGAGGGTCTTTCAGAAATAACCTCTCTATCTCCTAAGATAGAGGTCACTCTACCTGCTTAGACCCCATTTTCGAGTCAGAAATCAAAATGTGGGTCTTTTGGACTTAAAGAACCAAAATGTGTGGGGGAAAAATTAGTGACCAAAGCTAAAGGCGTTATACCTTAACAATCGTTTGCCCAACCAAGTATAGCGCCTTTATCTAAGGAGTTATATTTGAACTCAAACGGGCGGAAAATATAGCGCACTAACAAAAGGCGCTATAGTATAACGCCTTTTGTTAAGTCACTATATTAACATTTCATAAACAAACAAACAAACAGCGAATCCCCATGGCAAAGAGCAAAGATCCCTTTGTGAAAGGAGAGATAAGACATGTCAAGAATCTCCATGGCAGTAGGTACAAGATTATATCATTATTTTGGTAAAAGTTTCAGAAAAAGGACCATGAGAAACAGTGAATGAGCTGTTGGAGTTGAGGTGATGAGATCATAAAGTTAAAATTAACATAGCAAAGAGGAGAGTGCATGACCATGGCGTGTGAAGTAGTAATTTCCTAAAAGAGGAAAAGTTTTCTCTTGAAAATTGGAAAGAATTTTAAGACATGATTTTGTATTAAAAAATTGAAAGATGAGTATTTTGAAAGCTGGAGTTTTGTGGAAGGAGACTTCAGACTTTGACCAGTTCTTAAAATTTGAAAATTGAGGGACACTCTGGTCTTTGGAATAGTTTTGCAAAATATAGTTGTATTGACAATACAGTAAAATATGGTTGAGTTGGGTAAAAAAAATCATAAAAAAATTATGCTATGCAACATTTATGACAATAAAATAACACTTGACTTTGATCTTGAATAAATAGATTTCTAAAGTTAAATTCAAAAATTGTGATAAATCATATAAATATTATGAAAATACAGTAGTTTCTCGTGTAACAAAATAAAATAATTCTTTGTGTGCTGAATCACAACCAATGCCTTTTTCCAGTACTGTTTGTTTGTTTGTCGAATCACTTCTGGTCCATTTTATATTTATGTTAGTATAGCACATGTCATGTATCACATACAGGAAATATGAAGTTATTAGAAGAATTGACACTGAAAGATATACTACATGTTCCTGACTTAAAATTCAATGTAATGTCAGTGCCTAAACTAACTAAGGAGTTGTCATATTGTGCTGCATTTTCCCCTCATTTTTGTGTGTTTCAGGGTCTCTACAGTGGGAAGGTTCTGGGATTGGTAAAGAACACAATAGTTTATATCTGTTGAAGAAAGAGATCAATAAGGAATTCCCAACTATAGCAGGAAGTATTATGCAAGTGCGGGAAGATTCAGCACTATGGCACCTCAGATTAGGTCATCCTTCAACTGTTACAATGCAACATATTCCTCTACTGAAGAATAAGATAAATGCCAAGATACAACACAGTTGTGAAGTATGTCTTTTGGCTAAGAAGAATAGACTTCCTTTCCAACTTAGTAGCAGTAAAACAGAATAGATTTTTCAACTATTGCATGTAGATATTTGGGGTCCTCACAGGATACCAACATATGACAAAAAATTACTTTGTAACACTAGTTGATGATTTTAGCAGATATACTTGGATATGTTTGTTGCAGTCAAAGTGTGAAGTATTTGTTGTGTTGAAGGACTTCTTTACTATGGTGCAAAACCAATTTGGCTTGAATATAAAAAGATTAAGATTCGACAATGGTACTAAATTCTTTAATTCAAAGTGTAATGATTTATTGAGTTCATTAGACATAGTGCATCAAAGTAGCTACCCGGATAGACCCCAACAAAATAGGGTGATGGAGAGGAAATACATGTATATACTGAAAGTAGCTAGAGCATTGAAATTTCAGAGATCTTTGCCAAATAGATTCTGGGGTGACTGTGTTAAGACAACAGTTTACTTGATAAACAAATGGTCAACCTCTGTTCTATCAGGGAAATCATCTTATGAGGTCCTCTATAATAAGCCAACAAGCATTGAGCATCAGAAGGTTTTGGATGTTTATATTTTGCAAGCACTCAACCCAGCGGAGACAAATTTGCTCAAAGAACTAGGAGATCTGTATTGATAGGTTATTCAGAAACTCAAAAGGGTTACATATTATATGATTTGGAGAACAGTACATTTCTAACAAGCAGAGATGTTTTTAGAGAACAAGTATTTCCTTTCAAAGGAATGGCTTCAGACTTAGATGCCATATTCCCACAAGATCCTCCTGAGCTAACACCTATTGAAATATCCTCCAATTCCAATGCTTCTCAGTCTCATTCCCCTAATATCCTTGCACAAGCTGAAGATATATCTCCAAATATCACACATACAGAACCACAAGGGCATTTACATGAAGAATTGGGTGCAGAAAGTGTTGATCAACTACCATCGCTGAATAAGGAAGAAGTAGACATCAACATGAATTCAGATCCTTTAGTTGCAGATGCAGTTGAGGAAGCTAAAGGCATATCACTAGAAGAGGATGCAGTGGATGTTAGAAAATCAGGAAGGATCTCTAGACCACCTATATGGCTGAAAGACTATATGACACCAGGGAAATTCACAGGAAATAGTTTATATCCCATTTATCAAGGACTCTCATATGCTAATCTCACTACAAGATATCAGTCATATTTGAAGGCTTTCTTAGCATACATTGAGCCTAGTTCTTTTAAGGAAGCTGTCCAAGATAGCAGGTGGATTGAAGTAATGCAGTAAGAGATAAATGCATTAGAAGAAAATAACACATGGGAGCTGGTTGATCTACCACCAGAAAACAGGTAATTAGATCAAAATGGGTTTATAAGATAAAACATAAAGCAAATGGAGAGATGGAAAGATTTAAGGCCAGATTAGTGGCTAAAGGCTACAATCAGAAGGAGGGATTAGACTACTATGAGACATCTCCCTAGTGGCAAAGATGGTAACTGTTAGAATTATCATTAGCATTGATGTAGCAAAAGGATGGAATTTGCACCAAATGGATGTGAATAATGCCTTCCTACAAGGAAACTTGTATGAAGAAGTGTACATGGGATTACTACAAGGCTTCCACAAATAGGGCGAGAACAAAGTTTGCAGGTTACTAAAGTCACTCTATGGGTTGAAACAGGTATCAAGACAATGGAACATTAAGTTGACAGATGCATTGGTTACATATGGTTATATGCAAAGTAATTATGAACATTCCTTGTTCAGCAAAAGGCAGGGTTCAGATTTGGTTATCATACTTGTTTATGTAGATGACCTGCTGATCACTAGCAACAATCCTAAACTAGTTGATGATGCTAAGAATACATTGCAAAGTCTGTTTAAAGTGAAAGATTTGAGTGAGATAAGATACTTCCTTGGTATTGAGGTCCTTAGATCACAAAAGGACATTCTACTGAATCAAAGAAAATAAGCACTTGAATTGATTTCAAGTGTTGGTTTGAGTGGGTCTAAACCTGTTTCAACACCTCTGGAGATGAATCAAAAGATCCCCATAGTAGAATATGATTCTCATATGGGAAAGCTGGGAGATCCAGATTTGAAGGACATTTACTTCATACCAGAAGCTAATTGGGAAGCTCTTATATTTGACAATCACACGACCTGACATTAGCTTTGCAGTACAAATATTGAGTCAGTTCATGCAAAGTCCAAAATATTCTCACATGGATGCAACTTTGAGAGCGATTAAGTACATCAAAGAAGCACCAGGCCTAGGAGTTCTTCTACATGCAAGGCCAGTTGACAAATTAATTGCCTACTGTGATGCAGACTGGGCTGCCTGTCCTAATACTAGGAGGTCAGTGACCGGTTATATTGTCAAGTTAGAGAGCTCCTTGATCGGCTCCAATACTATACCACTATAGAAAGGCAAGAGTGGTTGATGCATCTTTTACCCGAAAAGTCGGGATCGAATCCACAGAGAGCTAATATTGGTTTGGAATTGGAATTCTATCTAATCTAGCTATGTGCGATGTTCTTAATTGCACTTTCAATCATGCTTTATTTTGGTTGCTATTCTACTTTTAATACTAATGAAGACTGAAATTAAGATAAGTACGATATTTTTGTAAGGATTTTCTCAATTGGTAAAAAGGCACTAGGGAAGTGACTTACACCTAGGTGGGTATCTAACGGGGTCTAAAACTTAGGGAAAACTTGTTATAATTGGGATCATGATATAACCATTGCCCATAATTACTCACTTTATACCTCTCGGTAGTTTGAGTGACTTTGCCCTAATTGGCTTTCTCAAGCCCAATTGGGTATTTACACAATACAAGCAAGATTGGTTCAAGTTGGGTATTACTATATCTAGGTTTAACCTTTTAATTGGGGCTATCAATCTCTTGAATGCACCCCAATTCCTTGTTAGCTTGAATTTCCTAGACTTAGTCTCTCTTTCTCAAGAAGAGCCTAAGTCAAAAAGGTACAAATCAGTGTTTGCAACCACCAATTCAACAATTAAAGCATGAATCAAGCTAAATATCATGGACCCATAAACATTTAAACCCTAAAATTGAATACCCATTAAATACCTACACTAGGGTTGGGCCACAACCCTAGCTAATGGGTTTAGCTACTCATAATCAAAGAAGAAATCAAAGATGGAGATGAAATATATGCCATAAAAAGTAATTACAAGAGTAAAATCTAAGATTAATTGCTAAAGATATTCTAAAATTACTCTAAAAAGTAAAAAGAGGCCGTTCACGTGCTCCACAAAACAACAGATGCCCTAAAAATATGAAAAAGAATTATTTATACACAGCTAGATTTTCTGGATAAAATTGCCCCTACGGAGATTCCGCTGATAGCGGAAAATGGGTCGTCTTAGCGCTTGGACAGCCGCGGGCGCGCAAAAGCAACGCGGACTGCGGTTCTTCTCCTCTAAACTTTGTCTGAACTCTGAGTCCATTGGGAGCGAAAAATGTACCGTCTCAGCGCTCCTCCAACCGCGGCAGCGAAATATGTGCGCAAACCATGGTCTTCAATTTAACCTCCAAACTTAGTTCTCTGATTCTCACTTCCGCTGAGGGCGAGAATTTGACCGCGTCTGCGTCAGATGACACCGCTGCCATGCAATTTCACCGCGGGCAGCAGTAACTTGTTAAGATAAAAGTACATTCTCTGAATCCTCAATCCGCTGAGAGCGGCATCAGGACCGCCTCAGTGATAGACCCTGCATGTCACTCCCAAAACCTAGGGAGGCGTGACTGGCACCCGATGCCGAGATGGCTCGAGCGAACCATTCTGTAACTCATGATCATTCGACCAAAACTAGAACATACATAGGTCAAGTTGGCTGAACTCATTCCTTTTATAACTATCATGGTCCAACATGGCCACAACTCATAACTATATCAATGAACCATCGTTCTTAAAGCTTAAATATATATGGGCCGTCAAGGCCTCTGACATACTGTACAAAATGAACCTCTTTCTACAAAGTATCTAAGATTATTTGATATCAAATGGGACAGGGTACCGACCTACCCATAAATGTGTAGCAAAATTCTGACACGTGACTCATAAACTCGGCTGCACTCCGAATGAGGTGGAGTCTTACCTATCCTTTGCTGAATTCCAATCTTATCTACTATGAGGGCTCGTCAAACAGATTATCTATACCTGCAGGCATGAATGCAGCATCCCCAATAAAATGATGTCAGTACGAATAATGTACTGCGTATATAAGGCAGAATTAACATAACAATAAGTCAACATTAATTAAAGACATACAAAAATCAACCTGAATCTCTGAAGTGCCACCATATATGCATACTTATCATACTCATATATATACAATACTTCTCTTTGAGACTATTATCCATATCTTATGATGCATGACTGCCCAACTGATCAATGATAACTCTCGACCGACAGTCACACGGTGGTAAATGTATGACTGCCCAACCGGCGGTAAATAATAATACATAACTGCCCAACCGGTGGTAACTGACCGATTGACCGTAGTCGGGTGATAAATGCATGTCTGCCCAACCGGCCGTAGCACGATGGTAAATATGTAACTGCCCAACCGGCCGTAGCTCGATGGTAAATGCATGTGCATGAAGATGCATGTATTACTATATTATGAACATTGACATCTTTATCAAATACCTCAATAGAGACTTAGGAACATACTTAGACATGCTTGAATATTATTTTACAAGAACGAATAACATAGACATCCTTAACTGCTAAGGGTATAACCACTTATGGAATAGTATTATGTTTACGTATCGTTTCTTGGATCATGCCAAAAGAAAGAAGGATTAGCGTTAACATACCTGAGCCGATTCTCTTGAGAATACCTCTAACATACGTCCTTTGAAAAACACGTAACGACGAATCGAAGTAGGAAAATATCCGTATTGAAAATCCTACAAGTGCCAGAACATTGATATAATTACTTGTTGCTCTCTTTTGCAGCTCTTTGGGTTGTTCTTTTGCTATATTCCCATTTCACTGAGATCCATCCTTATTAATATTCCTTAAATTGCTTTTTAATTGCTGTTCATTGTCTCACTCTCAGGAACTAGAAATGGAGGATGTTCTAAAACAATTGAAGTATATAGAGACAATATATCATGAAACCTTGTTATTGCATTCTTTTCCTGTTTTGGCAAAGAAATCATCTTACTTATATACTTTCTTTTGAAAGAGGTGTAGTTATAACTAATGTTGCCAAGATCAGATCCAATCAGCGACAATTATATTTACTACAAGAAAAATTTGTTGTGCCACATTCTTCTAAAACCAAAAGATTTTTCAACTACAGTTGAATATCTCAAATATTTTCATTACACTATCTTCTTAGTATATGTGCTAATGCAAATTCATGGAACTTTTCTAATGTGTGTACTCGGTGTGGTTTCTGCTAGCTATCATTTTCTGAATTCCTTATACTTAGCATTTTAGGTTGTCACCTAATCAAATGACTAAGAGTCATTTTCTTAAGATGTGGCTTGCTGCCACGTGGGGATGGGGTGGGGATTTTAAACATTATCTAAACTTATTAGTTAATTAGGTAATGTCCCATTATCCGAAAATTAACCAATTACCCACATAATTAAGAATTATCTCAAATTACTTAAAATACTACTCATTTTTAATACACTTTATATAACTTACTATCATGGTAATGTGATACCATATAAAATAAATACATACATTGTTATTTTATTAAAACGTCCATATAAAAATACATATATTTTCTCAATTTCTAATTTTTTAATCTCATATAAAGAGTATAAATTTTTCGTTCGCTTAATTCTTAAAATGTAAAAATACCATATTAAAATGTATTTAACAGTATCAAGGTTGTTAAACTTACGGGGTCTTACGGTCACAAATCCTTTGTCGAAAAGTACGGGATGTAACACTCCGCGTCCGTTGCTATTTCTTGTTGTCAGTGCCCTTTAATTTCAACATTTAACTTGTGTAGGTTCCACTCTTTTTTGAGTTGATTGTGACTTCCTTGTCTCTTTTTGACCAAACACCGCAAACAAGCACAAATAGTTAGCTTTCGGGACTACTTGTACATACTTTTAATCCAAAACTTAAGCAAAAAGGAGCATAAAATAGGGTAGAATCCCTAGATATCAACTCTCCCAAACTTAAGCTTTTGCTTGTCCTCAAGCAAACAAAGTAATTCCCACATCCTCAAGATAAAAGAAAGGAAAATTTCAGCTTTCCTAATGTAACCTCATCAAGAATCAATTGGGACTAACAATTACCCTCAACTCAAATGCATTATTAACAATACACAACCTTTTTAGCACCATGGCTTTAGTGCGACACAGAAGTATCAAGAGTTGACTCAACTCATCAAGGAAACTCTTTCTACTACTTTGGTAATTGTGGAACCCAAACTCATACTCCTCGAATCTCCATATGCAAACCTAACTTTTAGATTGTAGCACTCAGAACGAGGATTGTGGAAAACACACTCATCTCTCTCAAAGAAAGGTCACAAGTTTGGCTCTAAGTACCATAAGCTTGCCCCTCATGTGAGTCACCACTAATGTAATCTCACTCAACTCAAGATCATATAGGACTTTTGCGGGAATGTAATGAAGGCTTTTGGTTCAAGGTATGATATATTAGTCTATGAAGGTTTCATCTTTCCTTAAGCACTTTATTTTCTTCATTTTGGCTCACATTTTCTTGACTCTTTGAGTCATTTACTTCTTCCTTAGGGGCTAGAGAGACACACTGTCACTTTTTCTTGTTCATTTTAATTCTTTTTCTCCTTTCTAATCTTTCCAAACCTTTCATCTTTGCTTTTATTGAATCCCTTCATTTCTTCCACATTGTTCACTTTCTTTTTCTTTTCTTTTTTGACTTTTTGGCTTTTCTTTCTCTTTTTTTTTTCTTTTTGCCTTTCCTTTTCTTCATTTTGTACCCTTTATCACTTTTGCATTCCTCGTCTCTCTCTCCAAGCTTATGCTTTTGCATTGTGCTAAAGAAAGATCAGGTGCCAAATATATTGCCGCACTGCTAGGGGTAACTTGATTTGTCCTCGTCCCCTACACCGGGAGGACTATGCTTTCCCTTTTTATTTGTCCTTGCCACCTTTTGTTTTAATCATTGTCTGCATATATAATAAGTGAAAGATTGTTAGTACTGGTGCTAGAAGAAGAAATGAAGAACAACAGAGAATAGATGACAGTATTTTCAAAACTTGCAGACCCGCTGACAGCGGATAAAGAGGCGCGATCGCGGAATGAGCACTGCTGACCGTGGAAAACAGGGCGCGACTGCAGAGGTATGGGGATCAGACTACCCATCCTTTGATTCTATGGTCCCGCTGAGCGTGGAAAATTCGGCGCGATTGCGGAAGTTACACCGCTATCCGCGGAAAAACAACCGCGGCCACGGACCCATATTATTACTTCTATGAACATGCGCACCGTTGATCGCGAGAAATGTAGCACGACCGCGGAGGTTTGGATGCTGTCAGCAGAATTTACCACTGCTGACCGTGGTTCTCAAAGCTTCTAATTCAGCTTTTGCACAAACGCTGACCGCGGAAATACATCTGCGGCCGCGGAATTCAGAAAACGACTAAGTTAACCTAGGGTTTCAATTTTTCTTGCCATTAGCAGATAACATCTATGCTCTTAACCCCAACTAGCTATTAATTGATCAACCTTATCTATTTAAGCCTAATTTAATTAATACAAAAGAACCCTAAGTTAAAATTAAAAGAAAAAGAGGAAGAAGAGACTAAAACTAACAAATAAAAGAAAAACAAGTACAAATCAAAGAACAATTAGGAAGTGAGATTACCATATGTATAATGAGTAACGAGAAAAAACTTTAATCTTGTGTTTGTGCAGATTAGGACTCAGATGAACAGTAAAATTTTAGCTTGAGAGTGAAGAGATCGAAAAGGGTAAAAGGTCTCTAGACCTCCTATTTATAGAAAACACCCTGGGACCCACATAACTCACCTGGCACGGCTGCGGAATAGCACCACAGTCTGCGCTGTTGACCAATAGAAGGGCTGGTTTATTGAAACTGACGCTGAGAGCGGAAAATGGCATGCGGCAGCGGGAAGGCACCGCTGACCGTGGAAAATGCACCGCGGACGCGGATGAAACTTTAGAGAAGTCTCATTTTGGACTTTTCAAGCCCGCATCCGCTACCAAATTATGCCTCCGCGATATGGCCACCGCTGACCGTGAAAAATGGAGCGTTGTCAGCAGTCCAACTTCAGACTGTTGCAAAAATTTTCCAGTTTAGTCCTGCACTGCATCAAACATTCCTACACACATCTCACAACCAGTTAGTTCAATACAAATCCTACACTAAGAAGAAAATCAAAAAGAAGAAAAACACATGGGTTGCCTCCCAAGAAGCGCCTGATTTAACGTCGTGGTACAACACAGGTTACCATCAATCATTTGAGATGGATCATTGCTACCACGTAGCTGTCATCAAACTTGCCAAGATGATGTTTCACTCTGTGCCCACCAACTCTGAAGATTTCACCATTTTTGTTTTTCAAATCAAGAGCACCAAATGGAGTTACAAGCACCACCTCGAAAGGTCTACTCCATTTTGACTTGAGTTTTCTCGGAAACAGTCGTAACCGAGAATTGAATAAGAGAACCAAGTCACCTTCCTTGAATTCCTTGCTACAGATATACTTGTCATGTAAGTACTTCATCTTGTCCTTATACAAGGGCGAACTGGAATAGGCATGAAATTGGAACTCATCAAGCTCATTGAGTTGCTCTACCCGGAGATTTGCTGCAACATCCCATTCAAGATTGAACTTCTTCAAAGCCCATATGGCCTTATGCTCTAACTCAATCGAAAGATGGCACGTTTCCCAAACACCAACCAGTACGGAGACATACCAATTGGAGTCTTGTAAGCAGTCTTGTAAGCCCACAAAGTATCATCTAGTTTCTTTGACCAGTCAGTCCTATTTGTATTGACAGCCTTTGACAATATGCTCTTAATCTCCCTGTTAGAGACCTCAACTTTCCCACTAGCCTGCGGATGGTAAGAGGTTGAAACCTTGTGATTGACACTATACCTTGCAAGCAAAGTGTCAAATGCCTTATTGCAGAAATGAGAACCCTCATCACTGATGATTGCTCTAGGAGTACCAAACAGAGTAAAAATATTCTTCTTGAGAAAAGCCACCACACTCCGGGCCTCGTTGTTGGGTAAAGCCACGACCTCAACCTACTTGGAAACATAATCAACGGCCATCAGAATGTACGTATTACCACATGAACTCACAAAAGGTCCCATGAAGTCAATGTCGCACACGTCAAATATGTCAACCTCTAGAATAGTGGTGAGAGGCATTTCATCCTTCTTTGAGATTCCACCAGCTCTCTGACACTCATCACATCTCTTCATAAGCTCACCCGCATCCTTGTACAATGTAGGCCAATAAAATCCATAGCTAAGCACCTTTGAAGCCATTCTCGCACCACCATGATGACCATCGTAGGGAGAGGAATGACAAGCATCAAGAATACTTATTTGCTCCTCTTCCGGAACACATCTCCGGATCACACCATCATTACATATTTTGAACAAATAAGGCTCATCCCAGTAGTAGTCCAAACTATCCCGTTTAAGCTTCTAACTTTGGTTAGAAGAGAGCTCACATGGAAAAATGTCGGTCACAAGAAAGTTGGCAACATCCACGAACCAAAGCATGCTATTCACATATACGGAGAGGAGTTGCTCGTTAGGGATTAATTTTGAGGCCATCACAGGGCCTTCCCTCCTCCTCCAAGCGGGACAAGTGGTCTGCCACTTGGTTTTCACTTCCTTTTCGATCAACAATCTCAAGGTCAAACTCTTGAAGCAATAGAACCCATCTCATCAACCGAGCCTTAGAATCCTTCTTTGTCATCAAGTAGCATAGTGTTGCATGGTCAGTATGAACTATCACCTTGGCACCCATGAGATAAGGCCTAAACTTCTTCATTGCAAACACAGTCGTTAGCAACTCTTTTTCCGTCACCGTGTAATTTACTTGAGCATCATTCATTGTCTTGCTTGTATAATACACCGGGTGAAATATCTTGTTTACTCTTTGACCCAAGACCGCTCCTACCCCAACATCACTTGCATCACACATGAGCTCAAAAAGTAAGCTCCAATTGGGTGCGGTAATAATGGGAGTGGTTGTCAATTTGTACTTGAGAAGTTCAAAAGCTTTCATGCATTCATCATTAAACACGAACTTTGTATCCTTTTCCAATAATTTGTACAAAGGATTCACTACCTTATAAAAGTCTTTGATGAATCTTCGGTAGAACCCCGCATGCCCAAGAAAACTTTTAACCCCCTTGACTGAAGTAGGAGGAGGAAGCTTTGAAATCACTTCAAATTTTGCCTTGTCCACCTCAATACCGTTCTTTGAGATGTTATGGCCAAGGACAATGCCCTCCTCGACCATAAAGTGACATTTTTTCCAATTAAGCACTAGATTTGTCTCCTCACATCGAGCCAATACTTTGTCAAGATTCTTCAAACACTCATCAAAGGAGTCACCCACAACACTCAAATCATGCATGAACACTTCCAAGAAGTCCTCCACCATGTCGGTAAATATAGCCATCATACACCGCTGAAAGGTAGTCAGTGCATTACACAAACCAAATGGCATCCTAGAAAATGCAAAGGTGCCATAGGGACATGTGAAGGTGGTTTTATCTTGATCTTTCGGAGCAATAATAATTTGGTTGTAACCTGAGTACCCATCCAAAAAGCAGTAGAAGGCATGCCCAGCAAGTCTATCCAGCACCTGGTCAAGAAATGGCAATGGAAAATGATCTTTGCGGGTCACTTTATTCAGCTTTCAGTAGTCCATGCACACCTCCATCTAGTGACAGTCCTGGTGAGAATCAACTCATTTTGCTCATTGGTGACCACAAGCATACCACCCTTCTTCGACGCACATTGCACCGGTGAAGTCCAATAACTATCCGAGATGGGGTACACAACCCCTGCATCTAACCACTTGATCACCTTTTTTTTGACAACCTCTTACATAGCTTCATTCAATCTCCTTTGATGTTCCACGGAGGGCTTGGAATCATCCTCAAGTATAATCTTGTGTATGCAAAAGGCGGGGCTTATACCCCAAATATCAGCTAGAGTCCATCCAATTGCCTTCTTTCTTCTTTGGAGCACCTCCAGTGTGGCATCTACCTGCACGTTAGTAAGATAAGAAGAAAGAATAACAGGTAAAGTTGAATTAGGGCCCAATAATTCATACCTGAGGTGTGAAGGCAAAGGCTTCAACTCCATAATGGGAGGTTCCTCAATTGAGGGCTTTGTTGGCGGAGTCTTTCTGTTCTCAAGATCCAAAGAAAGCTTACGGGGCTCATAAGAATAAGAACCCATTCCGTGCAAAGTATTGACACACTCCACTCTGCCTTCATCCTCATTCACATCAATGTTCAACAATACCGCTTCTAAAGGATCCTCCATATTGACCATGGCACTAGTATCATCAACTATCACCTCTGTGACAAGATCCACAAAAGAGCAAACTTCAGTACTATTCGGCTGCCTCATTGATTTGCACACATGAAAGACAACTTTTTCGTCACCCACCCGGAAGGTGAGCTCCCCTGCTTCCACATCAACCAATACCTTCCTAGTTGCTAGGAAAGACCTTCCCAATATTATAGGCACCTCCTAGTCGACTTCGCAATCAAGAATCACAAAATCAGCAGGCAAAATAAACTTGTTCACCCAGACAAGAACATTATCAATAATACCAAGTGGCATCTTCATTGTTCTATCCGCCATTTGCAATCTCATTGAAGTAGGTATTGGTTGACCAATACCCAAAGTTTTGAACACAGAGTAAGGCATCAAATTGATGTTTGCTCCCAAATCATGCAATGCCTTTGCAAAATCGCACTCCCAATGGTACATGGAACGGTGAAAGAGCCGGGATCTTCAAGCTTTGGAGCCATCGAGTGCACAATTACACTTACTTGATGAGTCATTTTGATGGTCTCACAATCCATAGATCTCTTTTTAGTCACCAAATCTTTCATAAACTTGGCATAACCCGGTATTTGCTCAAGAGCTTCCATCGAATGAACATTGATCGACAAGTTTTTCATCATCTCAATAAACTTCTTAAATTGGTTTTCATTCTTTTGCTTCACAAGTCTTTGAGGGTAAGGTGGAGGAGGCCTTGGCAAGGGAGCCTTAGCCTTGGGTACTACTGTTTTCGGCATGTCTATCATGTGTTCCCTAGATGGGTTCACGTCATTTTGAGTCTCCACCTCACTATCAGAATATCAATTCTCACTTATGCATTTAAATTCTCTTCATTCACTTGCTTATCAACTATAGGAACATCATCATCTTGTACTTCAACCTCATCACTCACTATTTCCCTTTGCTTGAAGGTATTCACTTCACCACCTCTACCACTTTTTGTGATCACCGTTATTACATGCATGGTATTATTCCCACCCTTCAAGTTTACTACCGTATCACTAGGTAGAGCCCCCTTAGTGCGAGTATTCAAAGATTGCGAAATCTGGCCAAGTTGAACCTCCAAGTTTCGGATTGAAGTATTATGGGATGCCAACTGAGTATCAGAGTTGGCATTCTTATTCATCATTTGTTCAAACATCATCTCGATCCTTCCCACCTCATTGTTTGACGAGCTAGGACCTTGGGACGGAAATGGAGGCGGGTTGTTTGGTTGTTGATACATCGGAGGTCTTTGAAATCCTTGCCCCCAATTCCCTTAATTGCCCTTATTCTAACCCCATTGGTTGTTGTTTCCTCCCCAGTTATTGTTTTTGCCACTCCAGTTGCCTGGTTGTTCTGGTTGCCCCAATTCTGATTATTGTTCCCCCAGTTGCTATTTCCCTGTTGGTTTTGATTCCCCCAGTTTCCTTGGGATCTCCACTGTTGTTGTTGGTTAGGAGCATTGCCCCTTTGTCCTTGGTAATTGTTCACATACTGGACTTCTTCACTTTGCTCATCATACCCATCATATTGGTTGAAACCACTGCTACCTTGCTCATATTGATCCAGATTTCCTTGACTTTGTTGACCTCTTTGCCGCCTCTTTTTGACCAACATCTTTACACCTTCCATAGCATTTACTTGTCTCGGTGCTTGAACTTACTGCAATTGAGCTTTAGCCAATTGGTTCATTGTTGTAGTTAACTCTGCTATTGCCTGTCCATGGTCATGGAGCTCTTTGTGCAGGTGAATGACAGTGGGATTACCCTGTGGCATATTAGCTCGACTTTGCCAAGCTGAGGAAGTATCAGCCATCTCATCAAGAATATCACAGGCCTCAGCATAAGGCAACTTCATAAAATTACCCCTTGTTAACTGGTTTACCACACATTGATTGGTTGTGTTTATACCTCGATAAAATATCTGTTGAATCATTGCTTCAGTCATATAATTGTTGGGGCATTCCTTGACCATAGTTCTAAATCTATCCCAGATTTCATGAAGGGGCTCATTTGGTTCCTGTTTAAATGCTAAGATTTCATCCCTCAATGTAGCCATATATCCCGGTGAGAAAAACTTGGCTATAAACTTATCGGCCAACTCATCCCACGTAGTGATGGAATGATTGGAGAGTCTTTCGAGCCAGTCCAAAGCTTTCCCTCTAAGTGAGAAAGGGAACAATCTCAGTCTCAATGCATCTTCCGACACATTAGTTTGTTTGCTTCCCCAACAGGTATCCACAAAGCCTTTTCGATGTTTATATGCATTCTGATGGGGATCACATGTGAAGTACCCTTGTTGCTCCAATAAAGTCAACATCACATTTGTAATCTGGAAATTGCCTGCCTGGATCCAAGGTGGGACAATTGCACTTGTGTACCCTTCATTTGGAAGCACCAGAGGAGCCACTCTTGGAGGAGCTGGGGGAGGGTATGGAATATTATCATTGGCCTGACGGCCTCTTCTTTGAGCTTGAGGTACTAAAGGTACCTCATCTTCACCATTATCATCTACCTCCTCCATCGGGATAGCATTTCCGATAGGATCATTGTTTGCCATATTGTACCTGGAACGATTAACTCACACAAGTTAGTATAACAAAAGGAAAGAAAAATAAGACATAAAACTAGTCAGATAGATAGCCAAAACTGTATAGCTCCCCGACAATAGCGCCAAAAAGTGATCGGCTCCAACCCTATACCACTATAGAATGACAAGAGTGGTCGATGCAGCTTCTACCCGAAAAGTCGGGATCGAATCCACAGAGAGCTAATATTGGTTTGGAATTGGGTTTCTATCTAATCTAGCTATGTGCGATGTTCTTAATTGCACTTCCAATCATGCTTTGTTTTGGTTGCTATTCTACTTTTAATACTAATGAAGACTGAAATTAAGCTAAGTATGATATTTTTGTAAGAATTTTCTCAATTGGTAAAAAGGCACTAGAGAAGTTACTTACACCTAGGTGGGTATCTAACGGGGTCTAAAACTTAGGACAAACTTGTTGTAATTGGGATCATGATATAACCATTGCACATAATTACTCACTCTATACTTCTCGGTAGTTTGAGTGACTTTGCCCTAATTGGCTTTCTCAAGCCCAATTAGGTGTTTACACAATGCAAGAAAGATTGGTTCAAGTCGGGTATTACTATTTCTAGGTTTAACCCTTTAATTAGGGCTATCAATCTCTTGAATGCACTCCAATTCCTTGTTAGCTTGAATTTCCTAGACTTAGTCTCTCTTTCTCAAGAAGAGCCTAAGTCAAAAAGGCTTAAATCAGTGTTTGGAACCACCAATTCAACCATTAAAGCATGAATCAAACTAAATATCATGGACCCATAAACATTTAAACCCTAAAATTGAAGACCCATTAAATACCCACACTAGGGTTGGACCACAACCCTAGCTAATGGGTTTAGCTACTCTTAATCAAAGAAGAAATCAAAGATGGAGATGAAATATATGCCATAAAAAGTAATTACAAGAGTAAAATCTAAGATTAATTACTAAAGATGTTCTAAAATTACTCTAAAAAGCAAAAAGTGGCCGTTCACGTGCTCCACAAAACAACAGATGCCCTAAAAATATGAAAAAGAACTATTTATACACAACTAAATTTTTTGGACAAAATTGCCCTTACGGAGATTCTACTGACAGCGAAAAATGGATCGTCTCAGCGCTTGGACATCCGCGGCCGCGCAAAAGCAAGCGCGGACCGTGGTTCTTCTCCTCTGAACTTGGTATGAACTCTGAGTCCGTCGGGAGTGGAAAATGTACCGCCGCAGCGCTCCTCCAATCGTGGCCGCGAAATATGTGCGGGGACCGCAGTCTTCAATTTAAGCTCCAAGCTTAGTTCTCTGATTCTCACTTCCACTGAGGGCGAGAATTTGACCGCGGCCGCGTCAGATGACACCGCTGCCACGCAATTTCACCGCGGGCAGCGGTAACTTGTTAAGCTGAAAGTACACTCTCTGAATCCTCAATCCGCTGAGAGCGGCATCAGGATCGCCTTAGCGGTAGATCCTCCGCGTCCGCTGCTATTTCTCGCTGTTAGCGCCCTTTGATTTCAACTTTGAATTGTGTAGGTTCCACTCCTTTTTGAGCTGATTGTGACTTCCTTGTCACTTTTGACCAAACACTGCAAACAAGCACAAATAGTTAGCTTTTGGGAATACTTGTACATACTTTAATCCAAAACTTAAGCAAAAAAGAGCATAAAATATGCTAGAATCCCTAGTTATCACTCCTTAATCTCATGGAAATCAAAAAAGCAACAAACAATTAGTATGATAGAAGCAGAATATAGAAGTATGGCAGATGTGACAGCAGAAGTTGTTGTTATTAGGATTTCTAGAAGAATTAGAGATACTAATTTCTAAACCAGTCCAACTGTTCTATGACAACAAAGCAGTCGTTCAAATTATTGAGAATCCTATTTTCCATGAACGAACCAAGCACATAGAAATAGATTGTTACTTTGTCAGACAGAAAGTCAAATCTGGGCTCTTCACACCACACCATGTCAGTTCTGCATTGCAACTTGCAGACTTGCTCACCAAAGGTCTATCCGTAGCTCAACATCACTCATTAGTTTCCAAGCTTGGAGTGTTGGATGTCTTCTACCCTCCAGCTTGAAGGGGAGTATTAAAAACTTGGTAGTTATGTTAGTTAACAGGGGTGTTTTAGTCTTTTTACCCTTATCACACGCGTGACTCGTATGAGAGATTTGTATAAAAGCAGATATTCTGCACTAATTGAGTTAGTTTTTACAGAATAACAGAATTTATCTTCTTCCTCATTTCTCTTCTTCTTTCAGCTATGTTCTTCTTCTTCTTCTTCATTGCATGCAATTGCGATTTAGTCTAGATCTCTACTCAGATTTTGTCAGCGCCTTAACAAAAGGCGTTATACTATAGCGCCTTTTGTTAGGGGCGCTATACTTTCCACCCGTTTGAGTTGAAATATAACGCCTTAGCTGAAAGCGCTCTACTTAACTGGGCAAACGACCGTTAAGGTATAGCGCCTTTAGCAAAAGCTTTATATATATTTTGGTCACTAATTTTTTTTCCACACATTTTGGTTATTTGAATTTAAAAGAACCACATTTTGGTTCCAGACTCCTCCCACATTTTGGGTTTTCACTGGGTATGTTGTTGTTGTATGTCAACTTATCAAACTATTGGCCGATTTTATTATTCTACCTTTATTTTATACTTTTTCATTGCAAATTTATCTTTGATATTCTTATTTAGCGTCTCTCTTTAAAATTTGGCTTTAGGCCCCAGTCTCGTTGAGACGTTTAAGTATTCTTATTTGCATGTTAGGTATGAAAAAGAAATAAAAACAAAATAGGATTTGGAAGGTACGTACCGTATAAGGGAAAAAAAGAAAAAAAGAAGAGGTAAAGTTAGAAGGTGCGTGGGAGGCATCATTAAAATTTATTGAGATTTGAGAGCAGCAAAATGGGTACGTAAAGCACACCCCGCCATTCACAAGATCTCCACCATATCTCACCCCATATTTTCTTTTGTTCACACTTCCCACTTCCTCTATTCCGTTACCATACTCTTTATTCTGATTCTGATTCTGATTCTCTCCACCCTTACCCCACCCCCCACCCCCCGCGATAGTCCGACCCGTATTTGCTTCTCCATCGGACTTGGCACTGCGGTGGGCAGAAGGGCGAAATCTTATTGAATTTGGAAACATTGGTCGAATTTAGATGTGGATTCATCACGTTGTGCGATTTTGGTTATCATTTGGAAATTGAGGTTCTAATCCTCTATTCATGGACTCGATTTGGGCGAACAATGCTGCCCCTGCCCCTTCTCATTTCTTCTATGTCATTTACTTCGCTTTTGGTTTCGTCGGAGCCAGATTCATCCTTGACAGATTCATTTTTCGTGTAAGCTTCCAACTGCTTAATGTACCTCATTAAATGCTTCTAGTACTATCTTTGTTTTATTGATTATTTAATTATTAATCTTTAATTTGCAAACATGGGTAAAGTTTTTTATATTAACTATTGTAATTAGTGGATTGCGTAAAAGGAAGTAGTGTGAAAATGGACGTCATTTTTCAACCAATAAAAATGAGTACTAACATTCTTAAAACGAACGCATAGGAATGTGCTGTTTCTTTCTGCTCAATGCTCTCGTTATTATAGATCCCGTCTAATTTGTTTGTCTGGGCGGAACTTTTTGGAAGACATCCTGATGGAAAAGTTTTAGGCTTAATTTAAGACTGTTATTAATGTTGCGGAAGCCAAATGTATATAGTGTGAATAAGTCACAACTACTATACCAAAAATTATGACAGCCACCAAATAATAAATAAGACAATAAAACAACAATAAAAGGGAACACCAGAATTTACGAGGTTCGGCTAATTTTGCCTACTCCTCGGACACAACCAATATTTTATTTCACTCCAAAAATACAAGTGAAATAATACTAAAGAGAGAAGATACAAATGCCTTAAACAGATGAGAAAGCAAATGAGAGGTGTGTTTCAATCCTAAACATTAGGCCTTCTTTTATAGGGGAAAAATCCCCCCAAACTTAACTCCCAACCAATGTGGGACTTTGGCATTTTGCCAAACTTCAACAAATCTCCACCTTGGCAAAATTCCACATTTGCAATTCTCTCTCAATAACAAATTTTGGTTGTGTCTTCATCTTCAATCTTCAGTGTTCAACAATGTTGATCAAATCCAAACAATGTTGAAACTTGACCGCAGTCACCACCTTTGTCAGCATATCAGCAGGATTCTCTGTAGTATGAATTTTCTTCACCGTGACTCCACCTTCTTCTATGATTTCTCGTACGAAATGATACCGAACATCAATGTGCTTCGTCCTTGCATGATAAACTTGGTTCTTCGCTAATTGAATAGCACTTTGACTATCACAAAAAATTGTGATACCTTTTTGTTCAACACCAAGCTCCTTTAGCAATCCTTGAAGCCAAATTGCCTCTTTCACAACATCTGTAATAGCCATGTACTCTGCCTCTGTTGTAGACAAAGCAACTGTTGACTGCAAAGTAGACTTCCAACTAACTGGTGCCTTTGCAAAAGTAAACACATAACCAGTAGTTGATCTTCGTTTGTCCATATCACCCGCAAAATCTGAGTCACAATATCCAACTACAAACTGATTGTCTTCCTGCTCAAAAACTAACCCGACATCTACAGTATTATGAATATACCGTAGAATCCACTTCACAGCTTGCCAATGCTCCTTCCCTGGATTGTGCATATATCTGCTAATAACTCCAACAGCTTGTGAAATGTCAGGCCTTGTGCAAACCATTGCATACATCAAGCTACCAACAACATTTGCGTATGGTACCTTTGACATATACTCTCGTTCAGCTTCATCCATTGGCGACATAGTAGTACTTAGCTTAAAATGGGAAGCAAGTGGAGTACTAACTGGCTTAGTCTTGTCATCTATGCGAAAACGTTGAAGTACTCTCTTCAAATATTCCTTTTGAGATAAACAGAGTTTCTTTGAACGTCTATCTCTAATTATCTCCATGCCAAGAATTTTCTTTGCCTCACCCAAATCCTTCATCTCGAACTCCTTCTTCAGTTGAATCTTCAACTTATCAATTTCTTCCAAATTCTTGGAAGCTATCAACATATCATCAACATATAGGAGAAGATATACAAAGGAACCATCTTTAAGCTTGTGCAAATACACACAATGATCGTATTTGCTTCTCTTGTACCCTTGCCGCAACATAAACTCGTCAAATCGCTTGTACCATTGTCTAGAAGATTGTTTCAATCCGTACAACGATTTTTCAAGTTTGCACACCATATTTTCTTTTCCAGCAACTTTGAATCCTTCTGGCTGAGTCATGTAGATTTCCTCCTCCAAGTTTCCATGTAAAAACGCAGTTTTTACATCCATCTGAACTAGTTCCAAATCCAATTGTGCTACCAAAGCCAACATAATTCTAATGGAGGAATGTTTTACAACTGGAGAAAACACTTCATTGTAATCAATTCCCTCCTTTTGAGCATATCCTTTGGCCACCAATCTTGCTTTGTAGCGAACATCTAATTGGTTAGGAAATCCTTCTTTCTTTGCAAATACCCATTTGCACCCAATTGCTTTCTTTCCCTTCGGGAGATTGGTCAATCTCCATGTATGATTCTGATGAAGGGACTGTATTTCATCATTCATGGCAATCCTCCACTTATCTTCTTCTGAACTTTGGACAGCGTCTTTATAAGTAGTAGGAACATCATCAGCTACAATTGAGGTTGCACAAGCAACCGTCTCTATGAGACGAACAGGTTTCATTATTGTTCTTTTTGGCCTGCTGGTTGCTATTGATTCAAGTTGTTGTTGAGATTCCTGAGTTGGAATCTCCTCTACTGACTCTCCTTCCAGAGGGTAATCTTCATTTGTTTCCTCCTCTGCTTCTTGTGTAGGAAAAATAAATTTTCCCTCAAACTCCACCTGCTTAGAAGCACCTTCATTTTGTTTGGTATCTTCTGTTACCTTATTTACCATAGCAAATTCATCAAATGTAACATCTCTGCTGAATATTACTTTCTTTGTCATAGGACACCATAAGCGATATCCTTTGACTCCAGAAGTAATTCCCATAAAAATAGCCTTCTTTGCCCTTGGATCCAATTTTGACTCCGTCACATGATAATATGCAGTTGAGCCAAACACGTGCAAAGAGTTATAATCTACAGCAGGTTTTCCGTACCATTTTTCAAATGGTGTTTTGCCATCAATAGCAGCAGATGGTAGACGATTAATGAGGTGGCATGCATATGTAATTGCCTCAGCCCAAAATTCTTTGCCCAAGCCAGCATTGGACAACATACACCGTACCTTCTCCAGCAAGGTCCGGTTCATACGTTCTGCCACTCCATTCTGTTGTGGTGTATGTCTAACAGTGAAGTGTCGGACGATGCCATCATTTTCACAGACCTTATTGAAATGATCATTTTTGTATTCACCTCCATTGTCTGTGCGAATACACTTGATCCTCCTGCCTGTTTGATTCTCCACCATCGTCTTCCATTTGAGAAAAATTCCCAGCACTTCATCTTTGTTTTTCATTGTATACACCCACACTCTTCGAGAAAAATCATCAACAAAGGTTACAAAATAGTGCTTCCCACCCAATGAAGGTGTTTTGGAAGGACCCAAACATCAGAGTGTACATAATCCAAAATGCCTTTAGTATTATGGATCGCTGTACCAAATTTAACCCTTGTATGTTTCCCTTTGACACAATGCTCACAAAACTCCAAGTTGCAAGCCTTTACTCCTTTTAACAATCCTTGATCTGATAGAGTTTTCAAGGATTTTCCTCCAGCATGTCCCAAGCGCATGTGCCATAGCTTGGTTGCTTCTGCCTCTTTGTCGTCACTGGATGTTACTGTCGCTGTCCCAATAACTGTACTGCCACGATAGCGGTACATATTATTATTCTTCCGATTAGCCTTCATTACCACTAGTGCACCGGAGCATACTCTCATCACTCCATTTTCTGCAATGATTTTGAACCCTTTTGATTCTAGGGCTCCCACAGAGATGAGATTCTTCTTCAAATCCGGTACATATCGAACATCTATCAATGTTCTGATCATTCCATCATGGTTCCTTAATCGTATTGAACCAATGTCATATGAGGTAAGAGGGCTGTTATCCGCTGTGTGGATGACTCCATATTCTCCTTCTTGAAATTCCATGAACCAGTCCCTGTTGGGACACATATGATAGCTACAAGCCGAGTCCATCAACCATATGTCTGATGATGTTGATGACTCTGTTGTAACTAATGAGAAGTCTGAATCATCACAATCAGCTACATTTGAATCCATAATAGCCTTTCCATTGTTATGTTTGGCCTTATTCTTCAACTTCGGACAGTCTTTCTTCCAGTGCCCCTTTTTCTCGACAAAAGGCACATTCATCTTTACTGGGTCTGGATCTTGACTTGGATCTTCCCTTCTTTGTCCTCGTTTGATTTTGAGGACGACCCCTCACAAACAGTGCTTCTCCTTCTCCGCCCTTCTGTTTTTCTCGCTTTCTTTGTTCATAGCTGTACAAAGCTGAACAAACTTCTCTGAGAGAAATTTCGTCATTTCCATGGAGTAGAGTAGTTTCAAGGTGCTCGTACTCATCAGGAAGTGACGCCAACAACATTAAGGCCAAGTCACCATCATCATAAGTTGTATCCATATTTTGCAAATCTGTGACCAACTTATTGAAACTGGTGATATGTTCATTCATCGTGGTACCAGGAACATAGGTGAAGTGAAACAGTCTCTTCTTCATGTACAATTTATTTTGACTGTTTTTCTTCAAAAATTTATCCTCCAGTGCTTTCCATAATTTACTTGCAGAAGTTTCCTTTGTGTATGGATATTTCTGCTCTCTAGCAAGGTAGGATCGAATGGTACCGCAAGCAACACGGTTGATAATTCTCCAATCTTCTTCTCCAATAACATCTGGTTTCTTTTCTTCAATGGCCAGATCTAGCCCTTGTTGAAAAAGGACATCTAGAACCTCGCCTTGCCACATCCCAAAATGTCCGGACCCGTCAAAAATTTCTACCGCAAATTTCGCATTTGACACAATTCTTGTCATAAGCGAAGATGCCAATGATGACGTATTGTTGACACTTGATGTAGATTCTTCTTGTTTATTGTCCCCCATATTTGACACAAATATTATTTAATAGCTGACGACACAAATCAAGATTATTTCCTTTCTGATGTAGAAGATCAGACTAAGCTGCAACTACAGAGCATACTCAGACAGAACCTTGACTCAGTTACCAAGATAAATCTTTTCTGATGTGGAAGATCAGACTATGCTGCAACCACAGAGCATACTTAGACAGTACCTTGGCTCTGATACCAATTGTTGCGGAAGCCAAATGTATATAGTGTGAATAAGTCACAACTACTATACCAAAAATTATGACAGCCACCAAATAATAAATAAGACAATAAAACAACAATAAAAGGGAACACCAGAATTTACGAGGTTCGGCTAATTTTGCCTACTCCTCGGACACAACCAATATTTTATTTCACTCCAAAAATACAAGTGAAATAATACTAAAGAGAGAAGATACAAATGCCTTAAACAGATGAGAAGGCAAATGAGAGGTGTGTTTCAATCCTAAACATTAGGCCTTCTTTTATAGGGGAAAAATCCCCCCCAAACTTAACTCCCAACCAATGTGGGACTTTGGCATTTTGCCAAACTTCAACAATTAATTGATTGAATTAAATCGGATTTAATAATATTCATGTGCCTGGATTCTGGTGTAATGGTATGAGCTACCTGTTTAGTAGCCTAAGCTTTACCAATATGGGATTACATCATTAACTTTCTCAATGGCACACCTTCACAATAATGCCCCTTCTGAAAAATTTATGGTAAACGTTATTGGTCCTACGTCGGGAATACTGAGATATAATTTGGAACTTGCCATCCATTTGCATAGTGGTAAAGATTCATGGACTCATGTTTTGATGAATACCACTTTATAACTTGTTTTGGATAGTGACGTTATTTCTTTTTACCCTCGTTTAGCAAACAATAAGTTTAACTGCTTGAAAGTAGTGATAATAAGGAACTAAGATTCAGTTACTGCTTTCTTGATGTTGTTGAGTATAGATGATAGAAAGTGAATTTTACTCACTGGCAGCTACCTGGCAGTTTTGGTTAAGTTGTTTATTTTACTCCATCTTTTTGGCATATCTATGTTTCTTACAGTTCTTCACCTTGTTTCCAGAGACTGGCAATTTGGTTGCTGCATCTGGGAACCGCCCATCTGAAGAATGATGAGGCTACAAGAGGAAAAATTGTTAAATGCTCTGAATCCATGTGGAAACTTGCTTATTATGGCACTATTGAGTGTTGTGTCCTGAAAGTTGCATATCATGAGCCATGGTTCCTAGATGTGAAGGAATATTTCAGGGGCTGGCCAAATCAGGAACTATCGTGAGTATCACATCCCAATCGTGCTATGACCTAGTATATGACATATGGAAGTCAGCATGTACTGTCTGTTTAAAGGTCAAATTGGAGTTGTTACTTTAAATAATTGAGTAAGCAAGAAAAGAAATAGTTCCATGTCCTATTTGAGGGAAACATCATAATGCCAGCTATATGTTCAATTCAAATTAGTATAGTTAGTGGTGAAATCTGTTGCTAAGTTCATATATTAGGATTAAATAAGCTGACGTATGCTTTTCTTATTAAGTTTCCACCATTGAGCCTCACATTAGAGTTGCGTTTCTTAAGTTTTGCAGTATCTTCTTTTCTCCTATACCAAATGTTTGCTGCTTTTTATAATGGGAAAAAAGAGATAAGAAAATTATATGTCGCCACCGTACTGTCAGAAATCTCTTCTCAAGGCTTTTGTTCTTCTTATGTTTGGTGATTTGCTAATTTCTCGATTGAGTGCTGATGGGTTTGATTGCACCGATGATTTTCCCTTTGGTGGTTATACAACGCTAAAATTAGGACCCTCTTTGTTCCTATCCCATGGATGATTTCTTGAAGCTTCATATAGTGTGGATAGGGTATCATCACTATGCGATGGATGGAGTATCCACTAAAAAATACTTACTTTTCGTAGTCGATGCTATATTGCTTAATTGTTACCCGCAGGGCCCTAGCCAATTTCTGTTTTCAGTTATACTGGCCATTCTTGTTCATAGTTGTTGAGAGAGTCCTCTTCATGCCACTAGATCAAGAGTCCGAGGCTGGTAGGCTGCCAAACAAAAAAAAATATCGCTTAATTGTTACCAGTATGTATCTTGTCTAGTACTTGATAGTTCTATTTGCAAGAGCGTTAAGGGGCTACACACACATATATAAAGAAAGAGCCAAAAAGGCAAAAAGACCTTGTTGTGGCAACTATCAAGACCAAGCAAAAGGAGTCATCTCTACCCCTCAAAGAACCGAAATAAGTTCTGGAAGGGGCAACCCTGTATGCTAGGATTTGTTCTCAATGGTTGTAATATTATTAAATTTCCTGTGGAATGCCCCTCTTTCCCCTGATTATTAAACCCAGTACCTTTTATAATCCCAAGTTTATATTTGCTCATTCTTCGCTGTAAGCAGGCCTTTGGTTGCAGAGAACTCATCAAACTATTTCTAATTGGATACAAGCACCATCTAGTTGAACAAAAAAAGGAAATAGGACTTCTTAAGACACTAGATTATTGTCTAGGCTAGACTTCTACTCTGATTTAACATCACGCTTAGTTGCAGTCATTTTAATGCGTTAAACTCTGTTTTTGTTGTGAAAATAGAAGTTCAACTAGAAATGCAAATCCATGTGTCCGTTTTTGAGAAATGCAAACTTTTAATGCCCCCAAAAGTTGATTTTTGCTAGAATCATTAGAACTATGGGCAACATTTTGCACTTCATACTTGCCTGTGAGAATGGAAAGATGATTTTTCGGCTATGTTGCGTGGACTCTCCAAAATGTAGCCGCACCCATGTCGGATCCTTCAAAAATGCACTACTTTTGGAGGATCCGACACGTATCCGGCCACATTTTCGGAGAGTCCGAGCAACATAGTTTTTCGGGCAACTTTTTTTTATAGGCATCTTTTAATAGAAGGTTCACATGAGCCTTTAATAGAATTTGACATCCTATGTTTCATTTCTCATTTTAGGTCTGGCATAAAACTTATCTATATGTGCCAATGTGGGTTCTATGTCTATTCCATTGCTGCGCTCCTTGTTTGGGAAACACGACGGAAGGACTTTGCTGTAATGATGTCTCATCACATAGTGACAGTTATTCTGATTTCATACTCGTATATTTCAAGGTAAGGTTTACTTCACCGGAGGTGTGCTTTTTATTTCTTAGTTATCACTTTCCTCCTTTCTTTATTTTCTTTTTGATTTTGGGACTTACCCTAGTTTGACGTGAAAATACGCATATGATTTAAGTATGCAGTTAGCAAAACTCTTAAGGTCTCTATGTCTATGTCAGGCACAATATAAGTAGGAATTGTAAATATGCTTGATTCCATGCAATTCTTCACATTCATTCAACCACCAACGACTACATTCTTTAACATACTTCGAGAGATGACTTTTTCCTTTTGTTTTCAGTTGACGTAGGGGGAAGGGATGCTAAGTCAAAGTAGATGTTAAAATTGTGAAAAGCTGGTTCTAGATATAGAAGAGATTAAAAAAAGTATGTGAACATTTATTTCCAAAGGAGGAAAAATATATGCCAAACTTTGTAATAATATTCTGCCAAAAAAATTACCGTATTAATATTGTTTTGCATATTCATTTGTGAAGACATGCAATTATCAATTTTAAATGGATGCAGAGCATGTAACTTGTAGATGAGATAGAATTAAGAAAAGTGTATCTGATGTTTTTGTTAATTTGATGTTTTACTACCTTTGAGAATTGAAATAGAGCACATGTTTCCAATGCATTGATATGCTTAATATGTCACACTATTTGCATTTTTTTTTTTTTTTTTTTTGAAAAAGAAAAATTGCTGAGATTTCCTGGAATGAGGATGCTAAATTGGCTCCTTTCTTCTAAATGTTGATTCTTTACCACTTTTTCATTGTTGATTCATTTATTGAGTATGCATAAGCGCATTAACAGCTTTTGCACTTTAGATAATGTCTACAGCAGGCAACACTAGTTTAGTCAAATTTGACTTAGCCAGTACCATCCTTTTAGTCCCCTGCACAAGGATGCTAATAGCTGTCTTACTGAAAATAATGAAATGGTTGCTAGATATCAATCAAAACAATAAATAATAATAAATGTTTTCCCCATCTCCCCAAATTGGTCGAATCTGTAACTCAGTCTGCAGATACAGTTATTTAGCATTTTCACCGGTCATTGGTTGATCAGAATATGGTCAACATTCTCCTTTACAGCGGAAAAGAGGTCCCAAATTAATCTTTGAAGTTGTTCGTGGGTAAGCAAATAATAGTTATTCCTGACTGTCCATTTTGAATTCATCTGATGTATTCAAGAAAAGTGACCAACCTTGAACGTCTTATCATTTCCCTCTGTTTACTTAATCTGTTGATTTCAGGAAAACTGGATAACAAGTTTACATAACTTGGCTTTATAATTAGCCACAGCTATCTTGCTACCTTTGTTTGAGTTATAGTTTTGCTGATCTCTCAACATTGATTTCCCTTGAATCTATTAAGTCATTTCTTGAAGTTCGTCAACATTAGAAGACTCAAACGCTGTTTTTATGCTGTAATTCCAAAGTTGAGCTAATTCTCCTAGTTGAAAATTTTCTTCTAGAAAAGGCTGTCTTCTTATGAGGAAGAAAGTATGTGATGGAGGAGTACGGCAGAATATTTTCTTTCCTCGTATTGAATGTTAAGACATAATAGATGTTCCTTCTCTAACTGGTTTCGATGAATAGGCTGCAAACACATTTGAGAGTTCATCATTCTGTAACCGCAATAATTTAATGATGACTTGTTGTACGTCATCTGATATGTCCACTTCATTCAATGGCATAAAAATAATCTAGATTCTCATATTTTCATCTGTTTCAATTTGTGTTTTAATTTTACGTGTTTTTGACATCTGTAGCTTCTTTCGGATCGGGATAGTTATTCTTGCATTACATGATGCAAGTGATGTCTTTCTTGAAGCTGCCAAAGTGTGTAAATATTCGGAGAAGGAGCTTGGAGCTAGCATATTATTTGGTTGTTTTGCTGTCTCCTGGTTCATACTTAGGCTGGTTTTCTTTCCATTTTGGGTCATACGATCCTCAAGGTTAGGTCCTTGTTAGATTTTCTACTCATATGATGTTGTTCCCCTTCTTTTTCCGGTTTCCCCTAATTAATTCAATGTGTTCATTTCCCAGCTATTATTTATGTGAGGTTTTGAAGTTGTCAGAGGCATACAATATAATGCTATACTACATCTTCAACACAATGCTCTTGACCCTGCTTGTGTTCCACCTGTATTGGTGGATTCTCATATGTTCAATGATCACGAGACAGTTGAAAAATAGAGGGAAAGTTGGGGAAGATATAAGATCTGGTAAGCGTCTTAATTGTCATTTTGAATTTAGCACAAGCACACTATGTTGTTGAATTTGTGCTGATATACGCGTTGTTCCCTTTTTATGTCTTTTTCCTACCCCAAGACAAAATGAGAATGAAGATGCATAATGAAAGTACCTTTTCACGCTAGCATATTCTTGTAGATCTTAAACTGATAACGACTGTTCCTCTTTGTTTAATTGGACTAATGATATCTGTTCTTTAACACATTTATACTGAACTGGGCTAAAAGCTGACCTTTTCTTTTTTTTCCTTCTGAGTACAGATTCGGAAGATGACGACTAATTTGGACACTCAGATTGTTCGGCAGAAACGTGCTAGCTTGGAAGATTGCATATGAGTTATAGGTTTTGGTCTGCATCTGATTCTTTTTCCCAATAGACTTAGCTTGACATCCTTCTACGTTTTATAGTCCATTAATTTTTCTTTGTTTTTGTTTGACTATAGAAGTAGAACTAGTATGATTAGATGCGGGGATATTATCAGTTTAACTTGTCTTACATTTTTGGTGTACAAAATAATAGGTATCTCCTTGTATAATTGTTCCCTAAACAAGTATATTCAAGCAATCAATCTTCAGTTTTTCACTTATGATTGCCTTGTCCTTTGTTGCTGCTGGGTGTTTTCATTTACTAGCGAGGATATGAGTACGTACATATGAGGAATGGAGTAATTTTTGCCCCTGAATGCATTTGGGTGTGAATGTTTATTGGAGTAACTATTTGTGAACGAGCAATTGGAACTTAATTTTGTTACGCCGTGTGCCTATGTTTGTATATACGATCGTTTTTTGGGAAAACCTATTTGGGGGATGTTGACGAAATATGTTATTATAGTCGATAGATTTGGTTAATAAATTTTTAAAAAAGAAAGAAAAGATACAGCAGTATAATACTCTATACAGATAAATCTCGAGGGAAAAAGTGTGAAGGGTGTGGCCTCGGCTCAATGAAATGGTTTAGGATCATAAGAGGTTAGGGCTTAAATTTCAACATGAGTGAAAAATGTATAAGAGTTTAGGGTTAAAACATTACTGTGATTTGTTTCTTTATCTATTCCTTCCTGGGTGGCAGTTGATAGCCTATGAAATAATCGAGGTGCATCAAAGCTGGTACCATTAAAAGACCCTTAAAGGAAAAGAACAGCAGCAACTTGAAACGGAAAGGAGGTAGATGGTTAACTTATGAACATGCTCATATGTAAGATCATTCTACATTTTTGTTTGTTGTGCGTAACTCAACGTCCTTTATGAGGTGTCAGTTATTCTCGACGAAAATTTAGTGGCCGTTTGGACATAAGAACTGTAAAATTCTAAAATGGGGTGAATTTTTTTTTTTTCAAGTGAATATAGTATTTGAAATTTAGAGTTGTGTTTGGACATGAATATAATTTTGGGTTGTTTTTGAAGTTTTATGAGTGAAAATTTTGAAAAACAGTTTTTTGGAGTTTTTCAAATTTTCAAAAATTTCCAAAATGCATCTTCAAGGGAAAATTGGAAATTTTATGAGCAAACGCTGATTACGAAAAAAAGTGAATTTTTTTTTAGAAAACAGAGATTTTTTTTTAATGTCCAAACGGGCTAGTATTTTTTAATAATTGTTTCGTTTCATTATGGTGCAAAAGTCAAGCCTAAAAGCTTAGCTGTATTTATTTAAATGGAAATCATGAGTTGAAAAGTGTTGATAAAATAAGGAGTTGAATTTATTTACATAGAGTTGACTTTTCTTGCCACTTTTGATAGTAGGATACAAGAAATGCATTAAATTGGTGAAAAATATCTTTTTCTTTTAGGAAAATTGATGAAACAAACAAAAAAGATAATTTAGTAAGATTGAGACATACAACGTGGTCCATCACGGTGGAAGTTAGCCGCATATGTGCTTTGAGTGACAATAATGAAATAGCCATTGGAGAGTTCGACTTGTATGCGCTCATGGGACTGAAGACTCAAACTTATGCTTTATTATTGGTATATATTCATATTGTAAAAGAATTTATACGCTATCATATCATATAAAAGTAAATGTAGGTGCCTGTTCATTTTAAATGAAATTAGTAAACTTTAAAAAGCATAAGCAAAGTTAATAATCAAAAAAATAGATTAGCTTAATTGTATAATGGACCAAAATTACATTAAAGTACATATATCTTGAATTGTAAATGTGTGTAAGTTAAATCCTATTTTGAAAACCAGATGAGCTGATGACTCAGCCAACTATTACTAAAACTGGAAGCCATATGCGGCCATAGGAGAGCTTTTAGGGTTAAGGACGCGACCACAGGAGTATCAAAATGTTGTGCATTTTTTCTTACTAAATGCGATCATCGGTAATAATTTGTTCCATCAATATTTTATATCAAATCAATATATATATATATATATATATATATATATATATATATATAAAAAAAAAACTTATGTTCTAATTAATATATATTCTCACTTCAATTTACTATTAAAATTATCGGTCTAAGTAAGTTCTTATTGCGACCATTTATGCTAACCATTTAAAAAGGAATTGGAAATTGCAATAATCAAGTTGCTATTAAGGAATCTCTCGAAGTGTTGACCAAGAGAACAACTTTAGATATACATGTGAAATTTGATATTTACTTTCCACAAATCTATCAACTATTCAATACTCCCTCCTGTCCACATAAGTGACCAATTTATTTTGGGCACACCCATTAAGAAAATACTAAATTTTAAACAAAAATAGGTAGTGTAACTAAACTACCCTTAATTAAATGTTGCAGCATAATTTAACGTGAGGAGTAAAAGACTTTTTAGGGATACGTATATAAGGGTAATTTTGGAAAAACAAATTGAATTTTTTCTTGATTATATAAATGGACACTTATTTTGGACCAAAATAAAAAAGCAAATTGATGTGATGACCCAAAAGGTCATTACTTGATTTACGAGTAAATTTTGTGTTTCGAGGCCATTGAAGCCTCCTTTTCCTCACCTCGATTTGCGTGCGCGGTCCGGACGTATATCCGGAACGCTTTTATGTGGAAATGTGATGAAAATGTCAATTTGGCATTTAAAATTTAATTTAAGTTGATTTCGGTCAACATTTTAGGTAAACGGACCCGGACCTGTTATTTGATGGTCCCAGAGGGTCTGTACGAAAATATGGGACTTGGGCGTATGCCCATAATCGAATCCCGAGAAATGAATATTCAAAGGAAATTATTTTCTGGAATATATATAAGAGTTTTTAGAAAATTTGATTATATTTGGAATTTATGGTATCGAGCCCGTATTTTGGTTCCAAAGCCCGGTACACGTTCAATATGACATTTAAGATGCGTCTGTAAAATTTGGTAAGATACGGAAGTCGTTTGATGTGATTCGGACCCGTAATTATAAAATTTGATACTTTGGAAGTTTTGAGATTTTTCCTTGATTTCTATGCTAAATTCGTTGTTTAAGATATTATTTTGGCAATTTGATCGCACGAGTAAGTCCGTAGGATGTTTTTGAAGTAGTGTACATGTTTGGTTTGGAGCCCCAAGGACTAAGGTGAGTTTCGGATAGCGTCGGAGTGTTTTTGGACGTAGAAATCTGGTGTATCTGCTATTTTCTGGTGTCCAGACTGTTACCTTATGCGAACGTGTGGTAACCCACACGAACGCACTGGACAAACGGGAAGGGGGGCTGGTATACACTATGCGAATGCACTGACTGGGACGTGAACGCGGAGCTTTGGGTATGTTGCTCTACACAAACACGTCTAAGTCCACGCGAACACACTGCCTAAGGGGGAGCTGGGGAATGGGTTGGCCATAACACTGTGCGAACACGGCCAATGGCTCGCGAACGCGTATGCCAGGAGGATTAAGCCTATGCGAACGCGGCCAAAGTCACGCGAACGCATAAAGTACCTGTCTAGTCCTTGTAAAAACAGTAGCAAAATGGGATTTCTTCAAAATTTCATAACTTTTTCACTTAAACTCAAACTTGGGCGATTTTTGAAGGGGGATTTCACCACAAAACCATAGGTATGTGTTCTTAGACTTGTTTTCTTCAATTTTCATTAACACCCATTAGATTTCTAGGCCTAAATCATGTTCTTAAGGGTAGAAAATTGGGGATTTAGGTAGAGTTAGAGCTTTTTGAATAACTGGAATTTAGACCTCGTTTTGGGGTCGGATTCTGAAACTAATTACATATTCGTGCTCGTGATGAATGGGTGATCGGGTTTTGGTCCGAACCTCGTATTTTGACCAAGCGGGTCCGGGGTCGATTTTTGACTTTTGGGAAGAATGATAGAAAACCTTTAATTTAGCATTGGGATTGAATTATTTAGCATTTATTGATATTTGTAAATTAATTTGGACTAGATACAAGTAATTTGGAGGCGAATTCAAAAAGAAAAGCGGTGTTTGAGGCTTAAGTTGGTCGTGGAAGTTTGAGGTAAGTGTTTAGTCTAACCTTAGCTTGAGAGATTAAGAGTTGTGTCCTATTTGCTATGTGTTATTTATTAAGTACGACATATAGAAATGGTGACGAGTATCTATACGTTGGTGTCAAACACGCCTGTGAGTCTTATACTATGATTAATGTGACTCCATTTGTATTGTTCATGCCTTGTGTGATGATTTCTATTGTTGAGCAAAACTTGTGGAAGTAATATTGGTATTTGAATAATAAAGAGTGTTGGCTCAAGTTGTAAAATGATTTGTGGAAGTATAATTGGCAATTGAACCTTATAGAGCATTGGCTCAAATTGTGAAGTAACTGTGATAAAAAGAAGAGGGTTGTTATATTGTCTCACTTGCCGGGATGTTGATGCTTTTGATATTGTTCCCTTGCCGGGATTTGATTGTTGTACTATTGTTCCCTTGCCGGGATTTGATTGTGATTTTATTTATTTCCTTGTCCTTATTGCTTGTGATTGTTGTTTGGGTGAGGAAGAGTATTAAAGCACAAAGGGTAATGCCGTGAATTGTTTTGGTGAGAGAGTATTAAAGCACGAAGGGTGATGCCATGTATGATTTGTGAGGAAGAGTGTAAAAGCACAAATGGTGATGTCGTGCCGCACGATGTACAATTCCGTGCCGATTATATTGATTTTTATGGTGAGGACGAGAGTAAAAACACGAAGGGTGATGTCATGCAGATGATATTGATTCTTATGGTGAGGACGAGAGTAAAAACACGAAGGGTGATGCCGTACACTTGTTTGATTTATGATTCTTGTTGATAATTGAGTTATGGGTTCCTTATATTCACGTGATGTCCTTCTGTTATCATTTGATGTTTCCCCGAATCATGTTTCCCTCTCTTATCCTTAATTGTACATTCCTGCTTTTATTTTCCGTTGTATATGATTTAACTGTACACGTTTATTTGGTAGTCTGGTCCTATGCTCGTCACTACTTCGCGAGGTTAAGCTAGGCACTTACCAGCACTTGGGGTCGTTTGTGCTGATACTACACTCTGCACTGTGTGCAGATCCCGCTGCAGCAGCTTTCGGTTGCTGCCTTCAGTCCAGTCGGAGATTTCGAGGTAGTCCTGCAGGCGTCCGCAGGCCTTGGCGTCTTCTACTATCCTTTTATTCTGTTTCTTTTATATATTTCAGAGATAGTGTTGTAATAAATCTTTCGGATCTTTATTTATAGTATTCTTAGACAGTCTGTGAAGTTTTGACACCAGTCATGGGCAGTTTATGTATGGATAGATATTGACATCTTTATTAATATGATACGCTTCAGTCTTCCACTTTTAATTTGCACTGTTATATAATATTGGCTCTTAATTGTTAAAGGATTAAAAATGGGAAAAAGGCAGATAATTCAAACGGTTGGCTTGTCTAGTTTTCACTAGTAGGTGCCATCACGACTCCCGAGGGTGGAAAATCCGGATCGTGACAAGTTGGTATTAGAGCTCTAGGTTACTTAGGTCTCACAATTCACGGACAAGCTTAGTAGAGTCTGAGGGATCGGTATGGAAACATCTGTATTTACCCCCCAGAGGCTACAAAGTTAGGAAAAACTGCACATCTGTTCTTTCCTGTTGTGCGGTTTGGTTTCTCAATACTAATTGAATTTTTACTCTGTTCTTTCGCAGATGGAAAGAACACGCATTTCCTCATCCACTGATCAACAACCTAAGCCCCCAACAACATCTCCCATGAGGGGCAGAGGGCGAGGCTGGGGCCGTGTTAGAGGCCGAGGCAGAGCTCAGCCTAGAGCAACAGCACCAGTGGCGGAGCCTCAGGTTGAGTTTGATGATGAGGTTCCGCCCCAGGCAGTTTCGGTAGGCCCAGCTCAGGTCCCAGAGGGATTCATTGCTACCCCAGTACTCCAGGATGCTCTAGCCGTCTAGTAGGCCTTATGGAGAGTGTCACCCGGACAGGCTTACTTCCTGTAGCATCAGCCATCTCTCAAGCTGGAGGAGGAGCCCAGACTCCTGCTACTCACACTCAGGAGCAGATGGATCCCCAGTTTTAGACTCCAGCAGCTCAACCAGTTGGAGCAGTTTAGCCGGGTGTGGTAGCTCAGACCGGTGATGGAGCAGCTATGTCTGCCGATGCCTTATGGAGATTGGACAGGTTTACCAAGCTCTCCACTACCACTTTTAGGGGTGCATCTTCTAAGGATCCCTAGGATTATTTAGACAACTGTCATGAGGTTCTCAGGAATATGGGGATAGTGGAGACCAATGGGGTCGACTTAGCTACTGTTCGCATGTCTGGATCCACCAAGACTTGGTGGAGAGATTATTGTTTGACTAGACTAGTTGGGTCACTAACTTTGACTTGGGATAAGTTTTCTCAGCTATTTCTGGAGAAATTTCATCCTATCACTCAGAGAGAGATCTATCTGAGGTAGTTTGAGCGTCTTCAGTAGGGTTCTATGACTGTTACTCAGTACGAGACCAGGTTTATTGATTTGGCCCGTCATACTCTATTTATACTTCCCACTGAGAGAGAGAGAGTGAGGAGGAGGCTCATTGAGGGATTCATTCAGCCTATTCGACTTCAGATGGCGAATGAGACGGGGAGTGAGATTTTTTTCAAGAGGTGACCAATGTGGCCAGGAGAGTTGAGATGGTTCTATCACAGGGAGGTGGTCAGGGGTCTGACAATAGGCCTCGTCATTCAAGCAGATTCAGTGGCGCCTCATCTGGAGGCAGGGATTCGTATGGTAGAGACCATCCTCTTAGGCCTTTTCAGTCAGCACTTCAGGTTTCTCACGGTTCTTTAGGTGACCGTGGTTCTCATATGCAGTATTCTAATCAGCAGTCCTATAGTGCACCACCAGCTCCTATCAGTGTACCGC